>NW_005842037.1:1276247-1336140 GCF_000455745.1 Alligator sinensis | reverse complement strand
GGCCCTGCTGGGGATCCCCCACAGGCCAGGAGGTAGGGGGACATCAGCTCCCCCATGGGTTCAGTCTGGGTGGAGGCCTCAGACCAGCCCCGGTTAGCCTTGTCCCCATGGGCAGAGGCCCTAGCAGCACTCCTCGTAGACACCATTCTAAGCTGCTGTTTGTAGACCTGTGTGGTGTCTACTCCCTACCCTTACAGGAGTCTCACTCCTGGCCCTCCCGGCCCGCCCGCCGGCGTGAACGCCTGTGCAAACGCCGGCGCGCTCTCACAGAGCGCGCCTGTTTGCACGCTCTGTTCATGCTGCACGGCTCAGGAGCATGGCTCCCTACTGGCTCAGCTATATGGGACCCGGGGGGCTCCCCCTCCGGATCTGGCTCAGCTGCGCCGGGTCCCTCCGCCCCACTTACCTTCGGGGGATCAGCTGTTGCCTGACTCCTCTCCTTCCTGCTGCTGGTTAAACTTGGCAGTAGTAGTTAATACTACTACTGCCAGGTTTCTGGCCCTGAAGACCTAGATGAGTTGACATGCCTGCCTTACGTAAATTGAAATTTTTTTTATGATAGAGACAGGATGAAAGATGCCATGATATGCTTCTTATCACAAAAAGTTATTTAATTTTGATAATTTCAGTTGTTTCTGGAATAGAAATAAATTTTAAAAGTTTGGTTTAATTTATTTCTAGATCATCCATAGCTTTTACACATGGAACTCAAAAGATACACACTACCCATGGAAGTTTTCTTCAGTGACAGTTCTGGTTGTAGATGAAGGGAGCTTGGTGTCCGTACGACTTCTTAGTTCAGTTTTAAAACTGCTGTGTGCACATGCTCAACTTGCCAAGCTTATTATTCTAGGTAAGTGAAAAGTAAGAGTGTATATTTAGTTTAACCTCTACCAGAGAAATACAGCATGAGTTTTGCAGAATGTGAAAGACCTTGCTCTCTGTTGGAGCAGGGCTGTCCAGCGCAAGTTGTGGATACTGGTCGGCCTGTCAGGGGGAGTTTTATATAGGCTCCCCAGGACCCCTACTGCATGTTCCACTGTTGCTACCACCATGCAGATAATCCTAACCCTACTGTTGCTATGTAAGCCCACCTCTGCTTCTGCCACATATGGCTGATTTTCCTTCCTGTCTCCCACCCCTGGTAATGCTGCTGTGCAAGCAGTGTGCAGCCCTCTGTCCAAGCCCCCTCTTCCTCCCCAGTGCAAATTCACTGAGCCTCTACCTACCCCATGGAGGTTGGGCAGGAGTCTGCAGGCTATACATTGATGCCTCTCAGGATGTGTGCAGTCTATAAGCTGTCAGGCTGTGTTTAAAGCATGTTTGTGATCCTACGATAGAGAGAGGAAATGCAGCAGAAACTTGCCTGGTTTTACTTAGTGTTTACATGGAATTTTTTGAACCCCCAGAGAGACAAGCCAACCTTTCCATGGAGATCTGTTCCTGCCATAAAATCATAAATGAAATAAAAAATAATTACATTATTCAGCGTACATCCTTCTCAGTGCTCCTGTATGCATGGGTGGATCCAGGATGGGGACCACACCCCCCCCTTGACAGCATGGCACATGTTCAGTGAGCTCTCTAAGCTCCCCAGCATGTCAGTGCAACTGCTGACAGAGGTCCACCAGTGCCATGAGCTCTTTGAGCTCTGCACCTGTTTGGAGCAGACTCTGGCTAAAGCCCCTGCTTTCGTACAACTGCAGAGCTCAAGGAGAGAATGCTACCATTTGTCCTCCTGCTTTTTCCTCCTTTTCCCCCTTTGAATTCAGAATAGAGGAGATCAGGCGGCAGTAGCACTCTCACTTTCTGGACTCCTGGACTGTGGCCAGAGTCCATGCAGTCAGCTGATAAACTCAAGATCTCACAGCATCTGCAAAACTCCAGCAGTAGCTGCACTGGCATTCTGGTGAGCTTAGAAACCTCATTGTTTATGTGCCACATGGCCAACAGAGGGGTGCGGCCACACTGCTTCAGCCCATCTGGATCCACCCCTGACTATGGTGGTTGGCATTTTGTTTGGTTCTAAAAGTATCAAGTAATGAGAATTTGATAACTTCTCCTTACATCTTTCAGCAGTCTGTTACATTTTATTAGGAAGTTTTGCTTCATTCTATAATGTGACTTCAAAGAGGATGTTGGTAGCATGGTGAACAAAACAGAAGAGAAGTGAAAAGCTTAAGGTGCGCCAGGAAAGTAATGGCCAAAATGATTTGTTTTTAATCCAACAAACAGAACAGAGGAGCACAAAGAGAATTTTTCTTGTACTTTTGTGCTCGCTTTCGGAGGTTGCATACTTGCTTATCAATCATGGCATTCGTTTTTAAAAGTATGACTTTTAAATATGCCTGCGGACAAGTCTGATATCCCCGTACTCTAAGAATGTGTTAGTAATGACATTAAATAACAACTAATGATTCTCAACTAGGGTGCCATGGTTACCACACAAACATGCTTCACAAAATGAAACCCAGAGATTTCAAATAGGAATTCACAGTATTTAAAACATTCTGACCTGTTGTGGTCTTTCCAAATTCTTTGCAACAGAAGAATTGCTTTATTATTTCAGTAAAAAAAAAAATGAGTGAAATCTAAGAACTGGTATTTTCTGAGAGGTGCCTTGGGACTCATGACAGTGCCTTTAAGTCTAAAAGGCTAATGACCACTGAACTAATAATAATAATGGATTTTAGGACTGGAAAGTAAGACCAAACATACTGAAAACAGCAACACCTTAGAAGAACTAAGACCATGCTACCATCTGATTTTTAAAAAACTCCATCTTCAGTGTCTCAGAAAAAAGCAGTTCCACAAAACGTGTACGGAGTGTGTATATGGTAATTGTGTCGTGGCAAAGGGGGTGGAGTGTTTATTTCTTGCATTGCCATGATTTAGGGATGCTTTTATAGCTACTCTTTCTGGTGTTTAGTACTCATCATGATTCTAAAACCTTTCATTTAGGTGATGTTAGGCAGTTACCAAGCATTGATCCAGGTAACATGCTGGCTGACATGTTTGAGGCTCTGAAGCTAAGACGTGGGTCCGTGGAACTGAGAACTAATCATAGAGCTGAATCTCAGCTAATTGTGGACAATGCCACAAGGTAGGCTTTTATTTTTTGTATACATTACTAACATTTTTATACTAGTTTGGTCCATTAGCTTGCAGATGACAGTGGTATTGAGCTATAACTAGAGTAAGTGGCTCACTATTTCTGTTTACAGAATCTTGTATTCAAAATATAATTCTTTGATAAAAATATCACCCTGAAATTTTCACATGAAATTTGCAGTTTAAACAAAAACACTGAGAACAGTTGTTGGAGTACTCTTGAATAATACAGGTTGTATGTTATATAAAACTGTAAACTGGCAAATATCCATTGTTTATACGACCACAAGAAAAAGTTTTGTTTATATTTAAGATTTGGGACCAGATACTACTGAAAATCTAGATTCCTATACAACCCATAGGGAGGCTTAGGCAAATCTGAAGAGCAATTCCATTTGAATGAGTTTAAATGCCCAGGGTTTTCTGTGCGGAAAGGGAGGCGATTCTGAAAGCCTGACGGTGAGTAGAGGCAGCCATTAAGAAGTGCTGAGCACAGGCATGCAGCTGAACCCCTCTAAAAAGCTCAAGCACCTACATCTGTCTGCACGTTAGGTGCCTCCATTTACTTCATTTCACAAATTAGAATGCTTGTTTTGTCACATTTATTATATAATGTTGTTTAATTTTCGTAACTTCAGTTGTTTCTGGAATATGAATTTAATTTTAAAAGCTTTGTTTAATTTATTTATAAGCTTTTGAGGAGAGAGATGTTCTAGTGTAGTGGTTGGATACCTAGCCAGGAGATGGGAGATGCATGTCTGTGTCCCTTTCAGGTAAGACAGGCCTGAAAACAACATTTACCACTTCCCAGCAGAATGCCCTGATCATCAGAAACTAAGCTTTGGGGTGTACTTGCCACCCCTCCTTTGAACCTGCACAGCCAAGAATGTGAAAGTCATGGGGTCAGAATGAAGCAACAGAGAGCCTGATTCCAGAGGCTGCTGGGTTAGGGCTTTTCTTCGGGATAGGGGTTGACCTGGGTTCTGGTCCCTGATCCAAGGATATTTCTGTTTAACCAGTGGTAGCCTAATCTAAAATTATGGATAGAGGGGCTGCTCAGTTTAAATCTCCCGGTTCTCCCAGGAGAGCGCTCTCATAGCTTGGCTACAATCAGCTTCCTCCTTGTTCTGCTTGCATTCTTGTCTTCCTGGAGTGCACCTTGAATGGGAGGAATGGAGGTGCTTTACGGCTTCATGATTAAGGCATTTTTCTGGAACATTCAAGCTCTCCAACTGAAGAGGCCCTAGAGTCCAGATGTCCTGCTTTCTGGGTACAGCCCTAAACTCTAGGCTACAGAGGAAATGTACCATTGTTCATTTTTGAGCTGAATTCAACGTAGCAGGATAAAAGAAATAAATTGCTAGTGCTCATCTGTGGCCTTCACTTGTATATAGCGAGTGTCATTCAGTTTTACAGAAAATGGGAAGGTACTCAGTTCTCCAAGTCTGGGGTGGCTAACTCATGACACAAGTGAAATGGACAGCAGCATTTAACTTGCAGCACACCTGCCAGAAAGGCTTGCCACCACTGGTTTAATAAGCTTAAATGTGGTCTTGTCTGTACTATAGAATTTCTGCTGCTTATGGCTGTGGTGGTACAGCCATGTTGATAGAGCCCTCTAGTGTAGACTCATTGTAGGCTGACACTTTTGCAATATGACTATATACCACATTCCTTAAAGGCATGCATTACCTGAATAAAAGCCCTCATTTGTCAGCAATGCGTTGGCTAATGGTCTCCTATCTCTGGTCAGCACAGCTCTCCTGGCACAACTTTGTAGTGTAGACCTGGCCTATGAATCAAAAGGTGCAGGTGCACAGCTGGAGTGTTTTAACAGGAAACTGTTTTTTCTTTTTGTGGTTTAGAATCTCACAGCGGAAATTCCCAGTATTTGATGCAACAATCACAATCACCGGTTGGAATGAGAATGTGACCATGCCAAGCCCTGCGAAGAAATTTATTTTTGTTGTTTTGCCTTCCGAAGGAGATTCTGATTGTATGTTTGTATACCAAATTTATGATCCGTCTTGTAATACTGCAAGAATTCTCCTCTTCCAGTTTTGCTAAAAGTAACAATTTGAAGATGAAACCAGTTTAATATACCGTAGAGCAGAAACAATTTCAGTACATTTGAATTGTTCCATTAAAAAAAATAGAAAATACTTAAATTATTAGCTCTTTTTGAATAAAATGAGTTTACCCAATAAGAATGAACTGTTTGCAGTGATTAAAAAAACGAAACAAAACCTGTTAATATTATAACCTACTCTGAAAAGTAGCATGGCATCAGATACTTGAATCATGAGAATGATACAAGAGCATGAGCACTTGAGTTGCAAGTAGTCCTAAAACAGCTTTCTTGGACTGTGGGCAGTTCCTCCACATTAGAACTGGCTTTCTTTCTGTTGGTTAGATCAGCGGTTTCAAACAAATGGCCTGTGGGATGGGTCTGACTCATGGAAGTGGGTCATTCAGCCTGAAGGACTTTTCATGAGCCAGACAGCCCACCCCCAGATCCAGCCTGCAGCTCCTTGCCATGGCTGCCAGAGGTGCTGAGTTGATGCAGCCAGCAGTTAACACCATTCTTACTCGCTCCTGAATTTTTTGGTTTTTGATTGTTGCTGGGGATGCAAAGTGGTGGTAATGTTAACCCCTGTGTGTTGACCACATTGTGGCAGCTGCAGTGAGAAGCCCTCTGGACCAGATTTGACCTGCCAACTCCTTTGGCACTCCCAGGTTAGATACAGGGCACTAATAAAGGGAATATTTTTAGGATAAAGGATATTTGTTTGTTTATTCATCTATTTATTGATAGAGAGTCCATTGTCTAGTTTGGCATTAAAATATTGCTTAGGTAGGAAATAGAAGGCTACTAGGCATATTTTCTATTTTAGATACCACAAAAAACAAAATATGGGGAAGTGATCCTTGTAGTAGTTGTATATTTCTCATCAAGTAATTTATTCAGCAGTCAGTGTTTAACTTTTATGTACTGTATTTACTTAATTCGGAGATCAGGTTTTTTTTCCTATGTAATATGAGGGGGAGGGGGGAATCCCTTGTCTTAAATTGAGTATAAAGGTGGTGTGGGGGCAGGTGGCTGCTGTGGCTTGGACTTCAGCCCCCACACAGGGTCAGGGCTGGAGCCGCAGCTGCTGCTTGCCCCCAGCATCCTGCCATCTCCCCCTGCAGCTTCTTCTCCCCATCTCCTTCCCCCCCATCCTGAATGCAGCCTCTGGTTCCCCCTTACCCTTTCTCCATGCTGGTAGGCCCCATCCATGCTGTAGTCTGGGGCACTAGGCATGGCCCCAGCCCAGCTCCATAGCAGTGGTGCAACTTTCACAGCTGCTATACGGGGCTGGGCTTGGGCTGTGTTTCACGCTAGAACAGGGATGGAGCCTGCCAGCATGGAGCAAGAGTAAGCAGTGTGGAGGGAGGAAGCAGGGAGCAGAGGCATGAGAAGATGGCAGGAGGGGGAACAGAAGTGGAGAGAGAAGTGGGAGCAGGCTGGTGGCAGGGAGAAGGCACAAGCAGAGGTCTAGCTGCTTGACCTCCCCACACCACCTTCTCCCACATTGCCTGCCCACCCCCTGCAGCACTGGGGGGAGGGATGACTAAAAGATGACCCTCCAATAATTAGATTCTATACATGGAGAATTATAACACATATATACATTTTCCATGTATAAAACCTAATTATTGTGGTGTTTGTCTTACATTCATTGTTTTCTTAGCTTCCAGTCAATATGGTAGATTGTGATACAAAGTTTTAACTTCCTAGTTCTAGAGCTTTCTTTAGAAAAAACCCAACAAACTAGTATTTCTACAAACTGTCCTGTCAAAGAATATCTTCAAAGCATGTTTTTTTTAATTGCGTGAAACATACTGAATTATAGCTGTTTACCAGATATGAGTATGAGTTTCTTCTCTGTTTCTCAATACCCCATTTCCCCAGAGTTGAGCTATTAGAAAGCTGCCCAGTGCTCGTAACGTTTTTCTGGTAACCAAGAGTTGGCACTCTTGGGCTTATTAAAGCAAATATAAGCAAATACTGATTTCATGCTGAATTGTAATTTCTACCTCTCAGATTTCAGTCCTGCATTTTTATACTTTATCTTCTCTTTCTTATAATCAGGCTTGCAATATGCCATAAAGACTTTACTTGAAAAAGGACCAGGATTGCAAGATCCCAAACAATCACAGTTCATTGCTTTCAGAAGGTAAGAGAGCATGTATACAGATACTGAAAAAATCCTGCTAGTGAGCATGTTCTAAAAATGTCTAAATACAGTGAGTTAGAGATGAGTGTTATAGGCAAAAGCACTAGGGAAATATAGGCCACTTGTCTTTTATTTCCCTCTACCCTGTCTTCTGATATTGAATGATTCTTTTATGCAGACTTCCAATAACTTGGGTTTTCCATAAGCTTAATGTTACCTCTCATCTGTGGAGCACTTTGCACGGTACATTCTTGCTTGAAGCCATCTACATAGCTGATGGATATACTGTTCACACTTGTAGTGGGGACCAGTATCTTTCCTGTCCATGGTGATTCAGTACGACAAAATTTCACATGCCCGTGATGGTCCCCTAGCGAAGTCAAGCAGATGGTCTTTCCTGAATATTCCCCAGACTGGGGTCACCCAGTTTGGGGAAGACATGGGACGAAGAGGAGGAGACGAGGTGGTTACAGAATGGAATACCTGCATGCACACTCTCTTAAAGATTTGTAGTGCTGAGATTTCCCAGAAATTCTGAGAAGTTTGCAGTGCTAGAACTGAATGCCTGTCCACATCCAAGTACTACTGTATGAGCACTAGTGGGGTGGGGGGCTGCGCTCAGGCCAAGCCAGGTCAGGCAGAGCCTGGCAGCTCTTCCAGGGGCGTGGGTGGGCAGCTCCTGCTGCTGCTTACACAATGGGAGAGTCAAGGGAGGGGGAACACATTTTTCCCCCCCTCCCTCCCCTGGCTTCCCCGTGCCATGCCACTGGATGAGCTGCTGGGCTCTGATTGCCCCATGACCTGGCCCAGGCAGGGCCCCATTCACAGGGCCAGGCTGGGTTGTGGGACAATCCCCACAATGTAACAGGGAGCAGGCAGGGCAGGGGCAGGAATGAATGATTCGCTCCTGCCCCTACCCCACTGTCCCCTGCACTGTGGAGGTCTCTACCTACACTCTTCCCCAGCTTACCTGCCTGCTGGGCCAGCTGTGATCCTGGCTGTGCAGGGTATGAGTGCATGCCCCTCCGCCCTGCTGCAGCAGCCTGTGGCCAGGCTGCCCTCCATCCATACCTGCTGCCCCCTGCATTTGCATTTGAGGGGGCTGAGCCTGGTTAGTGCCCCCCCTTTCCACCACCTATGTGTACGAGTATAATTTTTCTTGGATTCCTCTTCCTTCTTGGAAGCAAACCCAAATAACCTATGTAAATTCTGCAGACTTGTTTGCCTTGTAGTTTTATTTTTGGAATTAAATATATTTTTTGCACCAACATCTTATGAATTGGCTTGTAATTAATGAACTTTTCTTTAGCTATCAGTTATAAGAGTAGCATTGTTAATACTAAAGTGGGCATTGGCTCACTGTCTGTCCTGTCATGCATAGAGAAGTCAAGAACTCTTCCTTAATCCCGATGTATTTTTCTAGCATTTTGAAAAGACTGTTTATATGCAACTGCCTGCGATTTTTCTTACACCCTCCATCTATTGTTCTGTAAGGAAATAAGGCTCTATTTCTTGTTTCATATGTTTAGGCGAGATTGTGATCTAATAAATGAACTCTGTTGTCGACATTATTCAGATCATGTAACCAGGTAAGACAGAGTTTTGAGAATCAAGGCATGTTGTGTGAGTACATTTCTTTTTCTTTTTTATCCATCTCCGTTTCTCTGTTAAAACTGAGAAGCCAAAATTCTAAATTCACTAAAAACAAAAAATCTGCTTTAGATGCATTACCTTGTTTGTTTGATGCTAGAGTACAAATAAGTAACAAACTAAACTAACTCACTTTTGATTCTCTTTACAGATTTTTAAACATATAAATTGGGCACGTGCTATTTGTTTTTTCTTACTGTACTGGAATTTAGTTTTTAATGACTGTCACACTTAGTCATAGCATGTTTTGTAAAAGCCCTTTAAGGGTATCTAGGTACATTTTAGAAATAAAGATTTCCCTTTGCTATTTCCTAATTTAAAATATACAAATGGCTTTAGCGTTTATAAACATTTTATATGGTATGGGGTGCCAGCCTCATTCTGTACTGATGGCTTAATAGTGTGCTTTATGCTGTTACTTGTTAATTTCAATTTCTGTTTCTGATACAGAAACCATAAAAAGAAACTGGTTTTTCAATGTAATGACAAAATTTGTTGCACAAGGAATACCTATCTTACAAACCTTCGTCCAAGAAATACCAAAACCTGCACAAGAAATAGTGATTCAGATAATCCTAAACAATGTGACTGCATGGCATGCTCGATAATGAAAGTCTCTCGCAATGAGCAAAGACCACGCTTTAATCTCGGAGATGGTGATGAGGATGGCAAACGACTATGCAATGGAGATATTTTTTTCATAACAGATGTATGTATGCTTTTATCACAAGAAGCTGGGTGGTGTTCTCACTAACGGTGCAGACAGAAGTGACAATTTCTGCCTGATCTGGCCACAAAAAGCAGTTTTATAGCTGTGACCAAACACAAGTGCACGACAGCAAACGGCTTAAAAAATTGCCAGTGAGATGGCCGGTGAAAATCTGACCCCTCATTGCATGAGATATCAGATAAAGATGTTACGAAATGTTCCATCTTTGTAACATGCATTTGTGGAGCTCCCAGCCTGTCACTGTTTTCAGAATGGGAGGGGGAAAAGAGAGCAGAGGGAGTTCAGTCTGGGGACTTTTAACCCCCAGAGGGTACAGTGGTTGTATTACAGCCCCCCGGGGGGGGGAGGGGGGAGGGGGCGGCTCTAATTCAGCCACGCCACCCTTCAGCACCAGCTGGGGAGCCCCGAGAATGAGCTCCTTCTGGTGGCTTCCCCCTACTCCCATTATGAAAACAGTGCTTGACAGAGAGCCCTGGCCATGGGAACCTGGCTGCAGGCTCCCAGCCCCAGCTAGATTCCCCTCTCCCCTGGAACCATCAGTGAACTTCTGTTTGATCTGGGCAGTGTTGTAACTCAAGCTTTGCAAAAATCGTTCTGAGTTATAGCTTGGACCTGCACTGCTGTCTGCACCTTAAATCAGGAACAAAAATTAAAATTTAGTTTTCTCTCATAGTAGATATTTGACCTCACCAAACTCAGGTAATGGGTAACCCTTTTGCCTCTCAAGAGAGACCTGGAATTGCAGAGACAGGGTTTTTTGGCAAAATGTAAAGGGCAGCTTTGATAATACCCGCTTGTTGTCTTGTTTAGTGCTGCATATGCCTTTGTCTTGAACCTCAAACGTTCACAGTGAAACAAATTTAATTTCAAGAAATATGGTATTTATTTCTAGGACATAAACATTTGAAGGTTACATACCTGAGGGACAAGACAGTTTTCTAAAGATTGATGGAGGTGTTGAGAGAGGAGTTTTTAATGGGCAGTGGGACTTACTAAATTTAAGTAGTTTTTCTGGGAATCAAGTAGTTAAAAGATGGGATCCTTTTAGAACTGGTAACATCATGTGCAGTTATAACTTTCCACTGTTCAGATTTTTCTGCTTGACATAGAAAATATATTGACATATCTCAGTTAAGTCCTACCCCCAAAAAATCCTTTGTTAGTTTTATTATATTCTCTTGTTCTTGACTGAATTGGATTGGTCAGCATGATGATAGAGCTATAAACATAAATATTAATCATCATTCTAGTTGTGTTTGTGGGTGTATGGGTGTGGTGTGAGTGTGCACATCGGATTCCTTGTATAACCTGGTTGTTAAGTCTCTTCACATGATGTTTCTGTAGGATTTGGAAATTAATGGATGCCGTCTATTGACTATCAGCAGCACATATGGCTCTGAATTTACTTTATTGTATAAAGCACTGAGAAGAGCATGTCATATAAAACATGCATGGGCCAGAACTATTCACACATTTCAGGTAATAACAGTTTCTACTTTAGCAGAGTTCTGTCAACCAGTAAAATGATCTTTGCACTGCTCTGTAACTTCATGGGAAGGCTCAGAGTTTGGGAGTGCCATTCAAACAAAAGACTCCTTGAAGATAAAATCAGGAACAAATTTGGGGGTTAGGGAAAAGCAGTGGCTCTAAGTGGCTTCCCTACAGCCCGATGTGGGGATTGTGAAGGGGATGTGTTCTTTTCCATGCTTGACTGGAATTGTAGAATAGTGACACGGTAGTTGTTGGTAGGAGGGAAGAAGGGTGGAGCAAAGCACCCTGGGATGGTGGAGGACTATGCTGTGGCTTCTGTCAGAAGGGTAGGTTTTACAGCTATTTGTTCTTCCAGGAGAAACTGTCCTGGAAGTGATTTAACCCTATTTGTACCAACATTTTATTTTTCTCCTTGAGCAGCCATTTTTGCTCTGGGAGAAAAATCCTGAACATGCATACACTTGTGGTTTCTCCAGGGAGAGAATGTCTTTATGTAGTCTATGTTGAAGCACTGGTGTAGTTTGTTTCTATAGACTGGGCTTGTGATTGTTGCCTATGGGTTGCTGTTTGGAACATCAAAAACAAATCAAAGGGGTTACTGTCCTTGTAGTCAATTTTAGCATCTTATTTAGGCAAAAACCACTCTTCATAGAATCTTGCCTTCTTTGTTCACAATGGTATCTAGCTCTGTAAGTAATACTTAAAACTGACACAGTAATCACACCCACATATGGAGATAATTTTATCACATATTTTTTGAAGTTGAAACTTATATGCTGCACTTACCTTTTTTTTTTTTTTGCAAACTCTTATTTTTCATTAACACCTTGAAATTCTCTTAACTTGTTAAAGAGCTCTTAAAATTATGTGCATTGCAGGGTTCTGAGGAGAAAACAATTGTCTATGTAGTTGGGAACGCAGGCCGACAGCATTGGCAGCACGTATACACCGCTGTAACTCGAGGACGCTGCCGCGTCTATATTGTAGCTAAAGAGACTCAACTCAGGAAAGCAATTACTAGCAGGAATTTCCCCAGAAAAACTCGCTTAAAACAGCGTTTAAAAGAGGCATTTGCAGAAGTGAGCAGCTGTCCAGAGCAAACAGACTTTCTTCTACAGAGTCAGTGTCAGAGTCAAGAATATGTCACTCTACCTGGTCTGGCATCAGTAACTCAGGATGTTCTTGGCGTTTCTGTACCAGCTGAAGTTGACATCACCAAACAGGAGAAGTGTACAGTTCTTGATGAAATGGAGACTAGTAATGGACGGAGGATATCTGCTGCACTGGGCAGCGTAGGAAGAGAGACTGAGACGCCTGTGAAATTAAATGCATGTAAAAGGGAAAGGAGTCCTACATCGAATTCCGAGAGCCCTTTGAAAATAACTTTGGTAAGAAAATTTTGGAGGGAGGGCAGGATTTTTTAATTACTCTGTTACAGCAGTGCAAATGCTACTGATATCCATTACTTAATTTGTTAGCTTTTCTAATAATAGTCTGCTAGAATATTTCACTACTCAGAAAAGTGTTGAGGGATGATATTTATAATTTAGGAGTACTGGAGGGGAAAAAACCTGGTAATTGTCGTAATAGTAATTTTTAAATGCTACGTAGAAGCTTTTTTGGCTTGCTTAAACTGAATTATCTGATGAGATTGAAGCAGCTCATTAAAACTGTGAGAATTGTTATACATTTTGATAATAAATAATTAAAAATTGACCTTTTATGAAAAAATTAATCTGTAGTTTGCACTTTAAATATTTTTTTCTTTCAAGTCACTTCAAAACAAAATCTTGGACAGTGGTCCCTTCTCTTGTACGCGTTTTATTACAGTTTAATCATAACTCTTCTTGTTTTTGTTTGTTAGATAACTACTGAAGACTCTCCACTTGGGACTGCCAAACTGAAGAATCTGAATTTGGGAAACCTCACTCCAAAAGCACTTTTTTAAAAATTAACAAGCAAAGATACTCATTACTATGCTACTTAACTATTTTGTACAATGAAAAATATGGTTTTGGAACAGAAAAATTTAAGTATTCATCTCAAAGCTTTTTTAATATTTTTTGCAAGTTGTTGAAAAACAGCTTATTTTAAAATGGACATGTTTTAGTCAACTATTTTAGCAGAAGTTAGAGATGTTAGTTTTCAAGAAAATGTTGATCGTGTTGCCTTTTTATTTGGGAACAACAGAAAAGTTGCATGGACATTTTCAGATACAAAAGTTCCCTTCTTTACAAGATGGTACATTGTTGGTCCAGCCAGAGCCTTAAATGTTATGTAAAATATTGGTGCAACCCAGAGGTATCTTCTAGTTTATCTCTCATAGTATTAGGGCTTGAGTAGAGGCGTCATTGCATATTCATGCTGGCATGCTGCCCTTTTAAAAACCAAAGATTTATACACCATGTGGATTTTAATTTTCTATGTAAATTGATGGAAGTTTCAGTATGACAGTAATTAAGACACTACCACCATACATAAAATATTCTGCTGAAACATGAATTCGAATCAGACTGTAATAGACTGTACTGTGAATAGACTATAACCAAGTTGGAATGAGTGATTTTCAGGGGGAAGGGAAGGACTTTCTCTTTGCACAGCATAGGGCCCAGAAAGTAATATGTTAGATTCCAGTTTTCTGCTCCTTATGTAAGTAGTAATGAGCTTCAAATGACTTGTTTAACTTTGGTAATACATAGTAGGGCCAAATCCTGTAAGATACTGTGCACACAACACTCATTAGCAGTGTTGTATGTTAAGTCTCTAAAAAACAATGAGGCTGGCAGTGATTTTTTTTTAAAATAGTTTGGATAATTATGTGGCTTGCTGCGCTGGAGTTTACAGGATTGGGTAAATGTTCCAACTATTTCAACTGATATGTACTTAAACTGGCATGGCTTTCATTTGCATATTCCATAGATTATAAGAAATGTCAGTGCTTCTCTAAAAAGAAGATTTGTATCTTTCTTGTAAAAATGCACATTTGTGGTAAAAGATTTACCAAAGAAAATCCTATTTAAAAATAACCGAAAAATGAGGATAGTGAAGTGTAGCATATCTATAATGGTTTGCTAAGCCTACCGTTTTATCTGCTTTATAGCACAAGTTTTGTACATGTGAATACCATCTCCATGTTAATAACACTGTCTTTAAATCACTGTTTATTCCATTTTATACAGCCTTTCCATACAAATATTTGCAACAGTTTGAGTTTCCAAAAACATACATAGACGATAAATATCATGCTATTAAAGTATTAAATTTGTACAAAAATACTTTACAGTTTAATACTCATTACAAATAAAAATACATATTTAAGTGATTCATGATCCTGTTTTTACATGATTTCAATTTAAACTTTTTTAGTGACTGATATTTCTCTGGCAGTGCTGAAATATAAATTGGACATGACGCTTGTGTATAGGGCAGGTGAGCTTGATCGTTTTACAGATTAAGGAAAACAGCAGTAGGGATACTCTTCCTAAACAATTTAAATTGACCAGAACGAATCTTGTTGTGAGATGATTGCTTAGATATGAGGACTCTACAGTTAGTTAATGTACAAATCTGATATATTTTATATTCACTAAACAATAATTACCATAACAACTGGAATACTGGAACAAATCAAAACAGTTGCTGGTGAGAATAAAAAGCAACTGGCAGTATTTTATTGCTCTGAGGGGATGGGACAGGATTTATGATATATTTGTAAAATGTATTTACAATTTAAATTTTCTAAAAACTTTAAGGATAATTACAAGAAGGCTGAAAACAGGGCCTATTTAAGTGAATTTTAACTACTGAGTACCCCTCAAGAAATTCTTATTGGTAAGAAAAAGTTAATATGCAACAATACAAGATAGATTTGTAATGATCATTCTCATTGATACAATTAATTGATATAGTAAAAAAACTCATTTTTTTTCTTTTTGTTCCGTGATTAAATAATGCATTTAAGGTTTTTTTTAATTATTATTCAATAATCCTTCAGAATTTTTGACTACCTAAAAATCTCTCTTTGAAAAGAATCATACAGGTTGCAAGACATATCCTGTTTAATACTTCATTGCATAGGAAATAACATATAACGCCTAATAAAGTTTTACCACAGTTTTTGGCAGTAAACTTCACCATCACATGCTGCAGTTTCTTCCGTGCATTTTCTAAAACCATTTGAATAGTGCTTACTCTGAAGACTGCACCTCTCCAGCAGCACACTATTCACAAACACTACATTCCTAGCCATTTAACAAGCGACTTTCTTGGTGCAGCATACCACCATCTTGGAAATCGCTCATCCAGAAACCAGCTGGTTTACAAATTAGTAGACTTGTATTTAAAAACAAAATCTGGACACCAAAGTAAAAAGAGATTGATCCAATCTTTTTCTCTCAAAAATGATGATGCTGTAAAGAAGGCAAAGAGCAAAAATAGTGTCTTTAAACACCTCCCTAATTTCTTAGTCAGGGAAAAATTAAGGCCATTAGCCATTTTCTTTACTGAACATTGCCATGATTTATGGTAGTAGGCTTAGGTTGCAATGGCACTTCTCAGTAGTCATACCATCTGAAATAAAACTGCAACTCCGTTGCTGAAGTAATATAGGCCTTGAAACAGATAGTTGGACCCCTTGCTCTTTTTAATGCCACATGGTATCTGTGCCTCAGTTATCACAGTAATCTTAAAGGGGAGTTAGCACCATATATGGTCTTTCATTACCAAGTATCCGATTTAAAATAACTTCTTGCTATAATGTGTTTGTAGGTTCTCGTGTCTCCACACTAGTAATACGTCCAGTTTGTTGAAGGAAGGCATTATTTTGGTCACTCCATTCAGCACCTGCTAAAGTCTGTTGGTCTGAAGTTCCCTTCGGAGCAGCCAGTGGGTTTCTACTAATAACCAGTTCCAGTTTATTGCCAGATTCTGCTATAAGGGGCACAACGAGACAGCAGTCAAAGTCTCTGGTACGAACATGATTTACCTGAAAGGTTAAAGTTTGAATTTTAGTACTATTTTAGGGACAGGAAGGAAAGCAATATAACACATGAGCATATAAAAGAGAAATACAAGTATGTGAACCAAGAACATATTTTACACTATAGCTGGGATCAAGATCAGAATCTCATAAACACCACTTAATATTTACTGCTACATTATCTTCTCTGGGTGTGTCTACACGTTCATTAATGCACAGTACCTACTGAGTATCTGCAAAAGGAAGCACTAAATAAATTTACAATAAGCTGCCCTACTATGCATTTTCATGATCATGTGCTTGTTTCGTCCTGGTTAATGTGCGGTAGACTAATACTACTGCTCATTAGCCTAATAGCAAGGTGTTTTGCTATGATTCTGTAATGTGCACATTAGGCAGCTCGTGTAGACTATATTCTCCAATATGAATGCAACAGATTATATTTAACATTCCTGTTTAGTTACGCAGGTTTTCTGACAACAATTTCTAATGAACACAAAATATATTTGTACTAGCCAACTGCCTGCCAGGAATGATGGGGGGGAAGGAGGGGTGACAGGCAGGGACAGAGTGCTGCCACCGCCAACCAAGAGTGGCGGGGGAGGAAGCTTGCCCCACCATCCCCTTGCCAGCACCCTGCGCCACCACCACCACCTCCAGGAGGGGGGGGGGGGGCGGGGGGGGGGGGGGGGCAGTGAGGCCAGCAGTGCTGGCCTCAGCCCCCCACTCTGTCCCCTGCCATCATGGTGGCACTCCACTACGCTGCTGCCACATCCTGTCTGGAACACTCTTGGAGCACTGGTTGTTTCAGTAACCAATCAGAGTCCTCATATAGCATTATGGACAGACAGACTGACTAGACCCTTTATTATATTAGAAATGAAACCTGTTTATCTGATTTAGTGTGTTGCTTAAAAACTAAATGTTGGTGATAGTTCTATTTATGGCAGTTAGTAAGAGAAGGGAGTGCTTTGTATATTGGACAGAGATAGGGGACTAAGCTACATAGACCAAGACCAGAAACAAGGTTAAGATTTCATACCTCAAGAGCAAACAGGAAAAGGTTATATGTCTGGTTGGTCAAACTAAAGGATCTTCCTTGTTTAGAAAATCTAGTATATAAGTTGTTAGTCTAAAGTGTACTCATTTTTTCACCTGGATTCTATCTGAGTAATATAGGGTAACTACTACATTCATTTAACCCATTACATGTATTTAATTATTGGATTTGCATGCCACCCAAAAAAAGGTCCAGGGTAGCTTACAGGAAAAACAAAAAAACAAAAACAAAATAACTTATAAAAGTATGTAAAAGATTAAGAAACGTGTACAACAAAAACCCCCCAAACAATTCCCCAACTTAATCTGGCCAAATGAAAAGCACTTTCTGAAGAGGTCCCAGCTTGCGGTCTGGTGGGTCACAAAGGTGGAGGGGCGGAAGGGAGTTCCAGATTAAGAATGAGAGCTCCCATGCATTTTTCCAATGTGAATTTGGTACATAGATGGTATTTGCAGGAGTTTGCTGGCTGATGTTAGGGATTGAGGTGGGACATAAAGGACAAGGTAGGTACTTAAGGCCCAGACAGTTTAGAGCCTTAGATCAAAATCAGCACTTTCAATTGCACCTAGAAAGCTATTAGAAGCCAATGCAAACTCTGGAATACTGGATGCACTATATTGCACCAACACCTATATTTAATTTCTAAAAATATATATTTTTTCCCCTAATATGTGTCAGACTAAATGTGGGAAACAAGGTCATTCCAAATAAGTAACAATAAAATCTGCCAATATACTTTCATATATACATATATGTATGTATACCCTTCATATAATATTATATATATTTAAAGTAATTAATAATTACTTAACTAAAATGTAAGATGCCAATAGTTTTACCTGCAAAAGTCTATCATATGGTTTCAAACCACCCAGATCCCCAGGACCAGCTGGGCGAATATTTTTAACATAGACACCTTTCTCCAGTAAACCATCTGAGACACTGAATCCAAAGTCCTCTGCATCAGAGTCCTTAAACAAAGTTACCTGTAGAAATAATTTAGAAAAATAAGAAAGCAAATGTTTTTCCACATTTGTGCTCTGCTGCAAACAAAATGAGATTTTTTTGTTAATTCCAAACGAGTAATCATTTGCCTTTTACTTTGTATTGCTAATTTCATCCATAGCCTTTTCTTCAGTGTTTTTTTCAGTAATGGAATGTCCATTTTACTTTACTAATCATTGTTTTATTCCCATCTCGCTGTTTCTGAGACTTTTTTTTCCCTGTAAGTCCCTTTATTGTCTTGTTTTCCAGCTGTTTTAGTTCCATGGATTAGCTCTACCAGGCAGGTAGAAGCTGTTAGATTCCCAGCTCCTTTGAGATGTGGTACTTGGACTTAGGCAAAATAAATGCATATTTTGACTTGTTTTGATAGTTTTAGGCTGTATCAGCATAATTAGCTTTGAGAAATCCAGTGTGACTAAATAATGTAACAAGCTACAGTATCACCTGAGCTTACATTTTCAAGTTTCAGGATTCCAAATAGAAAAATCCTGTGTTGCAGAGCTCAAAACTGTCCAAAGCTGACCTGTATAATCGTCCTGTGGGGAACAGATTCATGACATTTATAGTTTGCAGGCCTCTTTTAAGTTCCAAAGTTGAGTCTGAGCACTATTAACAAGATTTGGGTTTTTAGGAACCCCCAGAGGAAAGCTGGATGTCAGGTAACACAAAATGAACTAACCTTTTAAACAAAATTGCATTAGGCTTCAATGCTGTATTGATTCTTCTGTAACTTCCACAGCAGTAACTACTACTGACCAAGCTAGTAATAGCACTGGCAAGCTCCATCCAGCCTGAGTCTTAGTTACATAAGCTCTAATGTCAGGAGAGCTAAAGGAGTATGTGTCTACAGGAAAATACAACTGCAAGATTGCATCAGAAAAAAATTATGGAAAGGCCTATGTTGCCTTTGAAATGGGGGATGAGGAACTACTGTCCAAAAGGAGAAAACAAAAGCTGGTACAATTAAACATTTTAGGGAGAAGGACATTCCCTGAGGAAACACCAGGGGTATTCTGAGGATGGTCCTTTTTATCTTGCATTGTGTTCCTGATTGTTCTGGTTAAAAAGGATTCCAGAAGACTTTCTGAAAGGCTTTTCTTGTCCAGACAGGGTGTCATCTTTTCAAGCCATGTCCACCCTACAGATGCCTGGCAAAGATATGTAGGTTAGAGGTGTGAAGAGACATGATCCTTGAATGACACAGTTGTGCCCAGACAGTCATTCAATCAAAACTGCACTTGCCCTGGTATAGGATGTTTCATGCTGCTACAGGGCAGGCAAAGTTCAGGGAGACCTTTGATGATAACCCTATTTATGTATTGCTCCTGGTCCAGGTGTGGCTGCAGGCTAATCTAGGTGAAGCCCTGACACTTGGCCATAAGCTAAGTTCCTGTGTAGCTACAAGTCACCTGGCTTTGATCTAGCTGGCTAGCGTAGGTTCAAATGCATTAGCTTGCATCTTAGTGGGGTGTATTAACCTAACCCAGCCCAACAGAGATTTCATGATTGAAACGCATCCTTATTTACCCATGAAGACAGAGACTTGAAGACAATCAATACTGTCCCTTACTGTACCGCAACCCCTCCTTTCTTTTCCTCCCTGTTCCCCTCTGTGGTGTTGCAGTGCAGTACACTATTACGAGGCCAGCCCAAAATCCTATCAACTTTTAAGATTAAAGTATTTCTCTTGTACAGGGAAGCATACTCTTCTGTCCTTCATTCTTTGTAAGACCTCTGATATTAAACTTTCTGAGGAATGGTATATTAAAAAACCCACAAATCATTTCTATTGTTACTTATCACACCTCAAATTTAATGGATTCCAGGAGGTGGAACAGCATTTCAGCTACTGTAAACTTACCTTGTGATTAAGAATAATGAACCTTAGAAAGATTGTTAGGTTATACTGACAGTTGATAGATGAGCAGGAGTCCAGAAAACTCCTCCAGAAATCTGTTATTGATGGAGACTTTAGTCTGTGATATGGCAGCATGTCTAAGATTGTTTTGATCTCAAGTATATTTTCAAGCTGCTAGGAGACATCCATAAGGCTAACATTTTAACAAGGCCAGAAAATAAAAGGAGAAAATAAATTTTGCTGACAGATTTGTGTGTACGGTTTCTGACAAGAAGAAAATAATTAGCACTGGGCCAAGGCACAGGTTCTCCTTTGTTGAGATCACTGTTTTCCATGCCAGTACAAAGGGGTTTCATGTGAACCGCCTGTTTTAAGAAGACTGGACACAAATGCAAGGTAAAAAAATATATGCAGGGTCATAGAGCAGATGAGAATCAAAATGCCCTTTAGAATTGTTGGGCCCCAGCTCAAGTCTGGGATCGTGCCCGGTATGCAAAAGCCAATAAAGATACCAGGGGTGAAAGTATAAAGAAGATTTATTGCTAGCAATACAAGGTGCAAGCGGAATAATTTCACGTAACAAGCACACAGATTCTTAAGCATCTTTTATACAGGAGTATTGGACCTTCATAAGCATTCTTGTTTGCTAATTGGTTATAAGGGAGTGACGCAAGGAGTTCTTTACTGAGCATGTCTCTATACCTGTGTTTTAGCTATGTATCTCATTTACATACATGTATGTTTCATTAGCATACCTTCTCCCCACCTAGGGGTGTGATTTTTAGTATTTAAATTAGCTCTTTGCCCTAGTCCTCTGATTCTGCTTTTGTTTTCAAGCCTCCTTTATCTAAGACTGTCTCCTCCTTATCATTGCAGATGGGCATTAGTTACATAACAGACTTTTGCTTGGGCTTTGTATAGTGGTTTCTAGGTCAAACCCGACAGTGTTTGTGAACAGATGGAAAACTATTTAAAAGAAGGTTTTCTCTCTCTTTCACCCACTATAGTGAAGTGGAACTAGATTCAATCTTAGAGGAAATGTGAGGGGTAACTTCATTGCATGACAAGGTGGGAATTAGCAAAGATGATGCGTACAATCCTACTCTGTAGACCTGTGGGACTTGCCACACTAGCAAAAACCAGAAGTCCAGTTAGTCTAATACCTTGTCTTTGACCGGAACCAGCACCAGCTAGTTCAGGGGAAAGTGACAATTTTTGACACTTATGGGGAAAAAGCTTCTCTAAAGGCCAAGCTTTCTACAAACTTTGCATGAAGGCTTCTGTTGCTTATATAATGCTTTAACTAGTATGACTAATTGTGACTGCTGACAATAGCCCAGTTTTTGGTTGTAGCTGTGTTGGTCTAAGGACATAGGCAGGCAAGGTTGTTTGGTTAGATGTGATATCTTTTATTAGACCAACTACGTAGCTGGAAAAAAGTTCTTAGCAAACTTTCAGACTAGCAGAGACTCCCTATGCCTAACGAAGGGTGACTGCGCCCGAAAGCTTGCTAAGAACTTTTTCCCAACTACTCAGTTGGTCTAAAAGATATCACATCAAACAAAAGAACCATGCCTGACAATAGCCCATGATTTTCATTGCATTAATAGGGCATCCTCTGTAAAGATGTGTATAGCCAAGGAACAGGAAGACTTAACCTTCCCTGTAATAGAAAACGACTTGTTTTTTTGGTAAGTTTTGATCCAAGAGACCATTTTAAGGGCTGATTGATTGCTTGTGTCTAAATGCCAAGTAACAAAATAAGTTGCTTAACACAAAGACACCAGATAGGACAACTGAACCTAGGAGTGCCAGCAGAATTATACTGTAGGATAGTGGTAGGACCAGTTGAACTGGGTTGAATACAGACCTAGCTTCTGCATGAGTTATTGTTTCAGTTGGTGTAGTTATAGGTTCCTCTTTCCCAGCTCAGTAGAACATTTCAAGCACATTTGTTAAACTCTGTAAAGGCAACAGGATTTCAGAATGTGTTTTTTGCTACTCAGGGACTATTTGCTAAACTTAGGTTATAATTTTGAATTTTATAAATTCTTACCAAAAGGGATCATTAGAGCATCATTAATCTGACCTGTACCACTCAGGCCAGAGAATTTTACCCAATTACACCTGTATTGAGCCCAAAATAATTTGTGTTTGGCTAAAGTATATTTCCAGGCTTCATCTGAAGACATAAAGAGATGGCAAATCCATCAATTCCCTGGTGGTTTGTTTTAATGGCTATCACATTTAGCATTAAATGAGTATATCGTATTTCTATCCTGAATATGTCTTAAATTTCCAGCCACTGATTCCTGATACACCATTCTGTGCCCAGCATCTCTCACAAAGCAGATGCATGGGCAGTTCTAGAGACAATTCAAGTCCACAGCATCACCTCTGCCAGCCATGCCCCTTTGCCAACTTTCCACCAGAAGTTCTACTCCTGTGGCAGTCATCAGTAGCAGTTGCTTTACTCCCAACCCTCTTCTTTTCCAGCTTTCCTTTTAGTTTGCTTTTTAGACAGCAGCAATTACATACTACTCTTTCTTCTTGCCTGGATCAAGTATTTGGCAGCATGATGGTTTCACCCAGTCAAATCTGTTGCAGCAGTACCTTCCCAGCCTTGTCTTCTGACCCCCATAGGCTATGTGAGGGCAGCCTTTACAGGTCCTTCAGGGGGTGAATTATGCTTACAGTCAGTCACAGTTATCTCATACTCCATGGGCTGAGATTTACAGTTGGACACTGAGAAGCTGCAATTCCAGCTCAGAAAAATCCAACCAGGAGCCTCTGAGCATTTTGAAGAGAATTGAAATGTTCACCATCTGGCCAGTTTCAGGTATGAGACCTGGCAACCAGAGGAGAAAAATAATGAAGAGATCCCAAAGACTTCCCCGCCCCACGCATATGAAGTGTGTCTTCAGCTCTTTGGAGAAAGGACTAAGATTTCTATACAGTTTTCCTTCCATTATGGGGGATTCTTGTGGTAAGACCCCCTTCACGTCAAGCAATAAAATTAGAATTCAGAATGGGAAGACACAAGGGGAAGCAAATGTAAAGGACTCAAGTCTCTCCATTAAAGGGCTAAGAGACCCTTCAGGGGTCATAGCCATGAAGGGACTCCTGCACAAGAGTCAAGAGAGGTGAAAAAACCACAGGAAGCACAACAGGGAAAGAAAAAAATATTAAAAGGCTAAAAGACATTTGTCCTCTGCTTCAGACTCACCCTGGTCTCCTGAGGAGGGAGTTCCCATCAATTCCAGTTCTGAGCAGGAAAAGGAAAAAAAACAGTTCTGATTTTTTTTTCCTGACAAATCTGACACCAGGTGCTGGAAAGAGGAGTCATCTACCATACAGACACAGCCAAATGAGAGGCTTTGGGACAAATACCAGCCCGTAAATCTGAGCCTGAGAGCAATGCTGCTATATACCCTTGCTTTAAATGGTCAGAGATGACTAGGAACACCTTTGTCAGGGTGTAAGCCTGTACACACTTAAAATACTAGAAGATGCAGGGGCCATTAGGGAAGAGATGATTATCCCATCCAAAGTACTTTTTTTCCACAAAGGTACAAATGAAAGAGATAGAGGCCACTCTCTTTAGGGGCTCTGAGGCTTTCTTTGCTACACTGAGGTATGTCTATATCAACTCCTGCAACTTCTACCAACAAACAAGCCCATGCCCAGTTGCTCCTGTCCTGCATGCACTGCTTGCAGAAAAATATTTTGTCGTATATCCAGGGACATTCTCAGTTCGCCATTATCCCACAGAAATAGGACCATCAGCAGAGAGTCATACTCCTGACTCCTGAGAGTGTCGCTAAGTGTACCTGCCACCACTCTTAACAGCAATCATATGATATACTTTCACCAGGCACCATGTGTAGAGCCTGAGCAAGTGGGCAGTTTGTTTCAGTAGTCCTAGGATTCCTGTGGAGATGCTATAGACATATCCTGAGTGTCTACCTGCTTTGTAAGCACTACAGTATCTTGGCTGGGTGATGTAAAAGCTCTATGGGGACCCTTAAGAAAATATCCCAAGCAACAGCTTTCCTCACCACTGACATCTTAACTGATGTTAAGATATTCTCAGCCAAGGCATCCAGTTTAGCAGACATATGCGACATGTGGCTACACTTCCGGACTGCAGATACTGCTTCAAGTAAATCCACTGCTCATTGAAATTCCCTACTTGAATAAATATTGGGCAAGACAGTACTATACAGTGCATCCAGATGGCAGCAGTCTCTCTTTTCTCTACTCACTGCCCAGAAAAGGTACTAGAGAAGCGTGCAAACCAGCAGAATCATACCATCTGTCTGTCCTCACCATAGGAATGATATGGGCAACATGGCAGTGGTACATCTTGGGAAATTTATGGAACTGTGGCTCAGGCAGCAAAACCTGGGGTAAAAATGTCTCCAAGAGATCACTGGGATAACAAAGCCTGTGCCTCCAGCCTGATTGGAATCTAAGAAGAAAAATGTCCAACTTCCCAGAAAAAGAGTTTCTGTCAGCCACAGATAATCAGATGAAAGAAGTAGGGAGTCTTTGGTTAAGGAGGTTTAACGCTCCCAACCCATCTCTTCTTCAAATCACCCATCTAGCACAATCCTATGACACATGAGCTGGTGCTGAACAAGATTTTGCACCACCTAGTTAGTTCCCTCAGAAGGCTCCTAGGGATGATATTCCATATTCTTTATTGTCCTGGTATATGCAGGGCTATAAGGATCAGAGCTACCTTGGACCTCAAATGACAACAAATAGATGAAGGCCTATTCTCAGAACTCTCTTGCTTTGTATTTCAGTCTGGGCATGGGAAAAACTTGTTTACCCAGGAAACTCCTGCAGTTCACTTCTTTGTTTCCCATTAAGGCAGTTTACCTGCAGGGTCTGCTATTGTAGATAACAATGGCACATTGTTATTTTTAATAGTGCAATTTCAGTCATCAGCATTACAATATGTAAAATGAATATAAAAAGTTTGAAAAGTAAAAGATTTATTAGATTTTTAATATTCCTTTGATAAACCAGTGACAAAAAAATCTGTGATGGAACCTGAGGGAAGTGTTCCATATAAAATTAAACTTTCATAAATTTAAATAGAAACTTACAGGTTTTGAGTCATACAGCTTCTTATTTTTGGATTTGGATGTTAAGTTTAGAAGTGTAGTGTAAATCAAATGAGGCATTCAAATTTCTGGAGCAGTCTATAATTTTAGAAGGATAATATTACCTCATTAAATGGGAATGAGAAAATTATATGATGACTGTTGAAAAGTTTTGCTCTTGGGGCACCATTTTGCATGTGGAACTTTTTAATATGGCTCCTCTGATATTTTCTGTGTAGATCATATCAAGGAAGATATTAATTTTACTTGAATGATGATTTAACAATATGTCAGTTCAGTTACATGAACAGCTATTAATTACCATCTAAAGTTTTTTAACAACTTGGTATAACAGAATTCAGATTTGAAAGCTTTGCTCTCTCAAAGCCAAGAGGAGTTCATAGAAGAATTCACTAAACAATGCAAAAAATTGATCTGAATTTTAATAAATTCCTTAAGAGACAACCTGCACGAATACAGGAATACAATGTTGCTGTGTGTAAGGATTGCTAATTAGGTTTTATTTTAAGAGATATCTTACTATTTGTAGATGTTTTGCACTGTCACAAGCTGAGCATAGATGTTGTTCCTGCAACCTTATTCAGAGCATAACTCAGTGGTACCCCAACACAGCTGGCTTGTAGACACTACTGCAATGCAACTGTTATATAATAATTCTTAACTCAATTTTTTTCTTTTTTTTAAATTTGCGTAATGAAACCACATGTATATGGCTAAGTAGTATAATACAAAAGTCATGACAACCTAGTGCAAAATCTGTAGCAGTAAAGTCATTTAGTTCTATTAATTTCCACCATGGAAGGGTCAACTATTTGGCCAGATAATCCACTCACAATGCTGTATTTTTAGCCTTACTCATTTGTGCTTTTACTCTAAGAAGTTTTTATTTTTTCTCCCCCTGTATTGCATCAAGATCATTTGCTTGCACAACTGTGTTTCTAGCAGGCTTTTCCTTCAGAGTAACACTGCATCTTTGTTCTTTACAATGGAAGGTGTGTTGACTACGCTGTCAACTAAATTAGCACCAGTACCATTACAAAACGGAAAAATGAATGAGACTTTGGGTTGCCTTCCCTCTTGTGCCCTGAAGTGAAAGTATGAGCTATTATCTAGAAGGCACATAGGTCCTGATTCAATAAGGCAGAGTTGTCAAAGATACAGCCTGTGTAGGCTGTATCTGGTCTGTGGAGCCCTACAATTTGGCATGTAGTGCTGCTTGTGGGTGTTGGACTGGCCCCATCCCACGTGTTACATGCAAGACTGAAGCTGCTGTGTGTGCTGCCTGCAGCATATGGGCCTGGTCTGGGGTGTATGTCACATGCAGCACATGGGGCAACACCAGCCCTGTGCACTGGATCCAGCACATGAGGCTGGTTTGTAGGCTTGATCCACCTGTGGACTAGTCCTGTACCCCTCATCTGGCCCACAGGGCTGGATGAGTTTGATACCCCTGCAATAAAACATAGCCCAGTAAGACATCTGAAGGTGTAACACATACTGCTGCTGTGCTGAGACATACCGCACCTGCTCTGCACATTACCTCCTGAGCTGGAAGCAGCGCAACCATGTTAATGCAGTGCTATACATAGGTCAATACTGTATTTACCTGAATCCAAGACAATGTCAAATTTAAGATTATATCTCCCATAATTAGAATCTATATATGGAAACTTATGAACACCCACATGCCCTCCACCCTGAAGCCCTTGTGTGCCTCCCAGGTGGCAGATGCCCCAGGTCAGTCTTGAATCTAAGGTTTCCCAACATGTAGACTGGGAGAAAAGAGCTGCTCTTGGATTTGAGTAAATATAGTAACTGCTGCTTCTCAGCTCCCTCTTGGTGGAGCTTCTTGGTGCTCATGTAGCACTACACAGCACAAGTCAATGAGTTACTAAAGGTATAATCTGAGTAGTCCTACTGAAGTTAAGGGGAGTACTCCTGAATTTAGTATTGAGTGCACAATTAAATGCTTTGCTGCACTGTGGCCTAGCTGGATTGTTACTGATGTCTCTCAAAGGCTTCCTTGTCAAGCACAGTTTTCTATAACCGCTATGATTCCACAGGGGTTCTTTAATGTCACTGACTCAGCTGTTTCAGGCTGGTGTGTGCATAGGCTAGAACATTTTCAGCAGCAGCATCTCAGCTATGGGATACTTACGGAAACACTTTTTTCTGCTACAGCTTGTTCAGCTCCAAATTAAAGACCAACCTATTTAGCTTTGTTAGTGATGATGGCATTCATCCAGGGTGAAGCCAAAACTGAAGAGAATAAAGAAGAGAAATGGGAGAAAACAAAAAGAGGAGGGGGATGGAAGTCGAAAAAAAGAAAGAAGCATGGAGAGAAAAGTGTTTGCACGCTGGAGAAAGAGAAAGGCTGATGGGATGGCAGGTGACCAGAAAAACACAATTCATTTCTCCCAACTTTGTTCTTGTGTCTTCAAATTTACTATCTATTCTTTTTACCTCTCTCTTCATTTCATAATGCTCCTGATCCTCTCTTGCTGCTGCCATCTTTTCCTAGCTTATTTTGCATTGCTAATTACTGGACCCACTTCAGTTCCTCCTTCTTGAAAGAGATGAGCCATCAGAGAGAGACTGTAAGCCTCAGTTCCTGTGAGTTTATGCAAGCACAAACACACTCTTATGCAATACACTTAAAGTGAAAACTGTTTTGTTTTCTGTGTCGCCATTTGTCCACTGGACACTTATTAGTTACAGTGACAGTAGAAGAGGAGCACAGCAGTTCTTGAACTCCCTTAAGATGTAAGTGAAAGTATTATGAATATAACAAAGTCTTCGTTGCACTGCTGAATAGCAACACAATAAAAATCGTAAGTGGAAGTCATTGTGTCTGTGTGGAGAATCATTAAAATACATTTTTCTACTTAAATTAATTATTCCTGCTCATATATAATGAATCTGACCACAGAGACTATAATTTTGTCAGCTAGCACACTATCTTCTGCATCTGTTTGAGAAAAAATGGGATTTCATGTCTTACAAACCATATTTATTAATTGCAAAAGAGAAAATTGCTCTTTCTGGAATCTGAATCCTCCAACACAACTGAGAACTCAGAGACCACATGCAACATATCTCAAATTTTAAAATAATCAGTTGTATCTACAGTTCATATGTTTTGATCCATTAGGAAATAAAGTCATGTTGTTTTTTTTAACTTATGGGGTAATTTATTGGTCCCTCTTTATAAATGTGCAGGGGTAGGATGGCGTATAACACTCAGGAAGGATGCCTATAAAACAAGACATCCTTGCGGATTTAATTTACCTGATGTGTAAGCAAATCAATGGATAAAAGTGCTCCATTTTCTGTCATTCCCATCTGCCTTAAAATGCCCTACAGAAGCCTAATCTATAGACTGCTTTATCTTTGTCCTGAAGTCAGGTGTTTCTGAAATCAGGGTTTCCCTTTGAAAAAAACTCACTGATGTATTAGATAAAGGGACTAATCCACTTAATTAATTGTCTCCCTATTGGACCTCAGCTCCATCACCTCCCTCATCACACTTTCAAATTTGTGCAAGCTTTCCTGCACATATAGGCTACACGTCACTCCAGCTTCCCTATGGGAAGACTTTCTAAAGCAGAATAAAGACCTCAACTCCCTGGTTCCCTCACCTGCAGCGTTTCAATTTTTCCCTCTTGGGCTGTATCCACCACGTGACAGCTAACCCTAGACAGGAAGCACAGGATACCTAATCTTTCAGATGACACTATGAAAAATAGCAGTGGGGGCGCTTTCACTAAAGCTTGTCAAATGAGCTTTAGTGAAAGCGCCCCCACAGCCATTTTTCAGTGCAGGGATGCTGATGCATGGAATGTATCCATCATAGATGTTGGAATCTGCTGGAGTGCGGTAATTACCATGCTCCAGCAGATTCGATTACTTGAGTCTGCTCCAACGCATTGCAATTACAGCATGTCAGAGCAGGCTCCATGCACGTGTATAAGTGCCCTACATTACTCCTTGAAAGAGGCCTTTCCTCACTGCCCCAGCATTAATGTCAAACTTCAGCTTGAGGAGGAGTATCTGGCAGCTTTGCCTTTGAACTCCCACCCCTGCCGTCTTCTGTTACCATCCGACACTTTACAAATAGAGAAAAAAGCCCTTGGACTGAGAATTCCATTGAGATATAACAATTCCATCCCCTTTTCACACCTCGTCATAAACTGCCTGTCAAACGCAGCGTTTTCTCCAAAATCATTGTTACTATGGAGCATTCACATCTAACTTCTGTATTCCAAGTGATATTTTATGCAAGAATCCAACAATTTGGGAAATGATGCCACAATCCAACTTTTGGTTTCTCTTTTCTTCTCCAGAGGGACACTTTTAAAACTTGTGATTGTTTATATCACTGGGAGAGAGCTACTGCAGGAATAAAAAGTGAACCACAACGTAAAAACAAAGAGAGATATCAGCAGGTTCATGGCTAAGGAAGAATGAAAGCAACATGGCCTTTTGAGTCATATGCTAAAGAAATATATTTCTTGGAAAGTAATCTTTTTTTCTTAACAGACACATTTTGCAGAGATGAATTATTACTGTTGCTAGTTCCAATTTACCAGCAGATCCTTCTTGTGAAAGAGCCATCCTTAGGCACCAACTCTGTGGGTGCTCTGGGGCTCAAGCATCCACCAAAAAAAATTAGCAGGTGCTCAGCACCAATGAGCCAGGTGGGGCCAGCTGGGTTGAAGTAACACACTGTCTCTTCTGGGCATACGCAGGGCTCGGCATGGGAACACCAAAAAAAAAAAAAGGAGCACCCACCAACAAAAACAAGAGCCTATGCAGCCATCTCCCCTGAGGATTTGCTTTAAAAGTAACCAGTAGGTGAGGATGCAACTTATTCAGTTTGTTCCCCTATAAGAACACATTACGAGCGTGTTTGCAAGAAGAAATAATAGACCCGTCCTCAAACTTGTGGGGTCATTATGAAAAGTACTTAATATAAAGCCACACAATTAGATTCCCTATGCTGTATATATTATGAAGAATTACCAGTAAAAAAATGACAGACCTTATGTAACTCCACAGGAGTTGGTGACATGATTTCTTTCATTTCTTGTTTAATTTTTCTCAGAACCACAGACTTTCTGCCCACGTCTGATGGCAGGGTGTTGCTGCGGGTTGTCTGGCTATAATGTGGCCTCGCAGTGCTTCTTTCCTGAAAACTGGCTTGTCTTCCCAACTGGCTGCGAGGCTGTGGGTTTTCATGATTCAAACTCAATGTACTTCCTGACATAATGGTGGCCTACAGCAGTAACAAACAGGTTTATTTTTTAACGTATAATTTGGATTAAAGAAGGCCAAATTCTCTATTCTGTTTTCAAAACACAGTCACTTCAGGGTACAGCAAAAGGCAAGAGGACAGACATAAAATCTCCTTGTAAAGCCACTAAAAAAAGCTCTTTGGCAAAAGGTTTCCATATGGACTGTGCCATTAACATGTCCAAGAAAGCTTTAATACCATGAATCTGATTACAGCTTGAAGCCTGTGCAATGCAATCATTTATTTACACTCAAAATATGTTTAAAATAAAATGAAAGTTAAATTCTGGAGCCCTACTTTCATTAAATGACAAAACACTTGTAATAGCTTCTATCATGCTCCATGGTGACTGATGGTGCTCCCTGGTGAAACTACAGCAGCAGGCAGATTTGATAAATCTTTACTGTTTGGATGAAGATCTTGAAATAAATAAGAAGGGAGTCTTAACCAAATAAGTGGTGCTGTTGTACACCCCCCCCCCCCCCCGATTCCTGTTTCATCCACACTTTAAAATCTATTGCCTGGCAAGGGCAGCAGCATTTCTATTCGGGGAATACCGTGGGAGTCAACTGACTTAATGATTCATTAGAATCTACTTGATTCCTGCTAGTATCTCTTCATTCCAGAGGTGTTAATCACTCTCTCCTTTTTAATGGTCTTGATGTTCCACTATTCAAACTACCTTTTCGTCTGCAATTTTGCTGTCTGTTAGCCATTCCTAGTAATTCCTTTCTTCTATTTCAGAGCCCTGAAGACTGTTTTTAGCTCTAGCTAAAAACCTTAACACGGGTGTAGTAATATCTCAGGTGACTGACAGTAAAAGTACTGGAGGTACTGTCAAGGCATTCAAGACTGGACTTTGTTTTACAAGTTTAGTTAAGAGATGTACATTTAACTATAATGACTACAGGACTAATGAAACACTATCTTTTGATTACTTTGACCATTTTTGCCTAGTTTCTTGTGTTTTTTAATGTTTATATATAATCAAGCAATCTAGTGCACATTCCAATAAAGATGTATTTATTTTGCTTTGATTTTAAACTGAATACTATAGTGCTAGATCCTGGCTTATTAGTAAAGATTCTGGTTTCTCTTTAACTGGAGAAAAATGTGTCATGTTTGATGATGTGCTACACAATCTGCACCAGCCATTTTAAAATCCTAGATCTATCCATGAGCATGGCTAAACTTAGCTTTTCAAAAATCTTAAAGTTTCAGAAATCACACCACATAACCTACTGGGAATCCTAGTTCTATAATGTGACTTCTGGATGGATGATGTTTGTTCAGAGCTATGCAACTCAATACTGAGGTTGGTAAAGTAGAAGTACTCAATTGCAATTCCAAGTTTTAATTTCTATACCACATAATTGATATTTAAATGACGGAAATCTTAACTTGCTGAAATATCCTTTCTTGTTATCTATTTCCACACCATTTTGCTGTGCCCTGAATAATGAAAACCATAAGTGGTACCATGCCAGAGATAACTACAAAATTAAACCAAACTGACATTAAGTATTTCCCTTAAATTTTTTGTCTTGCAATTACAAGTACATTGGAATCACATTATAATAACTATACATGCAATACAGAAGCCATAAATCTGAGGATATACAATCAATTTAAACTGCAGAAATTTCACCCAGTTATGCCATTCACATTCCTTGTGGTTGCTAAGGGACTTTATATAACATAAAAATGAAAATGAGATTCTGCCAGTTCTGCAGCTCAGGAAATTTAAAAGAACATAAAAGAAAATATTTTAGGACTTTCTATTCCACAGCTTTAAAAGCGTCAGTATATTCTTAATTGTTCTGGTTAAACAAGTTACAGAAAATGTAATTAGACAAAAAAAATGCATAGTTACTCTGTTCTTCCCCACCCGACCTTTACATGGTACAACATTGAAATGAAATTCATATTTGCCATTTACTCTAGGGCATAATGTAAAAATTCAGTGTGCGTGTGTGTGTGTATCTATGCTCTGAATGTTTCTCAAGCTTTTATATTTGTTTACCAAGTGATAAGGCTCTTGTAAAAATGTTTTAGGTGACATTTTTCTTTTATGTTCGCCTTAATCAAATTAAGTTCTATTCCACAGACAAATTACAACATGCGAAGAAAAACTTCAGAAAGCAGCCAGAAGAGAACAGGATGCACTGCTGCTGGAAAATGATGCCCATGTAAAAATTCTGCACCAATCGCTGCATGTGCAGGCAGTGTTAGCAGTGCACACGGCAGAAGCTGCAAATCAGGAAGCTTTGGGGTGAACATGTTTCTAGAATTTCAGCTGCATTGTATGAAAGAAAATAGCTTTATTAAGGGTGGGGGAAGCAGCTGCACAAGCAAAAATATAAACATAAAGGTTAGGTACCAAGAGAGTCACGTTTCTCAAATACAGATGCCTGTCAGCCTTGTCCTGTGGAAAGGGGTTAAAGCTTTTAAATGAAGTTGTGTGATTAATGCGAACTAAAAATATACAGCAGAAAAGAACATAAAATGAATGTAAAACAAACAAAAATATTATATCTCTATATAGTAGGATGAAAGGGTTAAGATTGAGCTACCTCTAGCTCCCTCAATATGCCTGACTGGCCACAGGTCTCTAAATCCTCCAGAGCCTGAGACCAGAAATTTTCCTCCTGGTCAGTCTCGGTGTTATCATGGGTACCTGCAAAGCTAGATTCACAAAGAGAGGTTCAGTCAAATGTACAAACAACGTACAGGTTTCATTTTGAAAAGTACCATTTAAACAAGCATCTTGCCACACATTGGAGCTGCAGTAATAGACAGTTGCAATAAGAAGAGGACAGATTGGGGAGGGGTGGGGAGTCACAAACCAGTAGCTTGTGGGATGGCCTGTGTGGGTGAGAGTCACACTCATATACTGGCAACTGTTAGTATGTGACTGGGTAAGGAAGAGGTATATTCTGAGAAAAGAAAAGGGCTTAAGAACAATTTATATGCATTTCGTTCTGCAATAACTGGGACCTCTCAATGAAAATTAGTGAACCAAACAGAATTACAGTTCATAGCTGATCAGTGCAATGATATAATTATAATTAGACTTTCCCACCTCACAAACTTCCCTGGTGGTGTACAAAACCAGCTCTCACCTTTGTAAATAACATCTTGAAACGTATCTACTCCAATCCTGATGCTTTCAGCTGACTCCTTCATTCTTGGCTATATTTATCATAATTAATATAACCCCGTCCCAGCCACTGTCACAACAACTGTTGCAATTACTATATCTATGGACAGCAGGATATATAGGCTCTTGTATTTTTGCAACTCTATTTCATTGAGAAGTAGGCACCAATTCAACAAAGTGCTCAAGTATGTGCTTAAAGTCCATTTCTAGGCCATTCTTGTTGTCGTTGATTTATTCTTTGCCGTTTCATAAAAGTGCTGAAGCCTTATTACCAGCTCTCTCCTGCAAGAATTGGCTGAGTGATACATAGAATTGGTCAGCAAGAGTTTGGATAAAAACTGCCAATTATTGACTGCAGAAACACAATGCAGAGCTACAGTGCCACAGCATTTTATTGGGCTAGCAGCATGCAAGATAGCAAAGGCACTCAGATGAAGAATAATTTACACTGCACTTAGAGGTGTCCAACAGTCTATATATATAGGGAGCACCATTATGGAGACATTTCAGGACTTTCTTGATAAATGGTGTTTTGCCTAGGATACTGTTAATGGGGTACTCTGTTAACATAATAGCTTCTAATGTCAAAGGCATTACAGCTTGAACACTTCACACACGACAGCTTTGCACCAAGAATGCTCTCTCACAATTACTATCAGTTAGGCAGACAGTGGTTGGCCTTTTCAGGCAAACCAGCCTCCTATCGCAATGTGTTTTTATAGTCCCAGTGTTTCTTCTAAAGTACTGTTCAGCAATGATGAGGATATCTACTCAGATCCTGAGACAGACTCCTCCCCAGGTGACACACATGATGTTAACGTGATGTTTTAGAGAGGTCTTTGACCTCTGAAGTTGCAGTAATTCTGAGAAAATTACTTTTACGGTTGGTGTCAACTCTACATAGCTAAAGAAGTCCAACATAGTATCTTACTATTACAATATATAGTATGCTAATATTGAACTATCATATACAACAGAGCTTGGTAAGTGTAGGAATAGGGTTACATTTGGTGGTTGTCTTTGATAACAGGGGACAACTATGTAGCTGGGATAGAGATAGACAAGCTTTTGTATGGAAGACATTCTTCCTTGCTTCTCATATAACTTCTGGACCATCACAACAACATCACTTTTACACTGCCATAACAGGGGACTGCATTTAGTGAACCAGATGGCTCAGCCTAGTCCTATGTAATCCCTACAGAATGTATTAATGTGGCACTGTGAGAATCTCAGTCTTTTTTTTCTTTGATTTCTTCCTTGCCCCTGTAGCTGAAAGCTTCCTGACCTCTGGGTCCAACTAGGGCTATGTAGAAAAAAAACTGGACTTGTTTGAATTGAAAAATACATTTAAAATAGTTTTGCTCAAACCCAACTTTTCAGTTTTTCTTGCTGAAACAAACCACTAATAATTTTTGTTTCATTTTTAAGAAAAATGTCTTGGTTAAACCCAAAGCAAGATGTTTTATTTTCTGGTATTTGTAATAAAAGCAGGTGAAGGACTAGAAATTCCAAACTGCCAAAGAAAGGGTGGTGATGCTGGTGTTTCTCTGGTATTCCATGCGAAGTGGAACAGCTCCAACAGAAAGGATGATGAGGACCCACCTCAGTATGCCGTATAGTGGGGAATTATGAAAATTTCTGGGAGGTCCTTGGAGCCAAATCCCCACAGTAAGAGGACAGAACTGAATCTATTTCTGCTACAATCCCATTGAGTGCCTAAACCCCAGATTACTAAATAAAAGGGGACAAGAGCATCACTCTGGTGAATCTCACTCTGAAAACTTTTTCCCTCCTAATTATAAGGTACTTGGTAAATTTCATTAAAATCAGGAAGTTTTCAAATGACATTAGTCACTGTTTGCTTACTCCAGTCTCAATGCCATTCCTTGGAGCATCTGATGAGTCTTGCCTATTTTCTTTCCATTTTTCTCTCTTGCCTGTTCTGTCTTCTTTCTTTTTATGCTGATTCTCATATAAATTGCTTTTCTCCTTTTTTTCTCTCTTAGTGTGCTTGTGTGCACTCTTGGTTTTGTTCTCTGGATTGTTCTGCTTTTTCCATTCCCTTTCCTTTCTTTAGTTCTGTCCTTCTCATTCCTCATTTCTACCTCTTTGCCCCGGGTTTTCCACTCCACTGCTGTTTGCTCTGACTGATTTCTTTGATTCTTCCCGAATACTCCCATGTCTTTCTGATGCTGCGTATTCTCTCTCCTTTCTGCAGCTATACTATACAGTTCAAAGGAAGTAGCATGTTGGGGGAATGTAGTTCTTAGTGTTACCTAGAGGAAGGACAGAGAACTTCAGCAGAAGGCCATGGTGGCCCCAGAATTCTCCTGAAAAATGGAAGAGTGAGCATGTCTGTTAGCAGGACCAGCACACTGTTTTGTCAGTAGGAGTATAATCCATTTTCTAGATACTGTCTTCAAACAACCCTTATTTTACTTAATTTAAATTGTGTCCCATGTCTCAGGATTTTTACACTGATAAGAAGGAAATTGTTCTAGGCAGCACACTGTTATTGATTTTTACTCTTAAAGCAGTGGTTGAATAAATGATGTTTATTTTAAACAAATTATAAACCTTATTACCAGATTCCTAGTTCATATCTGATTAAATTTTTCAGCCTATTATTTAACTAATCCCCAAACAGCATGTTTATCAGAGTCATGATTGCATCTCATCTTGAGTTTGAATCAAGGCTCCAAGTGCTCCTCTTGTTAAAACAAAGCCATTTATTTAATAACAATGGGAGGAGTATAAAAGGGAAGGGTAGTTTTCTTTATTACATGTTTTCAGGCCAAGCAAACCATGTTCAAGAAGCCAGGACTTCTGTTTATACCAAGTCACTGGGCTGCTGCCTTAGTTCTTCCTCTCCCCACTGCCCCTAGCACAGTACTGGTATGGAATTAACTGCCATTATCTTGGGCTGGATGTTTGGCTACCTGACTGGAATAAAAACATTTTTTCTTGTTTAATGCCATCTGTCAAGTCTGGAGAAATTTCATTTAGAACAGATGACACCCAAATATTAATAACACAGTGCTATACTAGAAACCAATTCAGCACCATCAGTTGCTTTGATCTAGGAGGCATGTAGAATGCTGTACTCTCCACTCTACTAGAGGACACTTGTTTCTTCCTCCTTGTTAAGGATCACAATGGGCACCTATACACATTCCCAACACCTGCTCCAACATTTTCTAATTAAGTTAATCAATTAATTTAATTAGAGTGCTCCAGCAGCCTAGGCATCATCCCTGTGCTTCAAAATGGCAGAAGGGGTGCTTTAACTAAACCTCATCAAACAAGCTTCAGTTAAAGTGCCTCCATTGCCATTTTGAAGTGCAGGATGCTGAATAGCTGTGATGCTACAGGTGCTTTAATTAGAGTGGCTCCCAAAAGCTATTCTAATTAAAACACTCTCCCCCCCACCCCCCCCGGAGAACATGTGAAAACAGCCTTTCATGATCAGCTATTTAGCATAAAAGGAAATGAAAGAGAACAAAGTTGATTTGAATTAATCAGCTCCAAGGTGCAGACTATTTCACCTCCTTGCATTTGGCTTTTTCTGGAGATGTTTGTAGGCCTTATTAGACTACTAATTAAGACAAGCATTGACCAGTGTATATACAGTTCACCTAAAGACTCTTCTAAAGCACTGACCAAAACAGGAGGTGTGCACTGTGTGCCTATAAGATTGGATTGCCCGTCTAATCTAATTAGGCAGATGACTTCATGCTAAACTGCCTGAAGTATGAAGAGTATTGTTCAGGGCACAGGTTCCCTGGAGAGACTGTTCTAAAGCACTGGTTCCCAACCTGCAGACCAGCATGGGAGTGCGACGGGGCAAACACAGCCGGCTGCATCCCTCCCAGGGCTGCCCCATTCCCCAGCTTTAACACTGCATGTCACTGCCGGCAGTGGAAACTGCTTGCCCCGGCAGACATATGGGGCTCCGTGTGTGAGGCTCGTGCCACAACCCAGCAGCCAACCCTTCGTGGCCTGGTACCAGGTCGTGGCCTGGTGGTTGGGAACCTGAGTTCTAAAGTGTATGTTACATAAGAATGGGCATCTGTAAGTTCTTTAAGATGCAGGACAGACCAAAAACTAACAAATATTTTGTTTTGATAGTGGTGATTTGCATAGGCCAGTTGGAGATATTGTTGACATGAATAAACGTCTGCTGAGTTTATCAGTGTCAATATGTCTCTTGGTGAGATTGCATTAAAAGTGAAAGCTAGATTGTCCATCTTTAATGTGGCCATCCTGCTCAAGGGCTACATTGACTTAGACTCCTTTACATCTTTCTCTTACTATGATGAGGAAATCATCAAGCAACTGGCACTTTTTGTCTTGAGAGATAAATTATGCTGTTTCTAACTGTAAGAGGTCTAAGATTTTCTTCAGGATGATTCTGTGTTTTTGTTCTTCTTCAGATGGTATGGAATTGGAATGTGGATGAACCTGAAGTTTCTGCAACTTCAGTACTATCTACTTTACTCACTTGTCTCAAACTGCTTGGAACCAGGTGACCACCTTACAGACAGACAGAAGCACTGAATATTTAAACTGGCATAAGGGGTTGGACCTACTCTTTGGCCAGGGCCTTCCTCTGATAGTCCAGGTTCACGGTCTTCCCTTTGGAATAAGAAAAATCTCTCTGTACTTTTGATGTGGTAGGAACAAAAGCAGCTGGGTAGGCAGCAAAAGCTTATCTATGACCACAGCTATCATCTTATCAAGATTCCACTTGAAAATCCTGAGGTAGAAAAGACTTTGCTCTGAATAGCCAATTGATATCCAGGGCTGAAACCAGAGTTGGCACCTGACCCCTGATTTTGCTGCTATGGCTCTCACATCCAGTCTGTCTTATCAGTAAGACAATAGCTGGATGTTTTCTTTATTATTCAATTTGAATGAGTTATGGTTCTGGGATTTGAGACTTATTGGTCATTGTGCCAAAAGACACTGGCATGTATTTCTTTAAAGGCAGAATATTTGAAATCCTAGATAAGTATGACTTCTATTTTCTTCTCTACAGAAAATAACTTCTTCCAGCAGAAAATACTATGCTTTTTGCAGAGATGAATGAGCAGTAATTGGATGAGCCTTATAATAGAAGGCAGAAGGATCTTTGGTTTCTCATACTGTGCAATAGCCCTTGGTTTTGCTGGTTTTGATGATGTGGAGGTGTCTTTCAGTAAACAAAAAATGGGGCTGGAAAATTTTGTTTTGTTTTGGACAGGAAGTCTTGGAAGAGTCCTTGCTTCTTTCTCTTCCTGGATTGCTATGATGACTTTTATCCTCATTCCTCTGGTTTCTTCCATGTCTGGAGGAAAAGAACGTCTTGTGCTTTGTTTGCAAGTTATTGTGATCCAGAAACAAGAGTTCTCATGGAAAATGAAGTTGCTTTAGTGAGGTTTTGCTTCTTTTCCTGTCTTTTTTGTTGTTCATTGTGTGCAGGGGTGGGAGTGTGTGGGAGGGAGTTCTTTTCTTCTATCTGAAGCTTATTGTAAAGGGATGTGCCTACAGGTTTTTTTTTCTGAACATTAACAGCTAATGCTGTGCTCTTTTATGCACAGAAACTTACCATACATGCCAGGCTTGCTTTCAGCTTCATAGATCATAAATCTCATGCAGCACAAAATGCAAATATTACATCTCATTAGCTAAAGGAGAAGCTGGAAATCTGTGTTAGAAAAAGATGTTTTCATCCTGGACTATTAACACTAATTTAAAAACAAATTCTGCAGTCACACAGCAAATAATGTAACTATGCATGCGACTTACCCACTGGCTGTTGGTCTGTCCCATTCATCATCACTCAATCCTGTATCATGAAAAGGGTGGTTCCTTGACCTACTTGCGGGGGATAAATTGCCTCTTTGTTTTGGACTCCTCCATTCAAATGCATTGAAGTTGTATCCCGATGCCTGATAACTGGGTCCTAAAAATATAATCATAATATGACTCCACATGTCTTCAACCAACAATATTCAATAAATGCCTACTTTTATGGCCTAGCTTTGCCAAGACTTGCACCTATGACTTGTAGGATGAAAAATGTTGGTATTTGTTTACAGTCACAATAAGTTTCATTGACTAAATCATGTTCTGATTTACTTGTGTTCAAAAAGGGGGGCTCTTATGAAAACTATATAAAAATCAGAGATTAAATATCCCTACAAATTAAACCTATTGTCCAAAATTGTGTCTCTGTCCCTAGACTGTATCTCAGTGTACTAGGCTGGCCATTCTTCAGTCCCTACATTAAACACTGTATGTTGAACATTAGCAAAAATGTCTCAGCACTGCAGTGCAGCGCACGCTCTCATGAAATCATGGGGCCTCTATGCAACCAATCAATATGTCTGTCAGGAGAAACAAACCATGGATCATCTCCTGAGATGTCCCATAACACCACAATGCACCCCACATGATTTGGCAACACAAACATCAGAAGCAGTGGCCTGTGCAGAATATTGGGAACAGACCATATAGAAAGGTTGGATTGGAGACACAATGAAGAAGTGCAGGGCGCAGCTGCAATAGGCATTGAAGTCTAAACAAAATACGGTCATTCAAGATCCCTTTGAAGTTTTGAGAAAAGAAAAGGGGTTTAACCTCAGGGTTCTAACCAAACTCCATCTCAGGTAATTATTTTCTGCCTACCTAAATTCCCTTGCATGAATAAGGTATTATCATTTCTTTCCCCAAAGTAACGTGCAGTAACTACTGTGCTAGTTCCACTGCACTGGGGATGGAGTGTTCCCTGGGTACAGTCTGTGTATTAGTTTAAACTTGGAAAGTGCTTTGAAATCCTTTGGGATGAAAGGCCCTATAAAATGTATATTCTAAGTATAATGTGATTTATTGAGGGAAAAGATTGGATTTCTCTCCAGTCTTTTTGTAAAGTTCTTTGCCAAGGAACCTTTGATTTTCATGTGGGATGTCAACAGCAGTAAGCAGAAAAGATCTGCCTCAGTTAAATGTCTTATCCTAAGCATGGCACCCCATTCCCAAGCCTCCCCGCCCACCCTAAACAGCAGTTAGACTGCTGCCAACTGAGCACAATGAACTTTTCTGTCTCTGTTGATGGCTGAGCAGAGAATTCTTCATGACTCTGCAGGCTAGAACTACTATATAGGTTTGGGGACTATTTAGTTTAGTATTTCAATAGCATTTTTTTTCTAATAGAAGCAGAAGTGTGACCAGTTTTCTGTAAGAAGCCATGTGTGAGATGCATGTGCAGTTGCTTGTCAAACAAACTAAATTATAGCTGAACACTGAGCATTCTTCTCTCCATGAGGGAAATTAAATGACAGCAGCACAGTGCATTCTGGCACTCTGTCAAACTAACCTGCTTGTTCTCCTGAACTGAAATAGAGCAGCAAACATTCTTGCTTTTTCTAATGTAACACATCTTCATGCTATTAACAATGATTTTGACCTCCTAATTAGATAGAAAAATGAGTCAAAATAAATACCTAAACAAGTCTGATTAAATTTCAAAATAATTAGATCACTGAGGATTTAATTTAAAACAACCAGATCTGAAATGTTTAAAGGTTCAGCTGCAGATCTGTTGCTTTTCACTACAATGACCACTTTGCATTTATAAAACAGTTTTCATCTCAAAAACTCAAAATGCCTTACACACAATGAATGCAGCTTCACAGTACTCTTAAGAAGAGGATGTGTTTTATTATCCTCGCTTTAATAAATGTAGGAATCTTAGGCACAAAAAGATGAAGTTATTTGCCAAAGGGATTTATCAAAGGTCACACAGCAAGTTTATGGTGGAGTTTAGAATAAAAAAAACCAGCCTTTCTAACTGCCAAGCTTATTATCTAATAATTACACCAATCTTTTTAAATCCCCTGCCTAGAGTGCAAGTTAGGACTGTACTGGGGCATTCTACCTGCATTAAATCAATAATACAAATAAGATAAAGCATCATCTGCTGCAAATGAAATTTCCTAAATTCCTGAATTTGCTTAGTCTATATGCTTATGTCAAGTAAAGTTTGGAGGAGAGTCAAACTCAGAGTGACAGGTCAGGCCAAAAACTGTAATAGAAATATGGGGAACTTTAATGCTAAGACAAAAGATATTCAAAATAAGACACAACTCAATAATAATACTCAGGTTGTTTCTGAGAAATAAAGTAAAACCATACAAGCGTGTCCAGCATTTTTAAGGTTGACAAAGGAGACTTGCTTGCAGATGTAGGAAGGTGAATCATATACAATTGTTAACTATCCATAAGATAATCATAGAAAATTAGGTTTGGAAGGGACTCCAGAAGGTCATCTAGTCTAACCTCCTGCTCAAAGCAGGACCATCCCCAACTATATCATTCCAGCCAAGGTGTTGTCAAGCCAGGCCTTAAAAACCTCCAAGGATGGAGATTCCACCACCTCTCTAGGTAAATCCATTCCAGTATCAACATCACAAGTTCTATTTTATGGAGAATAATGACTAGCCATGGAACTGATTTGATTCCTCACCTTATCTACTGCTGGTATGTAAAATTTAACAATCTTGGAAGAGAGGGAAAACTTCTTGCTATTTGGGTATTGAAAGATCACCTTCTTTCAAGACCGAATCTAGGGGCATGGACAAATGTATATTTCAACTGCTTTAAAAGGGGAGCAGCTCTTGTACTGTAAAGGTTTCCCTTGATTTATGCAGGTTCTTTATATGTGAATTTGCTCTTATGTGATGAGCGTATTTAGACCCATAACTCATTACATGTGAGGTAAATTTGCTCTTATCCAATCAGCATAGACCCCCCCCACCCAAGCAGGTAAGTCTGTGGCGGGAGAGGAAAGGGCCATGGCCCCACTCACCTCAGCCCCAGCTGCAGCGGCCCCGGGAGCTGCTGGCACCAGCTGCCTGCAGCCACCATGCCCTGAGCCCCCTGGGGCTCTGCCTGTCCCCACTCACCCCAGCTACTGCTGCAGCTGTCCTGGGAGCGGCCGATGCCAGCTCCCTGTAGCTGCTGGGCTGCACCATGCCCTGGTGCAGGCACTGGTGCAGGCAGCTGGTGCCGGCAGCTCCTGGGGCTGCTGCAGTTGGAGCTGGGGTGAGTGTTATGCCCCGCATCGCAAGGGGTAAAAGATACACAAATTAATTAACCAAATTCATCCCTCCCTATTATAAATCCAAGAACAACAAAGTAACACAACAGTGAATTTGATTTCAGTGGGCTTGTCTACATATGAATTTACACCCACCTAAACTTAGTGTGCCTTAGCTTAAGGCACATTAAGGCAGTTTAGGTGTGTGCCTACAAGTACATGCCTTACGGCACCTTAACATGGCTCGCTGGGCGAATGTGTCTTCAGCCTGTCTTGGTCAACACTCGGGACAGCTCACCATAGACTCTGCCCTGGGCAGCACCCTGGACAGCTCCCAAAGCCTACAACAGCATAGCTGGGCAGTGCAGGCCAGGGCAGGCTGAGGAGGTGGGAGCCTCCAGTCCCCTTCAACATGTATCAGTTTGGCTCCATCCATGGCTCCAAACCCCTCCCCATAGTCCTGCTTCCCCAGCATCGGACAAGAGCAAGCTAAAGCTTAGGCACTCTTAGAAGCCCATGCTAGGACTCCCGTCTGGAACAGTAAGCAGGCTGGACTATGTTTGCCATCAGCACCCAGCATGGCTTTCCCTGCTCCACCCACCTCTGTCCTGGGCAAGCGCCCAGCCTCCCTGCCAGACACTGACTAAGGGAGAGGCAGTGTGAGCTCCTGGGAGCTCTATGTGGCTCAGCACAGGAAGGCTGGGTGCAATGCAGGCAGGGGCTAGGCTCTCTCCTAGACCTGTATGATCCATGGCCAGGCCCCCACCCACATAGCACCTAGGCTGAACTCTACAGCATCCCTAGGACCTCACACCACCTTTCCCATGAGCATTGTCTGGCAGGGAGGCTGGGCACTTGTCCGGGATGGAAGTGCGTAGAGCAGAGAAAGCTGTGCCAGGCCCTGGGGGCAGATGCAGTCCCAGCCCGTCTGCTGTCCTGGCTGGGAGCCCCAGCATAGGTTTCTAAGGGCACCTGAATCCTGGGTGGATAGCGAGGTGTCCTGCCCCAGCAGGGCTGCATTGCAAACCCACCCTAAGGGAGAGGCATTGGGGAGCTGCTAGCAATGGCCCTGCCCATGCAGCACTGCCCCCTTCCCCTGCAGGAAGTCATGTGGAGGAAGGGAGGGGGCTTTTCGTTGTGCTTTGACAGGAGCCCTTGTGCCTCCTGCCCCCTCTGCTGACTTAGTCCCAAGTTGGTTGGCATACCAATGGGTATCGCTGCTGCCAGAACCGCCAATCCAGCTCCAGCTCCTGCACCTTGGAGAACAGCACCTGCCACTTCTTCATCTTGATGGCACCCAGTGGCAGCACAGGGTCTCTCGGGCTCAGCTCCAGCCCATTCAGTCGACATAGAGAGCATTAAGATGCCTTAAGGCATCTGTACATGGGTTAAGGTGCCTTAACTAATTGCGCCTAAATTTGGTAGCTGCTTTATGCAGGTACCAAATTTAGGCATGATTAGCCTAAAATCACCATTTTTAAGGCACATTAAGGGTGCACACATGTAGACCTGCACTCTTAATACACCTTAAAAATGGCTAATGTGCCTTAAATTGGAACGTATATACACGCCCAATCACTGTAATGGGTATCAAGTTTCAGGCCATAGAAATATTATATGTAATAGTAAATTAATAACAAAACACAAAAAACAGGTCACAAATAAATGCCAAGAGATACTCTTCTGTTCCACACAGAGTTACTAGCAGGATGCACCTTGAAAGACCATTAAATCTAAAAATTATGTAACAGAAAACCAGCAATCAAGGCTAGTATCAGCTACTTTCTCTGATACTATTGGCCAGGTCTCAAAGGAGTGTCAGACAGAAGGCAACACATGTTTCACTGAGTAGACATATATCAATTGAAGATAAGCGATCAAAATAATCAGCATAGAACTTCAGTCTAAGTGAACAAAGTATTGTGCCAGGTCCTGCTCCAATTTTCTATGATGGGGAGGAAGGGGAAGAAAGTTGGGCCAAAAGATCTGACTGCCTTCTCTCCCAGCAAGCTGTTTACTGCAATGTAGAGATGAAGATACACTTGTAGGAATGTGTGCAATCAGAAGAGGGCAAAGAAATTCATTGGTGAGGGGATTTATCTGTTTAAATATCTGTAATGTATGTACTGGGCACATCAGTAGCATGAAGCATGAAATGTTTGGGTTTGTTTCGGTTTTTTTGGTTATCTAGAGTATTAAAGAGCTGCCTTCATTTTCTCCAGTCTAAAATATTGCTTTATATACATAAACTTAAGTTTAAATATACGATTAAGCAAACAGTCTAATAGAACTGCACAAGTTTGCAAGAAAACAAGATTCCATTATTTCTTTAATTAAAATAATTTCTTTAAATGCAGTGATTACTCCCAGAGCTAGACTTAGATATTCATGTCACATGACTAAGGAAGGCATGCAAGCACAACAAATCACTGAATAATCTCTCATGCTTCCCTTTAAGCAGTTTACAATAAATCTTTACTGTAATCAGTTTTAAAATCACTGAGCATGGACCTCAAATACTCAACGGAAGGAACATCTTCAATGTGTTGTGTGCTTTACATTAATCTAAGCTTGAAGGATAAATTCATTTAGCTGTGATGAGCTATGGATTGGGCTATTCACATATCAGTAAAGCTACTGAAAGCCTGTTAATATATTGACAAATGCTTCATAATTCATCACACTGTCATGAAAGAATGAACTTGTGGCCAGCCGAGCATAAGAAGGAACACCAGACAGTAAGGTGTGTGGGCATGGTGAAACACAAGCACACTCTGAAGTATTAAGTTGAAAGTTGGGATAGGAGGTAGGATTTTCTATAAGGCAGATAAGGTTCAGTCATAGACTGTATACAAGCATGCAAATAGTCTGGGAGAACTCTCCCACATTTGTTCTCATGATAGAAAAGCTTACCCAGAGCCATATGTATAGACATTCAAATGCTAAGGCCCTGAAGAGTGGTGAGCTTGCAGTGCTGACACTGTGCAACCAGGGCAGGGTGGGGATAGGGGAAAGAGAAGGAGAGCCCTGTGCACACATCTCAGTATTGTCTGAAGACTGCCTGGCAAGAGTGCATAGGGCAGCTCTGATGGGAAAATCCGCTGTCCATGGTCAGGCTTGTGGTGTCAGTGTATACAAAAATTTTCTCTTCCAGGAGAAACTCTCCTGGAAGTGATTTAACCCTGGCTGTTCCCAGGTAATTTTCTCCTGGAATGGCCATTTTTACTCTGAGAGAAAAAGCCTGAAGTACAGACAGTTGAAAAGCCCATGGCCGAATCAATTAAATCTTCACAGTTTAGTCTAAAATGAGCAGATTAAGCCAATAAGCAAGTGAACAGGCATTCACTTTTGATTCCAGAAATGCAGCCACATGCCTGCAGTGGCCCAGGCCAGAAGCCTGGGGGCACTAGAGCACACCTCCCTGCTCAGCTGGAGCAGACAGCTTGGGCCAAGGCTAGTCTGCCCACCCTGAAAGGGGGAATTTTCAGGGGAGGTGCAAAACATCCTGGGATGCTGGGGGACTGTGAGTTAACTTGAATCTGGAGGGCATCTGGGATACAAGTTCAATAAACTGATTTAACCTGAATCAGTTAAGTCTGATACTACATCCATTTAGGTTTATCTTAAACCTGTTTTGGTCATTTTGAAAGTAGTTTATGTGCACTGAACTTCTGTTGTGTTACAGATTTGAAGTGGCTGCTGATCACTTACACTGGTTTATGTGTAATTTCTGTCCCTAACTCTGTACACTCATAATTTCTCCTGGGAGAGCAGGAACTCTCCCAAGAGAAACTGAATGTCTGTATGAGGCCTTTTTTAAGTGCTGTGTGAAATCTTGGTAGTACCTTGACTCCCATAGCTGGTGTCAATACCAGAGCCATCCCACGATTCCACTGCACTATCCACACTTGGGACCGTAGTGGAGTATATGTCAGAGAGTTTGCCAGTTTTCTGTGCAGCAGAGGTCTCATCTTCTACATCACTCATCTCACTTATGTGACCAGAGCCAGGAAACTTCTTGGGACTTGCCGCTGAATAGGATTCAAAGACAAAAGTGATTATTGGTTGATTGCAAACATATAGAGATGCTTGACCTCTTTTCCATTCATGACATGTCCAATGCTCTGTAAGGTATAGAAATAAATTGGTTGATGTAACTACAGCCATACTCACCATCTGTCTGCTTTTTGATTTTCAAGGTTACAGTTTCTCCTGCCATCTGTAACAAATGTATGGCTTCACTCAGAGGTTTTCCTTTCAGACTACTACTATTTATTGCTAGGATGCGGTCTCCTATGTGAATTGCACCAGTCCTACAATAAAAAGAATAACAGAACATTGAGAAAAGATGAACAGAAAAAGCAGCAAAATACATTTATTTCTATGTTTACATTCTTCCTTTAATTTCACATTGATATTATTATTATTGGAGTTACTTTTAATCAGCAACTTCAATAATCACTAAGGGTACTTCAATTAGGAGCTTGGACTCATAGCACCTTTATACCAGTGTAAAAAGGAATACAGTCCTAATAGTGAAACTTACTTGAATCTGGTGTCAAACTTCCCTTGGAAAAATAAGAGAAAAACATCACTAGACTAAGTAACATCAATGTATGTGTTGTGCATCCATAATTTATTCTGGGGTAGCAGTATACTCAAGGTAAACCTGCTCCCTTCTACAAACACTTGGAAAGCTGCAGTAATAGTAGTCCATGTCATACAGCTATCCCAGAATAGCTGATGCTTTGTCCACTCTGGATCCTGGTTGGGCTTATATCAGAAAATAAAACTGATGAAAATTACACAGGTATAAATTGTTGTGTGTCCACTCCCTAAGTCACCTCTGCTTTACTACCAATAGCAAAGTCAGTGTGCAGACGTAGAGATTTTTCATTTCCTTTGCTCCAGCTAAGGATTTTGTGGTCATTCTTTGTTAAAAAAAATCTAAACTACTTTGATAGATTTTAATATAAATGTAGGTTTTTCAGTGTTTAGTCTCACAACCAGAGGATAGAGACAGAAAATTCAGCAGAAATGAGAGCAATGAACCACTATTTCATTGTTATGCCAGTTCTGGTACGATCAGCTCAAGAGAGGAACAGATATGCTCTGGGATGTGTGCTTATACATGCAGACTTCATTCTTCATGGACGTGCTCCCTCCCTACATCATTGTTTTTTGTTTGACACTGTCAAAAAACATGCCCAGTTGATACAGTTCTATATACCTGCTCCTTAGGAAATTAAGCCAAGACTTAAAAAAATTACAGTAATTGTTGTTGACCGATTTGGGACACCTGAAATGGAGGATGCCTAGACCTTTCTAAAAGGCCCTTCCAAGAAATGTCATATTGCACACCAAACACTACCATGGCTGAAAGCACCAGCCAGGTTTTAAAATTTGACCTAAATCACTATTTACACAGGCTCTAAACATCCATCAGAGGCCTGTGGATTTGGCCAGGGTCAAACAGATAAATAATACATTTACAAGATGTAATTTGTCTGCTAGCACAGTAAATTTATAATTTTAATTAAAAATGATTATTGCTGGAGTATATTCAGTATATTTGCACCAGGATGAAAAATGTTATACCTTTTCCACTGTTCATATACATATGAGGTCAATAAAGTGTTACTGCTCGACAACAACACACACACACATACCAGATGTCCATAAAACAAATAGAAGATTTTCTTATAGGTAAAATTAACTCAATATTTGCAAGTTCCCCTATATAACATTTACTGTGTGAAACACTGAAAACCATTAGGTAACATTATCGAAGACAATTGCTTGTTTTTAAGAGTGCCCTTACATTTATGTGTAAGTTCTTGAACAAATAGCCTGCATGTATGCATAATTTCTGTGTATGTGCATGTGTGTGTACACACATGTACTGCATATTGTTTTTAAAAACATACATAAACACACAATCCTTTGGCTATTCCATTGCTCTAGGAAACCTAAGGTTGAGGTTTAACATTGCCATGCTAAAATAGGCATGTTATTCTCGAGCCTGGCAAAAATACAGAAAACAAATTGATGACAGAAAGACTGTAAGCTGCTAAGGTGAGTCTTTCCCCCTAGATTTTAGGAAATCAACAAATTACTGTGTTAGTTCATGTGAATAGTGGAAGGCATGAAGCTGGTAAGTAAAACATATGTTACTGTTTTTCCAATTTACCTTTCAGCAAGTCCACCTTTAGTAAGACTGGAGATGATAATTGGGTCAAAGGGCTCTTCAGTACCAGAAATTGTGATTCCAAGAGGTCCACCATAGCGCTTGAGCTCCACAGTGTAAATAATTGCTCCAGAACTCTCTTGTTCATCTACAATAAAGGCCAAAGGGATGCAATTGGTTTCTTATGAAAGAAGGAATGAAAAGAACAATAGATTCAGAAAAGTGACTGGAAATAAGACAGAGCATTCTCTACAGGTTACATTTCAGATAGTCTTAATATTCAATATTTCACTAATTTATTTTGTAAAAATACAAATAAAAGCATCTTTAATGCACTGTGCTTTTATTGCCAAAACTTGATCCCATTATATAAATGGTAAAGTTCCCACTCCCTTCGGCAGAACCAGGATTCAACCTCCAATATTTAAAACTGTAATATGTATGGTTCTATACAAATGTAATTTCAAGACCATTTTAGTAGGAATGAGATACTCTTCCTGTTGGGGAACAAATTTTTTTTCCAGTAACTGAACAAAATGGAAAGGGTTTAAAAACAGTAAAGTTGTGAGGTAGGAAGAGTTTGTGATCACTGTAGTTTTGCCTGTTTTTCTTCAGCTGAGGACTTTTTTCCTTAATTGCCCATTTTATTGATAACTATCAGATATCAATTCAATGCTTTTGATGGGCCTGTTTTGAGTCTCCACTTCTGGTATCACTAAAAGTATTTCCCAGCTTCTGTGCAGGACCAGAAATCAGGCTGTGCAATTAATGAACTAATGTCATTTTTTTGTGAAGTCTTTGCATGTTTTTTGTTTTTTATCTTACCAAACAATAATCAGGAAATGAAGATGAAAATTATAGTGAGTGGCTGAAATGCACTGTTTGTCCTTTGTATCCAGAAGGTGTCACAGCAAGAGGTCAACCAACTGTAGCATGTGTCATTTGCAAGGGGATATTTTTTAAATCTAAAAAGTCAAAGCCTTCTGGAGATTGAAATATCAAATGCTCTCCTGTCCTTGTTTATGATATTGGTATTTACTGAGGGTGTTTGGCCTGTCAGGTACGTGTTCCCAGAGGTGCCAGTAATGACATTTTGAAACGGTTCAGTAGGTACTGATAACTTCCCTGATGCACATTCAGCACTCAGTTAGGAAAGAAATTGTATGTCAATGGCAAAGGTTCGGAGAGAGGGACACTTTAACACTGAACTAAGCATTTCATGAGAAGAGGGGGAAATGGTATTATCTTTAAAACTGCAGTGTCTTTCTGTTTTAGAGCCTCTCTTAGTGTCCTTTGCCTTGTTTCCTACTCCAGTTTCAAAGAAAAGATACATGTATCATCAAAGGAAAGGAAAGGTTTATGTTAGGAGAAGAAACAGAAACCTGTACTCACTGCGCCTTTCATATGTGGCACATACATTCGAAACTTATCCAGAACGCCTGTTGAATCAGCGGTTGACAACCTATAGCCTGTAAGCTGAATCTGGCCTGCAGTGTTTGCTAGCATTCGGCAGTGAGGATCTTGCTTGTGTCATACGACACTGCGTCGTGGCTGGGTGGCAGGGAAATTTGCCTATGCCTTGACTGTGGTTGGGTGGCAGGGAGAACCAGCGGTGGTGAGTGGGCTTAGTGCTGACCTACCTCAGACCTGAGCTGGGTCATTCCTGCCCGCTGCTGGAAAACATTGGTGACCACTGTGTTAAATGGATTCTATGCCCCCCACCCATCTCACTTGCCAGAAAATTGCTCTAAAAACAAATAACTAAAACCTAAGATTCAGCAAGAAGTGACTGAGGGTCATGTGCTGAGTTAGCACAAAACTGTAAACAGCAGAAAGGGCTGTTTGTCTGCGCTTTGGGAGAATTATTATTTAAGTGTTTTGAGATCCCAGGTTTAATAAAGCTATATCAACATAGCCTTCCTTCAGTATAGCAAGTGAACTATATGATTTAAAAAAGAAAAGTGTGGGGGAGTTGACCTGAAAAATGCAGTGGGCAGTGTTTAATGTTGGTTGCCATTGATTAATCAAATATTGAAGTGTCTAGTTATCAACAGTAATATCAAAAGTTATAGCAAAAATTAGTAGACATCATTCATGAAATAAACTATTTTCCCGCTACAACAGGAAGTTTACAATGATTAGGGAACAGGAAAAAAAGGAAGCCAGGCTCTATTTGTTTCTTCTCCTCAGCACTAGTTAAGGAAATAAATGACAGAACAGAACACACACACAATTGCAGTATTACTTACCTTTAATGCTATTTCCAGGAGACATGAAGGCTAACTATTTAATAACATGAAAAATGTTTGGTCTAAATACACAATGGCAGCTGCTTTGACTGTCTAATGGAAGACCTACATTTAAAAAAAATTTCTGGGTCGTGAGGATCAGGTCAATAAGGTGATGGAATTACCTTCTCTGGGGGAGAAGTTGGCAGGAAACTATGAGATTGTTTCCCTTCTGCTCATGAAAGTTTTCCCTTGGAGAAGGCACTTAATAAAATTTACATAACACATACTGGGGCTTCCTCAGAGCCTGGTGAAATGTTCCCATACTGCTTCCCTCTTGCTAATGCAATTATTGCAATACATCTCAGTATTTAGGTCTCTGCTTTTTCATTTGATACAAGTAAGCAGTAGGGGTGTGTGAAATGGGCCGTATTCGATTTCGATTCAGCCCAAGTCGGAGACAGTGATTCGATTCGTTGATTCGGATCATTGTTCCTGGTTAGATTCGGCCAACTCTGAATCTGAAGATTCGATGCTGATTCAGAGAATCAGTGATTTGGCCATGGACACATCTTTAAATGTTTTTTCTACGTACCTCAAGGTACCAGGCATGGCTTGTGAAGGATGTGATGCTGGGGCAGGTGGAGTGTCCCACAGGAGCGTGGGGGGCCCCTCTGTGCCCTCCCCGGCTTGGTGATCAGCCACAGGGGGACCCCAGGTACCCCTGCCCCAAGACCCAGGAGGCACCAGTCACTGAGCTGGGAGAGTGCAGGGGGCCCCCTGGTGTGCTCCCTGGCAGACCCAGAAGTGGACTGGAAGTACTTCTGGTCCACTTCCAGGTCTGCTGCTGAGTGCGCTGGGGAGCCCCCCATGCTCCTGTGGGACGCTCAATCCACCCCAGCATTGCACCATTCACAAGCCACCTGATACCTTGAGATATGTATAAAAAACATTTAAAGCTGTGTCTATGTCTGAATCACCGAATCTTTCTGAATCGATTCAGAGGGTTCCAATTCAATTATGAGACATTAAAGGGTCTCCTGATTTGATTCAGATTTGGAGATTCGGCCACTGAATCGGACCGAATCTCCACCAAACTGAATCAGGGACTGAAGCTTTGTACAGCCCTAGTAATCAATAGCACAACTCGGGGGGAGGGGATAAGGGGGGAGGCGGCATTGGCAGCAGCCCTGGGTACTGATGTACTTGCAGGGGGAGCACAAAACTAGAAGAGACCACAGCTGTCAGCTGCTCCCAGCCCAGCTGCTGCCCTCCTGTGAGCCAATGCCATTGCCACACACAGAGTGCAGAACTGTTACCTTTCCGCAAGTAAGCTCCTAATACTGTACTACCTCTAGTATTGTTCTCTGGACTCTGCTAAGCGAAGTGTTACCTGCTATATCCAGGCTCCTGTGTAAATGAGGAACAGTACTAGAGAACCCTATTGGAAGGAACTACTCCATTCCTGACCTCAGCACTTGTGTTGGCTTTGAGGAGAGAAGTAGAAGCCAGGAAAATATTTTGAAAGATATAATATCGCTTGATGGAGGGGGGAATAAGAGAGCTCTAAAGGAGGACAAAGAAAGGGAGAAAAAGTTAAAATAAAGGAAGCCAGGCAGAGGGTATGGAAATGGATTAAAAAACATATGAAATGAAAGAGAGAAAACACAAATTAGAAAGAGACAGGCTACTTGAGGGGGAAATAGGGCAAAAATGACAAAAATAGAAAACATACAGAAAAGAACAGGACTAAAGGATGGATTAAGAGAAGAATCTAAAAATGGTATCAAAGGTTGTAGTGTCCAGAAACTGCTCAGGTTTTAGAAGTTGCTTTGGTATCCCCATGTCTACTTATTTATAAACATGATGCTTTAGTTCTCATTGGGGACTTCTTAATGGTGTATTTTACTGAGTTTAAAGGAGTATGGCTGCTCCATATTGCCTGTGTTCAGAAAATAGAACTAGGTAAATATAAGTAACAAGTTACTTAAAATGAATTTAAGTTAATGTCAGCTTTAAAAAAATATTTTGTCACCATCATTTTAATTCATTTTCATTTTAGTCCCAGCAGAGTTTGAGAGTTACTTTGTAAAATTTTTAATCACTATGTATAAGCTGGCACTCATTCAATTGTTTTTATGAGTATAATCTATATGGAAAATTGACTTCACTATTTCTATAGTCTGGCTGAGAACCTAAATGGGGGTAGCTTCAATTACACTGGTATCTGTTGTGCAGAAAGACATATAATTTAATGTGAAGCTAAAATAAATGAACCCCAGTATAAGTACTGTATAATTCAGCTATACAATTAAGAAACATTCATTTGTGAAAGTGACCTGTGTAAGTAAGGGTCCTGTTCAGACTAAAGTGATCACCACCAACAGAGGCACATGTCCCTCAAAAGGCAACAGATGCTGCCTCTGTGCAAATCTAGGGTGAAAATTTGGCTCCACTAAAGTCCATTACAAAAGTCCTGTTGGATTCAGTGGGGTCATGATTTCACTGTTAGCCCTGTTCTGGGAAACAGTTAAACCAGGAGGTCACACTTGAGAATGCATTTCTATGGAGCATGTGACCTGGGAGCAGGAACTGGTGTACCAAGTGGTATTTATTTCAGTTCACCTTTATGGGCTGAACCTGCAAAGTATCTAAGAATCTGTTTAACTTTGGGCATATGAGCCCTACAGAAGCCAAAATTATAGATTTAAGATTAAATACACTCTTAACTGTACTGCTGGATCATGAACAGGGCTGTTGGCAATTCATGGGATAGAAGAAGCCACCCTATGCATGATTCTCAGAATCTGAGAGAGAGAAGACTTAGCTAGCCACATAAGAGCAAAATCAACATTATGATGGGAAAGCATCTCACTGAAATATCGTCTAGCTTCTATTACAAAAAAAAGTCCCTGTTGGCAACACTGCCATGGAGATAATTTCAGATTGGACAACCCCTTATGTTTAACTTACTCTGACATTTTTAATTGTCATTAATAAATGTAAGCAACATTTAACAAAAGTCCTTAACTGCAATCTACCTATTAAACAACAATTCTATGCTCTAAAATATTTGTAAGTGCAAGAACTGTAATACCAGAGTTATCTTCATCTTTGCGGATCTTTAGCTTTACAAGGTCTTCACAGTGTTGAAGGATCTGAACAGCATCTTCCATGGAGCAGTTATCCAGTCGAATATTGTCTATGGCAAGCAGTTTATCACCAAGCTCTAGTGTTCCAGTTCTGTTAACAAATAAACAATATTACATGGTCATTTTTAGTACAATTTTAACAGTACATTAAGGCACCATTCAAACTTGTCCTTTTAATGATTTTAAAATTGAAGTAGGCTTGTGTATGGGAAACAGTCAGTCTAAACTACTGGAGATTAAAAACATATTTATTCTTCCCATAAAATCATTCGGTTGATTTGTAAGCTTGAGAGATGAACACTTATAATACTTTCCACATGTGCAGAAGTTAAATGAAATACAAGCTGGAGGCAACAGAATTTTGCTGCAAGTTGAGAGTTCTCACCTGTGAGCAACACTTCCTTTCTTGATATCAGAAATAACGAGAGGGTCACCTGGTTTTCTACTGGATGGAGCTGTACAAAAAGAACAAACATACAGCCTTTTAGATACATACGTAATATGGATACATAGATTCATTTATATATATATATATATATATATACACACACACACACACACACACACACAACATATTACATATACACCATATTATCTCTCTCTCTTTCTGTCTTTCTTACACACACACACACACACACACACGTACAGAATTTATTAAGGCTGCAAGATCAAGGTCAAGCTCTTAGAGGATAAGAAATCCCACAATTAAGGTTGCTCATATTATTTTAATTTAGCCCAACCGGACGTGTGTTATGACTAAGCCCAGGTGTGTCCTTGGATGATTTTCATGAAACAGCTACACCACGTGGCCCCCACTTAGAAAGGCAGCATTGTATTTTTGCCAGTACAACCTAACTGAGAACCCCATAAATAAAATAAGCTATACAGAATAAAGGTCATTTTGCCAACATGCTGGCATAATTGTGTTTTACACTAGAGGCTTTGCCACAATGACTCACTTGATCACAAATTGCACTTCATTATACTCATGACCAACAGTGTATGATGTATAAAAGCCTACAGCACATAACTGGACACAGCCTTTTATCATGTGTTCACATACTTCATTCAGTGCTCAAGATGCTACAGATGAATGCATGCAAACAGATTTGATTCTGATAGATGGTGGGGGGAAAAACTTGCATACAGAGAACACAGTTTCAGATTCTGATGCTAATACCCAACTGATTCTATTAAGTAAGGGTCTGTCAAGTTGCAATGTAGTACAATGCTGTTGGTTTGGCTGATGGATTTTAATGATAAAAGTTGGCTGAGTATACTCAGCAAGATTTAATAATCAACAGCATATTTGACCTGTCACTGCCAGACAGCTGTAGCATTTTAAGTGAACTACCATGCTACTGAGCAGCTTTGGCTCTGGTTTTGGCAGGTACAGTTACTTGCCTGCCTGTAAGTGCATGGTGGGAACAAAGAAGGAGGATGACAAGATGGACCAGCTGCCCCTGAAGAAAATTTTCTTGCAACAGTTTCACTTTCTCATATCTGAAACCATGAAACAAGCATGGCCTGATGGAAGAGCACATTTTCAGAGCAGTGGTTAGCAGTCATTGCATGCTGTAGGCTGAAATGATCACCTCACGTCAGAGGTGGAGGGTGGGTAGCCACTAGGATCCAGCTGCTGCTGCTGCTGCTCCTCCCTGCAGCAGCATGGGAAAAACTCTAACCACTTTTCTTTACAGTGACATAGGGAAAGCACCTGCTGCCAAAGTCCCAGGTTCATGTGCCAGATCAAATTGCTCCATTGCCATACCTGGCCTTCGGGTTGCATGTTGCCAACCCCTGTAGTGTAACTAAGGGCAGGCACCTGAGGTAGCTGGGGAGTGTGTGCAAAATAGCTGTTGACACAGCTGGCAAATGGCTGCTGGCTGGATCGCTTTTGGAAGCAGCCCAGGATGTAGCACCATCCTCTGTATAGAACTACCCTGTTACCCTGAAGAAAGCTCACACTATAGCTACAGCATCAACACAGCAATGGAAATGGCTTCCATCTTTGTTCAAAAGCATGTGGTCTTTGCCATCTGGAAGCTTGCCAGCTCCAACTGCTATTCATCAGTAGCTAAGCAATATGGTGAGAGTAGACTGACTGCTTTGTGTTGTTCAAGAAGTGTGCACTGGAAGTTGCATGTTATACAGTCTGCCAAATGCTGACACAATTACCGACAGCTTCATAAGCAAAGAGTTCCCCTACAACACTGAGACAACTGATAGAAACCATATTCCTATTTTGTGACCTCTGTGCTCTAAGGGCATTTATACGCATACCTTTCTGTCCCGCAACATGCTGGAGATCCGCTACTTTGGAGCAGACTCTATTAATTGAGTCTGCTCTGCATGAGATCTGATGTGCACTGCCCTGAGCTGCAAGCAGTTGTATAAGTGGTGAAATGCACGTCAGTGTGCAGAAAATGGTGGCAGTGCATTTTGAAATGCACGCCACTGACATTTTCTTTGCGCTGAAATGCATTTTGCTGCTTATATAACTGCATGCATCGCAGCGCTGGGCGATTGCACGTGTAAAAAAGTCCTAAGGCCTGAGCTAAGTCACCAGTAGCTTCCAGAATGGTAATAGAAGGATGCCTTGAAAAGTTTGGATGGCAGGCCTCTTAGGAGCTCATGTCTCTTATTTAATGAAAAAGGACAGATTTATTTCCACTGGCCATCGTGCAGTACATCAGTGGTGTTAGCATTTCCATCTGTTGTTCTAGGAAACCCAGACTGCCCACTATTGTTCTGCCTGATGAAGCCTTTATCAGACATTTGGGATGCAGGACACGCCTTAGCAGCTGCGGAATAATGACAGTGTAAATTTGAGACCAAAAGGTGACTGTTGAAGGGGAAACTAGAGGCTGCTGTGTAATATCTCCTTTAATTAGAATTGGGTCTGGTATGCTGTACAGTGCTTGTGAGAGAAAGGGAGAGAGTCCTGCTGAGGGTTCGGGAGAAGAGGCACAGAGACTTTCAGGAGACTGAACAGCCAGCAGGATGCCTTTGTCCAAAATGACAATTGCCATGTATATCACACACACACACACACACACACACACACACACACACAGAGGTAACAGTTGAACACAATGTTTTATTGATATATTTACAATTTTAAAACAATTTGGAAGCTTACCAGTGCCACAATCATTATAACAAAATTAATTCTAAATACCTATATATTTTGGCATTTGATTTTGTTTTTTTATAGGGATGTGCAAAGCTTCGGTTGCCAATTCAATTCAGAGAAGATTCAGCCCGATTTGGACGTTGAATCACTGAATCTGAATTGAATCGGGAGACAGAAAACCCCCTCTGAATCGATTTGGAGCCTCCGAATCAATTTGGAAAAGATTCGGAGATTCAGAAGGCAGTCTTTCAGGGGAAGAGAAACTGAGAAGAGGGAGGGGGAGCAGGAGGGGGAAAGACTGACATCTGTAGCTGGCCAGTGACTGTGATCTTTCCCTGAGTCCTCTTCCAATCACAGTGCACTGGGGAAGGGACGTAGAAACAGCAATAAGTCTCTGTCTGCAGCCTTTCTGTCCCTTTTGTGAGCTGTTTCTGCCTGAACAAAAGAGGGGTGGGCGGCTGGTCCAGAAACAGGTAGGCGGGTGGCGATCTAATCGGGACCAGGAAGGCCCCCTGTTACAGGCTACCATCCCTGCTGTTTTCATCCAAATCTGCCTTAACACACATCACACAAGTGACATTGCTTTTGCTTTCAGCAGCTTGAGGTGCAGTTTCCCAGAAACCCCTGCACCTATCTCCTTGAAGCTTGGCAGGCTTCATGCCCTCAGAAGGGGCTACAATCCCTGCTGTTTTCATCCAAATCTGCCAAAAAAGGACAAATTATAGGTATTTCAGTGATTCCCCATTATAGTCTATGGCCAAATCACCGAATCTCTCCGAATCAGCACCGAATCTTCCAAAGCTGATTTGGCTGAATTGATTTGGGACAGTGATCTGAATCTCTGAATCAAATCACTGTCCTTTGAATCTGCTGAATCTGAATCAACTACTTCCCTATTTGCATAGGCCCATTTTTTTATCATGGAAAATCAGAGCTCCTCTCCCCCTTTGCTCACCAGGATTCAGGCTGCTCTCCCCCCGCAACTTTGTGGCACTGTGCATCCTCCCACAGCTGGGCATGGGGCTGCAGCCAGAAGCTACCTCTGCAGCCCAGTGGGTGGGACCTAGTGTTGGAGGGTCATAACTCCATGCCGACACCACCACTGGTGCCCGGAGACCCATGTCATCTGTAATGCCATGGCCACCAAGGTGAGGTGCTGAAGTGGCAAATGGTTGTGTCCCTCCACTGCTGCTGGACAGGCAGGGGGTGCCTCACCTTTGTGGCCATGGAGGCATGGCACTCTTCTGTGCCATGTCCCACCCACTGGGCCACGGAGGCAGCTCCTGCCCAGTGCCAGTCCAGCTAGGCTGCAGCCCCATGCCCTGTTGTGGGCACAGAAATCTAGGGGGTCACATGCCTCCCACACCTCTCTGACATGTTGCTTAGGTTCCACCCTACCCCCCTGACATTTCACCTATCTTCCACACATATTGCTTATATGCTCCCCTCACCCCATCAGACTTATTTGTGGGGAGCTGCTCTCTACCACACTGCCTGGCTGCCATGTGCATGTGTGTGTGTGCATGTATATGTGGTGCTCCCTATCTTTGATCATGCTCCTTCTGCTCCCCCCAGCCCCAGGCAGTCCCTTGCAGACTGGAACTCTGCCAGCCTGCACAGGGAAAACCATGATTTCTCAGGTTTTTCTCCTTAAAAGGGGAAAAATTGTGATTTTTCTGTGAGAAACAGAAAACCTGGATCCCTGATTATGAGAGCTTCCAATTGTCCCTACCATGGGGATAGGGACTAACTTTTTATGTTGTGTGGAGTTTGTCAAAGCTTCCTCCATTCACTTTCACTGTATGTAACAGTTTCATAGTTTGCTTGAGCTTAAGGAGTGGGTTCTCTATGTGGGGGTTTGTTTCACGCACGCTTGCTTTCTGTAAATTGAATCCATTTTTAAAGTGCAGGGGTTGTGCTTCCACTCTTTGGTTTATGGCTATTGTCTTAATCGTTATTTTGTTGCCTGTTTTATAGCAGCCTGCACTTTGCAGTAAGGGTACACATGATTTTTTATTAAGTGTTTTATATAAAAAACTACCACAGCTGAAGGAAAACATATTTATTGTTCCACAAGGGCAAAAGAGCAAGCGCAAATGAATTAAGCCTGGAGAACTATGTGACAAAACCATTTAGAAAAAACAGAAGGAAGAATGGAGAAAAAAGCAATGCAAAAAGTGAATTCTGAAATCAGCAGCTCACAACACAGTATTCAGCCTTTCTTGCTGGTCACCCTTCAGGAACCTTGCAGGCTGAACACTGTGGTGGTGAGCTCCCATGTGAGTTGGAGGGATCAAAGGCAGGTACTAAAAGCTGTTCCCATTTAAGTCCTGAGGGAATCTCCCTGGCTGATTACTTGTTCTCAGGAGGAAAAGTTTTTTAAGGTCTTGCAAGACCAAGGCTAAAGCAGCTTGATG
>NW_005842037.1:1275356-1276216 GCF_000455745.1 Alligator sinensis | reverse complement strand
CTGAAGGAGGAGGGAGGTCTCACAGCGAGCACACTGTCCAGCAATAGCCTTTGTATGTTCATGATCTTCCAGTCCATTTCAACAGCTTCCCAGGTCACTGAAAGGCTTTGCTCTGCCAGCTTCCGAGTCATGGAGGGGGCTTTCCTCAGTCAGTTCCATCTTTGCCTCTGTCCTGTTTTTTTACCAGTGAGAACCTGCTCTTCTGTGTGGCCCTGTCTCACTTTTCAAAGGCTGCTAGGTGTTGCTAGGAGCAGATCTAGGATTTTGAAAAAGGGGTAATTGGCAGTGGAGAGCTGACTGTGCATGTACTACACAGCTGAAAGGGAATGTGACTTAACTATTGTACGCCTGGATCTGCCCCTGGGTGTTGCTAGGTATTTCATCATTTCTTTTTTCTTCTTCCAAACAATGAAACTGTTGCTAAGAGTGGCAGATGGTTGAAAAGGCGGGGGCTTGTCCTACTGCTCCCTGATCATACGAGTGGCCCTCCTCTGGAGCCTCTTCATGTTGTCCACATCCCTCCGGAAGTGCGGTGCCCAGAATTGAACGCAGTACTCCAGCTGCAGCCTGACCAATGTCATACAGAGCGGGAGGATCACCTCCTTGGACCTACTCGTAATGCATCTGTTAGCCTTCCTGACTGTGTCCCCACATTGGCGACCCATGTTCATCTTGGAATCTATAATGACTCCAAGATCCTTTTCTGCCTCTGTGCCGATGAGAAGGGAGTTCCCCAGCCTGCAGGTCTGCTGCTGGTTCTTTCTCCCTAGGTGCAGTACCCTGCACTTGTCAGTACTGAATCCCATCCTATTCTCATCCGCCCACCCCTGTAACCTGTCCAGATCCAATTGCAGCCTGTC
>NW_005842037.1:1253351-1275299 GCF_000455745.1 Alligator sinensis | reverse complement strand
GTCCAAGTTGCTGATGAAGATGTTGAACAGTGCAGGCCCACGGACCAAGCCCTGGGGAACCCCACTGCCCACATCCCTCCAGGTTTAAAATGACCCATCCACCACCACTCTCTGGGTACAGCCCTCCAGCCAATTGGCAACCCATCTGACTGTGTAGACATCAATATCACAATCTCCTAATTTTTTAATGAGAATGGGGTGAGAGACAGTGTCGAAGGCCTTCCTAAAGTCCAGAAAGACTATATTTACCGCGACACCTGCGTCCAATGATTTTGTGACCTGGTCGTAGAAGGCAACCAAGTTGGTCTGACAGGACCTGCCTTTAGTGAACCCATGTTGGTTGCCCCTAAGCATGATCTCCCCTGCTGGTTCCTTGCAGATGTGCTCCTGGATAATTTTCTCAAAGAGCTTCCTGAGGACTGAGGTGAGACTAACGGGCCTATAGTTTCCTGGGTCCTCCTTCCTCCCTTTTTTTGAAAATGGGGACCACATTGGCCCTTTTCCAGTCCTCCAGCACCTCGCCAGAGTACCACGAGTGCTCGTAAAGCTGTGCCAGGGGTCCTGCAATGACCTCTGCTAATTCCCTCAGCACCTGGGGTGGAGATCATCAGAACCTCCTGATTTGAACACATCCAGTCCCACCAGAAGCTCCCTGACTAGGTCCTCACTGACCCTGGGCCTGGCTGCACCTCCCCTGGGACCATCGGGGATCCCGGTGGGGGGGATGACTTGGTCCCTGCTCAGAAAAATGGAGGAAAAGAAATTGTTAAATAGGTTAGCTTTGTTGTCTGTGCCACAGCTGGAAGATGGGAGGTCTGGGGGGAGAGTGCAATGTGGGGGGTGGAAACTGGTAGCAGCATAGATACAGCTTCCAGCTGCCTGGGCCTGGCTCAGTTCCCCACCGTCTGGAAGCTGCTCCTGTGCTGCAGCTGGAGACACGCAGTGGTAGCACAGGTGCAGCTTCCTACTGCCTGGCCCCAGTGTAAGTGCTAGCAAAGCCCCACGCTGTTGATGCACTGCTGAAGCCCTCAGGCCTGTGTTGCACTGGAGCTGGGTATTCCAGCCTGCAGTTTGTAAAGGTTGTTGTCCACTGGCCTAGATGAACATCAGCATGCAGCAATTTACTGTGTAGTGAACTTACCACAGTTTCAGACAAGAGTCCTGAATATGCATTTTCTTACCAATTACTACATGCAAATATCTGCATCATATGGACAAAAAGCTTTTAATAGTGCAGCTACTGAGCATAGCATGAAGTAAAAACTCCCCTTTACAGGTCTATCCTTTAATGAGCAGATAATTCACATTTTGTTGTTTGCAGGATGGCCCCATGCCATATTTAGTGTACACTGTTGAAAACCTGGTCTAATGATGAAATGATTACTTTTCTTATGGGTTTTTCTATGGTATTCATCACCACAGTGCAGTATCAGACTGCTTCACATATATTCATGAATTTATTGTCAAAGTGGCCCTGGGAGATAAGGGGTATTGCTACCTATGTTTTACTGAAAGATTATGATCAAAAGCATCCATTTGTTTTGGGTGCCAAATATGAGATATCAAAGAGATGATACTTACAGCACTTGGTATAATACAGCACTTCATATATTCAAAGCACGGATCCTAGAGATTTTAGGCGAAGCTGTGAGTGTCAGCACTTCTGCAAATCAAACTCCAGGGCCTCAATTTGGGAAATGAAATGACCACATATAAGAAGCATGGATTAGCTCATTTGTCTAATATCACATAGGAACTCTGCAGGAGGGACAGGGTAGAAAGAACCCAGTTCTTCAGGGCAGCATTCTAGGGCTTTAACCATGTGATCATTTCCTTTCTCTTCATGCAGTTCCCTACCTTATTTACTATACACCTTCCAACTTCTGTAGTAAATAAGACAGGTCCTACAGACAGAAGTCTCTTTCAGTAAAGAACCCCGTATAACTGCCGTATAACTGCCCCGTTTGTGACCCTACTCAGTCACAAACCCCGTATAACTGCCAGAGCAGGTCCATTAAGTTTGTTCAGGTATAAGGCAGGGATACAGTGGATACTTCAATAAGGCAGCGATACTATGGAAAATACAGCAGGGACTTAAAAGCGTGGTGCCCCTACTATTTTAGTAATGTCTTATGCCTTGATTAGTCCCATTAGCTTCATTGGGAATATACATGGAGTTATCATCCTTATTTTCAGTAAGACTATTAGAATCTTCTATTCATATTAAAGCATATAAAAGAATGAGTGGACAATTATGGTTTTCAGATTACTGTAGTGAATATATCTTTAGAATGTCATTCAATATAGTTTTCAAATCTTTGGCTATGAAAAAGTAGTTAGTGACACAACAGCAGGTCTTTAAAAAAATCTATATTCTATTATGCTGTTTCAAATCAATATGGTTGATCAGATCTGAACACCTCATAACTACTCCTGGATGTTAGTCCTGCTTAGTAACTTTCATGGTTTGGCCCATTTAAAAAGGGTGATACTGTGTAACATATTGTTGTGTCATATTTAGTTGCAAGGGCCCCGTTAAAAAATAGAGAAGTGCTAATTTCTCTGAACAGTTAACTGAGGGTGAAATTGGTGCCAACTGCAGCATGAAATGTATGGAGATTTATCGTGGCAGACTACAAACTCAGTTTCTGTTCCAAAGCATGCTGAAATCCCTGAGAAAAGGATCTTTCTTACGTATGGAATGGACAGCAAAGTGACCACTAATGCAGGGAAGAATTTGGGGAAACTCAAAAAAAACATTACCGAGAAGGCAAAAGGATACGGAAGGCCACCATAAAAATTGTGTATACGCACCCACTGCACTTAGAAACAGTTAACACAAGAAACTCATTGGTTTTCATTTATAGCAGGGGTACTTTATCCCCAGCCCACAGGCCAGATCCAGCTGCCAAGTTCTGTGTCATTCGGCCCATGGGCTGTGACCCTCCATACCAGATTGGGCAGGCAGGGCAGCACAGGGCCCCCAGATCCTGATAGCAGTGGGGCGGGGGTGGTGAGGGTCCTGGAACCTGACTGACTGGGCAGGACTGAGATCTGAGGGGCCATTTGCTGCCCCAACATGCTGGGATTAAAGCCCAGTGGCTTGTGCTGCCCCTACCAAGCTCTGGCTCTGCCCACCTGGAGGCAGCGTGGGATCCTGGGGCCCAATCCTCAAGTGCAGGGACAGCACAGGGCCCGATCCAGCCCATGGACTAGCCCCATGCTATTCATAAAGGAAGCCAACAGACAACTCTCTGACACCACTTACTACAAAGAACTACAAGAAGATCCTACTCCCCTTTTCACCATGAAACTCAAAAAAATACCATCAAGTCATTTCCATCAGAATTACAAGAAAAACTACAGACCTTAATCCCCCCACTACCCAACTCAGGGACTGTTTATATGCTCCCTAAAATCCACAAACAAGGGAACCCTGGCAGACCTATCATATCCAACCATGGGACCCTAACTGAGGAAATATCAGGTTTCGTCAAATCAATCCTAAAACCACTTGTCACCCAAAGAGCAATTTTTGTCTACAACACTACAGACTTGCTATGGTAATTTAAAAACATAGATCACCTTCCCAGCATCACCATCCTAGTCCCCGTGGATGTTACCAGCTTATATACCAACATCCCACACCAGGATGGCATCCAAACCTGCCTTACATACCTACGAGAGCAAGGTGACAACTCCGAGTACAGACCCAAAGATATTACTGACCTTATACACTTCATCCTCACACACAACAATTTCACTTTTAATAATCAACACTTTCTCCAGACTACGGGCACAGTTATGGGCACCAAAATGGCCCCACAGTATGCCAACCTTTTATGACCCACCTGGAAAAAGAATTCCTCAAGGACTGCACCATCAAACCCTTGCTATACTTATATCAATGACATCTTCCTCATTTGGACTGAAACCTACAATCTCTGACCGAGTTTCATCAGAAATTCATCATCATCCCTCCAGCCGACTATCTCTTGAATGCTCCAGCACCAGCATCTCGTTTTTAGACACTATGATCAGTATCCAGAATGGTAAAATACAGACCACGTTATATAAGAAATCAACAGATCAACATACCTATCTGCACAGAACCAGCAGTTACCCTAAACACACCAAGAAAGCTGATATACAGTCAAGCCCTCAAATACCACTGAATCTGCACTGAGGAGAACACCCAGGTTTGTCACCTCACTAATCTTAAAAAGGCTTTCACTCAACAAAGACACTCCTCCAGAGAGATAGATCACATATTTCAAAGAGCCACCCGGATACCACGTGAAGAACTGCTGCAGTACATAAGAAACCCATCCCCGAATCGCACACCACTGGTTATGACATATCTCCCCTCCCTCAAACCCATACGGAAAATCCTCAAACAATTGCAACCCATACTAGAAGGAGCCCCTATTCTTAAAGAGATCTTCCCAGAGCCACCCATCCTAGCCTTCAAACAAGCACCAAGCCTTGCTAACCTCATCACCAGAAGCAAACTTCCTCAGGCCCAGAACACACCAAAAGGATCCAGACCGTGCCAGGACAAGAAATGCAAAACCTGCCAACACATCTCCACCACCCCCACTATTACTACACCCCACAACAGAGCCATCAGCATTCCTGGATCTTACAGCTGCACCTCCAGATATGTAATATATCTCATCCAATGCACCAAATGCCCTGTTGGAAAATACGTAGGAGAGACCAAACAACTGCGCACCAGAATAAATGCACATCGGAAATCTATCAAAAACAAGAATACCCAATTACTTGTGGGGGCACATTTCTCACAAGAAAACCACTCTCTCTACTCTCTCAGTCCTAATCCTCAGAAGGAATTTACAAAACACTTCTTACAGAAGAGCCTATGAACTTCACTTCATCAACCTCCTGGATACAAAAAATCATGGACTAAATATAGACTTTGGATTTATGATACATTATAACCTGCCTGACATCTGACTCCCCAGGTACCTCTCCATTATTTACCTCCTACATTCATCTCTCTTCTCCCCCCCAACCCAGCCTGTCTCTCACCCACTGACTCCTCAATTTACATCTTCATTGACTGCCTATCTTGCATGCATACCAGCCCAGTCTCTGGCTTCTTTACTATTCATTCCATCCAGAAAGAACACACACTAACTGCAGAGGCTTCCTCAGCCTGCCAAAGGGGTTTTAAAACCGAAAACTTGCTAAGAATTTTTTTTCCAACTATTTAAATAGATCTAATAAAAGATATCAGATTCACCCAAAGAACCTTGTCTACCTATGCCCTTTTATATAACATGTAATTTCTGAATGGAGGAAGGCTGGAGAATTTGGGACCTCTGAACAAATTTGACTATCATTTTTCAATAGAAGTGCAAGGCAATATGCGCCTATAATAATGGGGTCTTTCAGTCACAAAGGCTGACACAGCACTCCTGCTCCCTGAATCCTAGCCTTAAAACCTTGGACTTAAATAAAGCAATGCTAAAGTACTGACCTGAACCAGAGCCTACATTTCTCACTTATCCAGAAACCTGTCTTGGCTTGAATGTTCATCAATCAACTCTCATCCAGATCCAAATTAATCAAGGCACTTTGAAGGCAAGGATGGCACACTATGTATTCTTTACATGCTGATGCCACTGCAGTCTAACTATGTCATTATCACCCACAGAAAATTTATTGCACAAGAGGGGTAACAAGACAGATTGCTGCAGCAACTCCCAGATATCTGTAGTGTTTACCTACAACCAGCCCCAAAATGGAATCTATTTCACCTGAAGCCACATAGTAGTTGTGCTCAAAGCTTGGTAGCTCCAAATATTGTGGGGCCTTAAATTTCAAGAACAGTTCTTCCATTTGTCAATTCATTTTTGAAAGAAATAATTTAGCATTATGACAGTGTCATCAATAAATGTTACACTGATGTTAATATATTATGAATGCCCTAAATTAAGGAAATAGGTGTAAAACTCCTCATCCCATGGTTGCCTCATTTCTTAGTAAAGTAGAACAACCAAGCATGACAGGCATCAATTCAAGTCTTCCATCAGCCAAGTTTGCAAAGTTTGAGTCAATAAGTGTAGGATATAGGATCTGAATACTTTATATTCAAGCACAGAAAGAGAAGGAAGCTTAAACATATTATGAATGGATACATAAAATAATAAAAAGTGAGCATATTAAACATATTGGAGAATGAAACACAGGAAAAAACAAGCCATTCATGTCTCTGTCCAGTTTTATATGCCAATAACACCAGAAAATTATATTGCAAGTGTGGCAAGGATGCAAAGACTCTTAGAAGTTAGGTTCGCCGGACAAAACAAGTATAAGAGCTGTGACTCAAGAGTTCTGAAAAAAAGCCAACAATAACTAAAATGCCAGAGCAAGCTAATTTGTGGAAGTAGCCATGAAATCAAGATTGATCTAAAGTATAACAACAAAGTAGGACAATCTCTTTCCAGTTTTCCTTTGTTCAGTATGTTTATTTGCAGAAATATTTCTTGTATTACCACACTTTTTCCTGACAGGCCTATGATTTTAATTTGCTTCAAACTGCATTTTTTACTGAGCCTCACTGTTTGATTTGAATATATAACTAAGGGGAACATATTAATCCAAGCTTACAGTGCATCTCATTTGTTCTTTAGACATGAATCATGGTACTGAATCGTTCATTGCATTTCTGACTAATTTTATTCTGTGCTGCTGGAAGCTTTGAAAATAAAAATTAAAGCAGAAACCCCCCCTACAGACATTTTGCATACATAACTCTGAATACAACTAATGGCCTAAGTAAGGCCACAAATGCAAAGAAATGTCAATGCATATCAAGCCTGATCCAGTCCTGGAATAACTGTTTAAAGAACAACACCCTTTAACTTTTATGTAGATCATGGCAAACTTGGTACAATGGATCTAACTATGACCAAACTTTAGCCTTCAGACAATGCTTGTTGGTTGCTGTAACAGTGGGGGTGAAGGGGAAGGACCCTTTGATTTCACATGCAAAATGACAATGTCAAAGCATTTTTTAAAATTAAAGTTTTCCCCCACTGTTGTATGAACAGAAGCTTGTTTCCACAGTAAGATTAGGGCCCCCCCTATATGTTACAAGTATGGTGAAATTAACTGGTTAACTGCACAATTACCTTGAGAGGAGCTACACATGAAAAGTATTTAACACGCCATAAAAAGCTCCAACCAACTATAAAGTTACACTTTGAAAATGTGTACTAACTTTAAAGCTGGTTGCTACTGAGCTTTAATTTGCATGTGTAGCAGGGTCTCCCCTGAGGCAGGGAGGCCCATCAGTTGATAGCTCCCAGCCACAGGAGTGCACCATGTCTAGCCTAGGCTGGGAGTGCCCCAACTAAGGGGACTCTCAGCCCCAGCAGCTGTGGATACAGGGTTCTAGCAATGTGCCTCCTGGCACCATACCTCCCAGTGCCAGACCCTCTGGGCTCAGAGATCACAGCTGCTGCAATCTTCCAGTCCCAAGTGTGCATGGGGCACCCTGTGCAGCTGGGAGCCCCGCAGCTGAAAACTCCCAGCTCCAGGAGCTTGCTTGTTGTCAGTGCAGGGAGAGACCAGTATCAGGCTCTCTCTACACCGGTGATAAGGCACGATGACATCTAATGCATGGCAGGAGGCATGATTGTGTGGATCTCATAGATCCCATTGTGCCTTTACCTGCATATGTAGGAGGGCCTATGTTTTCCTCCATGATGTGTACATTATTGGTGTGTTATTGCAGGACTGCCCAACTGTGCTGTTCTGCTGGCATAGAGAGATGTAAAAGGATAAGCCACCTTAAAATTATTCCTTTAATCCATAAAGTGTGTGCATCCCTGTAGCCAGCAGAAGCCCCTCTTCAGGAGTCCCCTGAACTATGAGGATCTGTGCAGGAGGTCCTCTTCTGTGAGCAGGATTCAAGGCTTTACTTGGTACATATTGGCCATTATTCAGGAAAGCATCCCTAGTTAGGAAAATACTTCATGCATCTCAGGCTAATTAACTTCTATTTTTAAGGTACTTACAATAGTACTTGAGAGTACACTTACGTTCTTTTTGAATCAATACATATATGTATTATTCTTGCATGTATTCCATACAGTTGCCCAATAAAGGGTATCACAAAAAATCGTTCTCTTGGACATTTATTGGATCATCCTGGCTACAACATACCAACCCTACTACACATATGCTGTAAGATAAGAAATAGATCACTGATAAAAAAAGGAATAAAAGTACATATGTTGAAAATGATCTAGCTCGTAAGTATATAGTTCACATACCAATTTAATACCTCAGAAGAGTGGGATTTAAAAAAAAAAATCATTTTACTTACAACTTATGGTGATGCCAAGCTCCACGTTATGCTTCTTTGGTAGTTTTACATGAAAGGTCCCACTGCTTGGTATAACGGATTCTGTAATAAAAAAGTTGCCTGGTTGATAGGATACTCTACTTTCAAATATGTGGAGCTATAAACATATGCCAATGAAAACATATTAGTTACTCTCACATCACACCTACCCATTAATGCAAATGATGCAGGTGCAGTGTACTTTATATCTGTGATGATAATGTCACTGCATAAGTTAAGGGTCTGTAGCTCCATTTTTTTGGAGGTTTAAAACTAGATTTATGCAGAATGCATGGATATTCAGGCAACTTAGTTCACTTGTTATCAGCTCAGATATAAGTGGGTTTTTTCCTGTGTGTGCATCTAATACTAGCAAGTTGTTTTAATAAAAAGTATAGTAAAACAAAGTTCTTATCTTCAGGCAATGGGTGGTATAGGATGTATACATTTTAAAATGTCCACTTCAGTGGTTTTCACATCTAATAAAAAGTTAAGGGGCAAAGGCACAGGACACTAAGCAAAGGAATGGCACTAACTGAGTAAATGAATGTTTGAACTACATCTGAATCCTGACTTCTGGTATCTCTTGTACCCTGGATTTTGGCATCTGACCAAAGACTATGTGCCCGCCTCCGTTCGACCAGGCGCTCTCGGGCTGCTCTAGCCCGAGTGGCCGCTCTCACTGACCACAAGCTCACGAGAGGGCCCCGGGAGGTGACGGGAGGCCCCCTAATCTCGCCTGCCACGATTTTGAGTGTAACTTCAGTGGTGGGGGTCTCCGTTAATGCCGCCTCCTGGTGGCGTCGCGCCTTCGGCGGGCACTCACAGGGCTCCGACCTCCCCTACACCCCGGCCAATCGCCACCTGCTGCTGCTGGTCTTCTAGTGGCCTTCCTCCGGCGGCCCCGCCGCGTTTTCGGTCCTGAATTGCCAGGTGGTCCTTACTCCAGGAATCCAAAGTACCCAGGCTGGAATCTGTCTAGGGGTCTCACCCCTCCTGGTTTCTCGGCTGCCCCTAGCCCGTATGGTCCCGAGGCCTCCGCAACACTACAACCACGAGCTAGCCCCAAAGGAAGCCCATACTAAAACTAAAACTCCAACTCCTATATCACGCCTAGCCCAGGCTCTAATCCAGGTGCCTAAGCCCCGACCGATGAGCTCCCCCAGGCTACCGGCCTGTCAGGAGGCTTAAGGCCACCGACTTTCCCGGGTGCCTACTCCCTGGGCTCGTGGCTCCCTCTCTCTGGGAGTCTTGTTTCTGGCGTTCTTTTCTTCGTCGAGTCCGCTGCTGGCTCCCCGCCGGCCCATCTGTCACTTCTCTCGCGGGAGCCGTGGTCAGTTACCTCACCGGTCCCGCCACCCGCACTCCTGCTACGACTGTAACCAGTTCCTCCTCCCGTCGGGTTGCCAACGTCCTCTTCCTTTTTATCCGCGGCACCTTTAAGAGTGCAGTCCTCACTGCTGTAGCCGCAACTCTCTCTCCCGGCTCCTTTAATGCGGCGGCTCTCCCTCCCGCGCGCGAGGCGGGCGTGCTCTCACCGCTGTTCTCCCGGCAGCTGCTGCAGTTAGCGCCGCTGCCTCAGCTGACCCCGTCGGGCTGGATGCATGTGCCTTGCTGGCACAGGTCCCGCTCTCGGGGTTCCCTGCAGGCTTCCCCCGCCTCCCTCCTGGCTCCGCTTCCAGGGCCGCCTTTTATCTCTGCCGGGCGGCGTCTCCTGCTGGCATCGCCCGGCCCCAGCTGGATATAAGCGCGGCTTACGAACCGTGCTGGCGGTCTCCCCGCGCGCGTGTCCCTACTCGCTCCGGCCTCTGTGTGGGGTAAGTAGGTGGTTACTTCCCCTCTGGTCCGGCCCCGGGGTACCCTTCTAACTCCGGCGTCCCTGGGACAGACTATACATTTCATTTTAAGTTGCAGTAGTGTAGAGATGTAAACACATGCCTGCAAGCAGGTGGAAGTCTGATCCTGCTGCAGAGAAGTCAATGGTAGTTTTGTGGCAGCAGTTTTGTCACAAACATTCTAGGGAAAAACTGGTCTAAAGTTTGAAACTTTGAAGCTTTTTTCCTCTTGTAACCTGAAGCAGACTTAAAATTCACTCTCCTATTTTTTAATATTGCATTTTAAATGAATAATAATGGATGGATAATATCCAATAATCTAGCTTTTTAGATTTCAATGGCTATTGGCTTATGAGGTTGTCACTTAGAATTAGTACACTGGCAACACTTTGCTAGGATTTTGCACATGGCCATTCATTTAAGTTCCATTGTAAGTATGTGTACACCATGCAAAATCATAGCAGAGTTAACACTATATTAGCTTCTGAGGAGCTAATATAAGATCAGTGGAGTGTCTTAATGGTACAGCATATTTAGCATTGTGTATCTATAGAAGCTGATTAGTTTCTTCAAATGTGCTGTCTTCTGTTAGGACTCCCATTTATTGCCATTACCTATGCATATAACACAGGCAAACCATGGCTTTCTATGTCTATTGTACATGATGCAATGCCTTATCAAAAAGTAGAAAGAGGTAGTTAGCCATGTTAGTCTGAAGTCAGGCAGAAGCCAGAGTAATAGTGCACCTTACAGACTACATGAATCAGAGATGCATCAGCTTTCGTGAGCAACAGCTCACTTCATCAGATACATCTCTGATTCAGCTAGTCTGCAAGATACACTTCTACCTTGCCTTCTTATTAAAAGATCAAGGAAGGCAAAATGCACCGGTCACTTTAACTACAAATTAACTATGATTTTAATTGGTATTCTTCTCGTCTAAAGAAGCTTCAACCTGATGCGTCACACAAAGGAACCATTCAGAGTTCTCCATTCATCCGGTAATAGCAGCACACATTTCTATACAGCAAAGTATGTCATTAGCAGAGTATTCTGGGTAGAAGCATTTGTCCTGGCTCAGCAGAACATCCCTATCTCTGGAGATAAATATGTTTGGATACAACTCAGACAAAGGGACTGTCACCAGCTTTTTCTTCAGCACTTGTCATTACCATTTGTGTTCTGGAGCATGCTGGAGGGCAGAGTGCAATGAAAAAGCTGCACAAAAAGGCGCATGTTTCAGAGAAGTTACTTGGCAAACAAAGGTCACAAATATGTGAAAATAAAGTTCCATATTAAAAGAATCCAAATGCACCTGGGATTCATTTCTAATACTGTCTTGCAAGATAAAACAATTGTACATTCATACCTGCAACATCAAACTCAATTTCCAAAGTGGCCTTGTTAGTGATGGAAGAGTCTCTCAGAAGCTGATTAGCTTCTTCAAATGTGCTGTCTTCTGTTGGGACTCCATTTATAGCCATTACTCTGTCTCCTATTTGTAGAACCCCACACCTTGGTACACAATAGTACAAGTTAGCCATCAGAAGTTCAGGTAACCAGGAGTAAAATAAAATAAATCCAATCTAACATGGATGTATAATATATCATAATCCAATAGCCTATATACATTATAGGTTAGAAGCCTGCAGTTGGACTGACTATTGAGCTAATGTGGAGCTGTATGAAACTGCATTATTATGAACAACAAATGTAAGCATGCAAGTACATTTTAAATATTCTAAAGATATAATTAATAATTCAAGACCAGTACTTCCTAAGATTTTATCTGAACTAAACTGCAGCAAAGACAGATGGGGTTCTCCCTATGGCACAAGAAATTTTTGCATGTCAGAGAATTTTTTATGGAGTGCCCTCTGCCCCCCTCTTTTAATTAACGTAGCCTCCAGTTTCACTTTGGAAGAATCTGCAAAGTAAAGGCACTGGTGCTTGTTATTCTTCTTATACCTGTTCAAGAATATAAAATGTTATTGTCAGAACAGAGAATTCATTATGTATCATATTTCCACTGAGCAATGCTGAGTAATTTATCAGAAATCTCAAAGCAACCAACCCAAAGTAATCCCAGGAACACTTAGGAAAATATAGTTAGGAGCAATCATCTCAAAAAGCCTCACCTTTCTGCAGGGCTGTCAGACTCAATATATGAAATCAGAGGTGGAGAAGACAACGTCTCAGTGGCAAACACGCTACCCTGGAGCTGTATCCCAAACCCTACAATGGGGTCAGCTGTCAGCACTACTTCTGTGGTTTCTGTGTGGACAACCTGCCCAGCCAGACCAACAGTGCTAGAGGCTAAAGACACTATAAAATAGAGCAGACCAGAGGGAAAGACATTCAGACATAGGCAGTAAAAATGTAATTGTTTTCTGACATAATTCACCTACTATGCAATAAGCTCACTGAATTCCAGAGACTACCAGCCTCTTTCAAACTCTATTGAGGGCAAAGTTTATAAATGATATTATGATAGATAACAGAATAGAAAACATCTGGTTTTACAATGTAATGTTATTCTCTTCAGCAAATAAAAGGAAGTTGTCTGAATAACTTTCTTAAATCCTGTTTGTAATAATTTATGATTGTGCAACAGGATAGACTTCTCAAAAGAACCTAAGGCCCCTGGCACATTATACTTAAGAAGTGATTAACCAGTTAATTGCATATAGAGTAGTTACCTGGCCATATGTTAATGCAGTTAACGGTGTGTCAAAACAAGGAAGAGAGGAAAACTTGGTTAACTGAGCTTATGTAATTCAAATAGTCAAACGTTAAGTTAATAAATAGTACAGAACTCACTACAGATAGTGAAGACATAACTCCTGTCTTAGCAGCATGCCTAGAGCATTTGCCTAGTATTAATATATAATGCATTAGAGTGGGATTTTCAAAAGAGCCTCTTAGGAGATTTAGGCTGAAAGTCTGTGGGAGTTGGACATCTACATCCTGTATGTTCCTGGCAGATGTGCAATTAAAGGCACAGTTACATATATTTTGTGTAATAACTTTGTGGCTAGTTCCTATCAAGACATTAATTGAACATGTGGCTAGGCTGGGGCTCTCAGCTGTGGGGGCACACCATGTACTGCCATGGCTGAGAGCTGTCAGCGATCTGCGCTCCCAGCTGCAGGAGCTTGCTACTTGTCAATGCAGGAGGAACCTAACACCAGATTTCCTCTGCATGGGCAATATAGTGTGATGGGATCTGGTGCTTGATCCCACAATCGCACCTCCTGCCATGCATGTGTGACATGGCAGGAAACATTATTGTAGGGATTGCACATCAGATCCTATAACTGCACATCTGCCAGAGACATACAGGATGTAGATGTCCAGCTCCCACTGACTTTCAGCCAAATTCTCATAAAAGGCTCTTTTGAAAATCCTACTCTAATGCATTATGTAATAGCACTAGGCAAATGCTCTAGGCATGCTGCTAAGAAAGAATTTATGTCTTCACTACCTGTCATGAGTACTATTTATTAACTTAACATTTGACTATTTGAAATACGTAAGATCAATTAACTAACTTTTCCTGTATTATAAACCAGTATATATAAACATATTTAAGGCTCTATATGGTTTTTCAAAAAGGCTGACTATCTCAAGCACAAATGCTCCTCCATGCTATTAAGATACCCGTGTTACTGATAGGTTTTTCTATGCTCTTTGTTTATACACAGCTCATCTGAACTTGCTGCACTGCAGCACAAGTCAAGAGAAAAATGAGTGAGATTCATCACAGATACTCAGAAAAGGAGCAGGCTGCACCTTGGGTACTTTGATCTCTACCTAATGAGTTCTTTTATCATTGTTTATATGCAGACATTAGAAGACACATCTTATACATAGGACAGAGACTAATTCTTTTGGCTTCTAGTCGAAACAGCAGAGCAATACTGTAGCAGCATTCCTAAACCTTTCAACACTTTTAGTTCTGAAGTGTTCTCCCTTTATAAATCTAGGCTACTACCCTGCCCTCCTCTAAATTCCTTCAAGGCCCATTTCTTCTGGCACTGCCTACAATAAATTAAGTAAGGTTTCATGGCTCATCTGAGGGCAGTTTAAGAGCTTTGTAAGGTTTTAGGAAGTAAAACAAAACTGCTGCTTGTTTTTGCATTTTAGAAATTGTTAGAGCAACAGTCCTCAAGTCTCAGTGGTTTCCCTTCTGAGTAGGGTGACCAGATGGGACACTGGGAAATCTGGAACACTACCCCTGCCTCTGCTCTTGTTCCTCTTCACCCCTGCAGGCTGCAGGGAATCAATGGCTCATGGTTTTTTACTTCATAGGTGTTAGTCATCACCTGTGAAGTAACGATTAGTATCAATGGTCATTTCACTAATGAAGCTAAATTATTTTAAGGCAATTTTGCTGTCTGCTAGGGCTTCCTATTTCACAGCTCCTGCTGCTCTGCCTCCACACCCCATGCTTACGATGTTTGTTTTCACTTTCACTGGCCAGCCGGGACTGACCTCCGAAATCTGGGGCCATCCTAGCCAAATGGGGAGATACAATCACTCTACTTCTTAGGGACTACGTACATAGTCCCTTCAGTTTAGGGTTTAAAATTCCAGACTTTTGCTTTGACTTTCAGGTTCATATGATTCTACAAACTTGGGTCTTGATTTGATACCCATGGCAGTCAACAGGAAGCTGTTCAGGGATTTAGCTCAGGCCCTCAACACTGTCTCTTCCTTTTTTTCTCTCATCTTCCGCACACTTGATGAGGCACCACCCTAACAATGACATGTAGCTCTTACAAAATCAACGTTAAAAAAATTAAATAAATAATAAAAAAGAACACCTATAATCTTATGGACCACCATGAGCCCTAATTACTGATTATTCTTATCATCTTCCCTTTCTTATGTTGCCACATCCCTTCCTTTTGTCATCTTCCTTTTTTGTGCATTGTCTAATCTTATTCTGCAAACCATTTGGGCAAACATAACAGGCTTGGAGGACAGCTTCTTCATTCTCAGAAGGCACATAATTTCCAGGATGAAAAGCTTACAATTCTTCAGGTAAAGCACAAGAACACAATAACTAAGCCACAGCCTAACTAGTTAAGTTTCCCAGTTTGCCATTAAATATCGATATACTTTTCTCAACATACTCTTCAGCTCTTAACTTGTCATAAAGTTTTGACAAAACCAATCTGAATGTGCTAAAATCACACTTGATTAATGTCAAGCTGGCTACACAGAAGTGCAGATGTTTTAGGAACTGACAAAATTCTGAATTCAGTTGTCTCCTATGATTTAACTTGGACAGCTTTCCATCATTTGGGTGCAATGAATTGTGACATGACCTAGTTCCAAACATAGGGCTGGTACAGAAATCAGGATCTTCAAGTTTAAATGTGAGAAGAGAAAGAAAGAACTCAGATTATATCCTGCCAGTCCCTTTTTAGCTTCTTTGTGGGCTGATTTTACTTGTGACCTTCGTATCAGGATATACTTCTGTGAAATAAGAAACTGACTGGGTCTACAGCTTCTTTCAATTTGCTCTTGATTTTATGCATATATGATTCCTGCTCTTTGTTGCTAACTGAACAAAGACAAATTTATACTAAGACTGTGGGCCCTGACAGAAATGACGGTTTGTCATGCAGTTGGGCCCCTGAAGGTGCTCTATAGCCATGCCCTGACAGAAGCGTATGGCTGCAGAGCACTTTAAAATGCCTGATTGTGAGACAATCTGAACCCTCATTACATGAAAATGCTAATAAGCTAACTGCAGTCATGATCTCCAGCTTTCACATTTACTACAATAAAGACGAGAAATGGCCATTTACTGCTTTTAACACTTTTAGATTAAAAATACAGATACATTTAGAAACGTTATCAAATGCCCCAACAACCTTCTAAAACAAGGGTGGGCAAAATATGGCCCACGGGCTGGACTCGGCCCACCAGGCAATTGCATCCATCCCACAGGACCCCTCCCTAAGCCCTGGCCCTGGGCTGCCCCTCTGCAAGCCAGAACATCCCTGCAAGAGGTGCGGCTCTGGCTGCTAAGCAACTACCCCCCACTCACCTCAGCCTGGCCTGATCTGCCCCCAGCCCCAAGCTAGGGGTACTAGAGACAAGAAGCCTCTGCCTTGTAGAGGCTTTTGCCTGGCCACCCTCAGGCTGTTTCCATCCCTCTGTCTGCAAGAATAGGAATTCAGGTAAGGGGCCCACTGGGGGAAAGGGGTGGGAGCACAGGGAGCCATGCACTGTGGGGCCAGGCTGGGCTGGCCCTTTACCCTGATACCATGTGCAGCTGGGGACTAGGGTGGGAGCATTATCGGGCCAGGCTGGACTGGCCCCGCACGATGTCACCACTTGCAGCCAGGGACTTGGGTATGAGCAGGGTAGCTACATGTTATGAGGCTGGGTGGAGCTGGCTGTACACCCTGCCACCATGTGCGGTCAGTGCCTGGGGTAGAAGCACAGGAGCTGTGTGTTATGGGGTCGGGTGAGGCTGGCCCCACACTCTGCTACCACATGTGGCCAGGGGCTGGGCTGGGAGTGCTATTGGGCTGGGTGGGGCTGGCCCCGCACACTGTTGCCATGTGCAGCCAGAGACTTGGGTGGGAGCTGTGTATTATGGGGCTGGGTGGGGCTGGTGCCACACGCTGCCACCACCTGTGGCCAGGGATTGGGGTGGGAGCACGGGGAGCTGTGTGTTATGGGGCTGGGCAGGGCTGGCACCACCTGCAGATCCAGGGACTGGCACATTTCATGGACTCCAAGGACCACCCCCCACATACACATCATCTCACATACCCCACCCTCCACCATACCCCGAAACATACCCATACTCTCTTTCACCCCTGACCATAACCCCACACCCCCCTCAACCACATACCCCACACCCCTCCACACCCACTCCCAATCCTCCTCCACACACCCCACCCACCATACTCACACCATACACACACATCCCCCACACCCCACCACACATACACCCCTTTACCCCCACACACACAATATATAAGAGTAAGAGTATATTTTGAGCTGTTATGCAATCACAAGTTGTAAACAAATAAATCACGACAAAAATATTTTTTTAAATAAAATTAAAATAAGTTATAGTAAATGTATGATTTTTTTAGTCTATGATTTGTTTTTTTTCCAGCTAAAAGATAGCAGCACCCTCCCTCCCAAAAGGAGTAATTCTGGGGCAAGTTGGGGCACTTCCGGTAGCAAAGGGCAGGGGTTAGGGGGTGGGACCTCCAGTCCCAAGATGGCGACCAGGGGGGCACACTACCCATCAAAGGGTGAAGCTACACCAAAACTCATTAAGTGGCCCTCCAGCTGAAATAACTGCCCGCCTCGTTCTAGAAGTTTCTGGATCATAGCTTCCAACTTCACACAGCTTTGTTTCAACAAGCTCTTTTCCTTAACGTTAAACCACAATTATTCTACTCATTGGCCACATCCTTGTTGCCCATCCATGTCTCAATCCCTTCTTCAGCAGGCATCTATGTAGCTCAATAACTTTCTCATTGTTTCTGCAGATGCCTAAAGAGAATATTAACGGTCCCACTATTTTTCTTTTAAGAACAGTTAAGTGCAGGTTTAACTTTTAAGAATAGTCACAGATGGCTAAAGGTTAGCACTATTAACACTTTAACAATGTTGGTGCCTAGAAAGTAAACGTTGTTAACACTGAAGTAAAAGGAAAAATATCTAAATCAACCAATACATTTCCATGGGGCGGGGGTGGGCGGAAGAAGGGGTGGCACAATGCTGCCCTCAAAACCTACTTGTACAGTTGTAAGATGCCAACCTCTGTGGACATCCACGCAGCATTAAGGCTTTGGCATCTATGGAAAAACTTCTAGAACCTGTATGTTTAAAAATGACAGCAACAGGGGCCACACAGTGCCACATCCAGCTGCCTGAGTGACATTGAAAAGGCTCTGTAAATGGGGGAGGGGACAGTCTTTGCATGACAGCTCTGTCCCTTGAAAAGTCAATGTCTGTGTGTGGGTAGAAATAACTTCTGTATATGGTAAAAGGGGAAGAACAGTTAAGGCTATCAGAACTCCATCTTAAATGGCATTAAGGATAAATGGAGACAACAGGTTGGTTAGGGCCTTCAGAAACGGAGACAGTTTGGATAAACATCTGAATGTCTGGATGTTTCTTAGAACTGGGCTCCAAATCTCTGGATGTCCTCCTGGTCCTATACTTTGTCAGGAATATGACTGGAAGCAGTCAGAGCCTCTGTGTGAAAGAATACCCTTTAAGACATGAGCCACAATGAAACAAACAAGCATGCTTACTCCTAGGCCTAGTTTACTGCATGCTTCTATACATACAGAGGACAATGAGATTGGCTGTTACAACAAATGCTTTCAGTGCAAGTTATTAAGAATGCTAAAGGCTGGTTTGCTATGTAGATATGCAATGTTGAGTTTGGGGCAACATATTTCTTATTTTTATCCTCCTAAATGTCAAAGAAGCAGTACCAAAAGTATTTAAAGGGGATTAGAAGTATTATTTTATTAGGTTAATGTTATATTTGGCAGGGGAACATTGAAAAAGGTAAAATAGTTCATATTTTTATATGCAATGGATTAATCAGCTAGGAGTAACCAAAATATGATAGATGAGGTCTTGTGAAAACCAAATCATATGGACTCAAGTCCAGCCCTAATTTCTACCAGGTGGGTGTCTATGGTAACTATTACATAAGCTCTTGGTACCAGTTTGTGTCTAGGCATTTATATAGCTCCATCACATAGCTTTTGGGGGTCTAAATTTTACTCAAACAACAATGATGTTGTTTCCATGGTAAGTAACATCCTTCAAAGTTGAAAAGGAACAGGAAGCTTAAAGGTGAAAAACAAACACATTAAGTGGAATAAATAAAACGTGATGCAAGAGGAGCCTTCCATTTTTATAGCTTCAGTTGGGAAGCCCCGCAGAAGTAATGTGCCATTGCAAACCCGCAGCAATGAAGTGTTTATTGTACCTTACCCAATCAAACTTTGTTATCACAAACATGGGATGATTATATAAGTTATGTATGTTTTCTTAAACAAGAAGCAATGAAAAATTCAAAGCATTCTTTACTAGTACATTATTTTCTTACACCTCAGGAAACAGAAATGCTAAAACATAACTTGCTGTTGCCTTAAACAAATGGCAACAGTCTACATCTGGCATAAACTTGGGTTGTCAAACAGGGACATAGCTAATTTCCATAAGCTCCGCACAAGAAGAGCAGTCTTGTCCAAAACCCTCTACTTAGCAGCAGGAGCAGTCATTTTCCTTAAGGATCATAGGAATTCCTTCACTGGATCACACATAAGGTTTATTTAATGTAGTGTCCATCTCCAGGTACAGCTATACTGTAGTGTACTAGACAATGCTATACTACAGTGAAAAGATATCTGATTACTTTTAAATTACCTGGTTCAGTGGCTGGTAACAGTTTAGGTACAGCAGGACAGAGTTCATCATTGGTTCCAAAAATTCCCCAAGAAGTAGAGTAAATTAGACTATACCCTCCTCTGTGCTGTGCATGGGACTGCAGTATGGACATACTTTCTGAAAATAGTTATTACTACTTGCTTATGTGAAAGGTGTCAAACAAATATGGAATGACCTTCCTCCCTTCCCCCTTCATATAATATCATCCTATATCTAACAAAGATTGTTATAAACTTTGAAGCATGAAGATTAACATCCTTTCATGGTTGGCAGCCACCCCCCAAAGCTTTCTAAATGCAGAGCCATTCTTAGGAAACTCCAATTGAATTTCTTATGGAATTGAAGAATGACATTCTCTGTTATGCAAAGGACTGGTACAAAACCCATGAACCACGTAAGTGGCTATTTTATGGGCTTTATATTGGTCCTTTGCACTCAGGTGAATTTCATGGAAAGACTTCTATGAATTAAAAACAATTCCTAAAAACATAGTAAAACAAGTCATGACTGTCACCAGGGTCTATAGCAGTAATAAAATTGCCTCAGGTAATAAAAGTTTCTTCAACTGAACAGACAGACCTCTGCTTTATAATATAGCAGAATCTAAGGAATTATTTTGCCATAGGCAGAATTTACTGTTATTGCTCTCCAAAGCAGTATTTATGTAATAATCCCACTATTTTTCCATGTCTGGTCATATACATGCACATGCAAGAGAGAGGGCATACATACTTTTAAATGTCTAATTTCAGCAATGCCTTATTAGGGATTGACAGTTTTTCAAATGATGCAAAAGAATGCATTAGCAGGTCAATACAGGTACTGCATTAAATGGTTGATCCGATAAAAAAAATATATCTATTTAAGGCTGTGTACACACATTCAAATAATCTGGGAAAATTCTCCCTGGTTTGGTCTCCTGGTAGAGAAACTTACCCAGAGCCATGTCTACAGACATTTGAATACTGAGGCCCAGGAAAGCGGAGAGCTTACAGTGCTGGCACTGTTCAGCCAAAGTGGCCCCTGTGCACACATCTCAGTGTGCTCTGCAGGCTCCCTTAGTCAGCCTGGTGACAAGATAGCGGAAGTGCATAGGGCAACCCTGACTGGCCAACCCAGACTGCCCGTGGTCAGCTTTTGTTTCCCTGCAGCACAATGGGGGGATTGAGAGGGGCACGAGTAACATACTGTCTCCTGAGAGAAGGGGGGAGCGGAGGTGCTGGAGGATCAAGTTCTCGTCTGAGAGAAGCCACAGCATGTACAGATATTCACTCTCCCAAGAGAAATTCTCCTAGGAGTGATTTAACACTGGCTGTTCCCAGGTTATTTTTCTCCTGGCATGGCCATTTTTACTCTAGGAAAAAAAGCCTGAACAACCGTACACTCATGGTTTCTCCTGGGAGAGCAGCAACTCTTCCAGAAGAAACTGAATATCTGTATAAGGCCTAAGAGTATAGCTACCTAAAAAGATTTGCACTCCAAAAGGACAAGTAAAGAAAAAAATCCCCCTCAGTTTCACATGGGGCTCTTCCCCACAAAAATCAAAGCTGATTTACCTTGGCAAGAAACTGCCATTTTGGGGGGCATTAACAAGTGTTTGCTTAAAGGTGATGATTAGTGCTGTGGTGGAAATCCACAGTTTTTATTCCCTAGATTAACTTGTTTGTTAGAGAAAACAGTTAAAGTTTATCTTTGTCCAACAGTTCCAAACCCACTGACCCTGAGGTTGGATAACATGATACTCAAGGGGCGTGTCTACATGTGATGCTACGTTGATGTAGCTTGTTGCTATGGTGACATAGCATCGGTGGGCACAAACCATGATGCTGACACTACATCGCCACAGCAATGAGCTACGTCGCCATAGCTCATCCCTATGGCAATGCAGCATCCAAAAATAACCATGTGCCGCCGAGACTGTGCACTACCAAATGTACAGTCAGGGGCATGTATAGATGCACCTAAGGTTGCCTCCACCACTATGTTTCTATGATCTCATCAGAGTGTCAGTTGGGCCAATCTTATGTTTGTGCAGAGCTCTGTTTAAGTCAATGACAAATGTATTTTTTTGTGAAACAAGGTTTCTATTTTTTTTCTGCAAATACAACCATATATTAAAAAGGGAAGTATATAAAAACACAAAACTTAGCAATAATGTTATTGTTCTAACTGAAACTCACAAATGCATTAGCCAATACTAAATGTCATTATTATATCCTTGAAATTCCATGCAACTTTGCAAAGTCTGCTTCCTTAGACTTTTCCTGAAAGAAAAGGGCGGGG
>NW_005842037.1:1214008-1253320 GCF_000455745.1 Alligator sinensis | reverse complement strand
GTGGGGGGGGGGGGGGGGGGGGGGGTAGATGGGTCAGCTAGGTGAGCTCCTGGGAAAGACTTTATTCTGATGAGGTTGGATGATTTTCTTTTCTGCATATTTATTCCAGAGTCTACATTTTTATAATGATTCTTGTAATTCTTTTGGTTTTAGATAGTCTTATAAACTCAAAAACGAAAAAAAATTAGATAATTAAACTTACTAACTTGAGGACTTGGGGGATGTGTAAGCACAAGGTGAATTATCTACCTGTCTACCTTATTTTTTAAAATTTTAGCCATGGCAAGAGCATCCAGGTAATTCTATCCTGACAGTTTTAAAACACAGGAATTTTGGGAGCTGTTCTATTATGACCTGTATCCCTGAGATACTTTTTATCAAAGGAAAAAAAAAAGCTAATTGTGTTCAAATAACTGACATGATGGGAAGAGATTAAAGAATCCTAGCCAGTGTGTGTCTTGCCTATTGGAAACATGCCCTCCCCTCCTCAGTTTTGTTTGTCATTGTCATTCCAGTGGGTTCACGTATGATGCCTTTTAAAATTCTGTGAATAGCAATAAGCAAAATCCTGGAATCAAGAGTTATCTATTGATTTTAAAAGCACTGAGTTGCATTCCAAGGGAGTCCCATGCTATTACTGATACGTGCATGTAGGTTTTCTGTGGTTCACCCAAGTGTAAAGCTATTTATTGGGCTAACTGGAAAAAAGGAATTTTGTTTTACAAAACAAATAATGATTTCAGCATTTGGCATTTCTTTTGATGGGATGAAATTAAGACCTTCTTAAATGACTGTCATGAAAAATGAGAGCGAAAAATCGAGTGTGTTCCCGACCCCACCCAGACTACTCAATAGCTCAGTATCAGAGACCCAGGTCTAAATCCTTGCAGGAGATTTCAGGGAAAACACTTGAACCAAAGTCTCCCATATTACAAGTAAGTGGCCTAAACACTAGGTCACATAGTCTCTTTCTCTGCCCTGGTGAATACTTAAAATTCCATATAAAGTGAAACAACCTCAGCAGAAAAAAAATGAGAACCCTTCACCCAGAACAAGTAATAGTTCAGGTGTTTGGACACCTGCCTGGGACATGGGAAACCCTTGTGTAAGTCTCCATTCCAAATCATGGAGAGCAGGGACTTAAATCTCTCTCACATATCTTTGGTGAAAGCTGTGATCTCCAAGCTAATGGCTAATCTGGTTTTGCACAATCTCTCTCTCCCCCTCAAGAAAAGAAATACATTCCTGAACCAGACATTGATAAAAAAAAAATAAAATAAAACCCATAATAAAAACTGTAGCTGTGAAGATCAAATAGGTGCATGACTTAATCAATGCAAACATCCAAGATAGTTTGGTGCTGTTAACTCTAAAGTAACTTTTACAGAAAATTATCTTCGTCAGAACTTCAATTTTGGAACTGTATTACTGCAATCTGATAAAACAGTCCTCACTATTATCTTCTACTTCCCACCATCCACCAAAACATGCATATATCTTTAAATGTATGTTCTATAGTTAGAATAGCTATGATGCTGGGGTAACAACAATGGAAAGCTGAATCTGCCAAGAGTCTATATTTGAATGTTTAACTATGAATTCTATTCCCAAGGGAAATTATATATATAATTATATTATTACATAGTATATATAGGTAACAATATATCCATTATTAATATAGCAATCTATACATGGTATATATACACCTATACAGTGGTTATTCAAGCTAGATGTATTCAACTCATGCTACTCTTGGGTATTCAACAACACTACGTACACTGTTGTCTCCTGTTTCCCAGGTCTAACACAGAAACCTTAATAATGGTCCTTCTCTGACTACTTCTCTTTACTATAGTTACTTTATGCCTGGGCTCTGATTTTGTTTCCCCAACCCCTATTTCTCACACATTTCAAATACATGCTGTTATCACCTACACGAGCTTTTGAAGTCCTTTTTTTTCATTCTCCGCCTCATCATTGTTCCGCGTGGGCTGGTGGAGTAGAGGCTGCGAGGTAGGGTCCCCATGTTCAGGGAACTCAGGCTGTATGCGCTCATGGAGGTAGGAGAGAAGGATGAAGACACCAAAGCTGCTGTAAGAAATGGAATACTTGGCACATCGTACTCTATCTCAGGGACTAGTGTAGTACATGCCTGTAACTCACTAATGAATCAGACAAGGTATATGGCACACAAAAATGATTTGTGTGTATTTAGTAACAAAAAACATCTTTCAAACTTAGTAAGTGACCCTAGATAAAATCACAACCAGAATTTCAATGCCCTGTAAGCTATGAAAGTACCTAGAGAGTAGCAGACACACTATAGATAGAAGCATAAAATTAAAGAGTTTCTCTCTTACTTTAAGCAAAGTACATAAAAAAAGTATTTTAGATACACAACCATGAAGCAATGTAAATCAATATGCCTGGACACATTGACTCCAGTCATGCCTTCTTGCTAGGTGATTTCTGATATCAATTTTGCAGGCCATTCTTTGTATTCAAAGCTAATGACCTAGTCATATTGCTGACAAATTGTGTACCTGGAAATGTTAAAGCTTTTCTCCATCTACAAAGGCTGTTGATTGCAGAGAAAAAAAAGAGGCCTGAGATGTCAGAAAGACCTTGGCAGGGCATGTTATGAAAAAAGTGACACCATAAAACTGAAAGATTTTAGTGCCTGAAATGAAAAAAGTTTGAGAGGGAGAGGAGGGAAAAAAGGAGGAGGAGGAGGAGGAAGGAAAGAAAAATGTCAGGAGGAAAAAGTGTGGAACATTACGAAGGCCTTTTTGAGGAGGAGTTTTCTGGCATTTCAAGGCTGGCATCCTGCAATGGTCAGGGTGGTAGGTGTTATAATGGTGATAGGTGAGGAGGCTGCTGTGGTTGCTGGCACAGGAATCCCACGCAAGTTGCCTGTTGCTCCTTTGAACCTTCACTGCCCGCATGAAGGGATGACAGGAAATCAGAAAACAAAAAGGACCAGAGAAGAGGGAGAGGTAACTGAATTGCATAAATAAAAAGCAACAAAAATGAAAGCACTTTGAAAGATAAATAAATAAATAAACATATAAATAAATAAGCAAACAAGCAAGCAGGCTTTGTCCCTTCACTGGCAGTCAGGGACGGAAACTTTTTGTCATCTCAGAAATAATACTTCTAATGGCTTTAAAAAAATATATAGAATAGTCTTTCTCATCTCCCTCTGACCGTACCAGCTTTGATTAAAACTTTTTTTAGAAAAATACTTAAGAAAACATTATCAAGATATATATGATCACTAATTAAAGCTTTGCAAGTCTCTACCCGCATTACTTGTACTCATATATATTAAAAAAGGGACCATAAATCACTGTTCCCACAATGAAGTGATTTACACGTCAGTCATCTCAATTTATTGGTTTGACATTTTCATTTTGCCAGCATCCATCACTGGCATTATATTGTCCTGGGGAATAAACTACTTCTCTCAGCCATCAGCAGAAAAATCCTATCTTAGGGTCTGATAATCAAATCACAGCAAAAATCCAATGTCACTATTTATTGTTGTGCAGTGAAATTCTCAGAGGAATTATTTCTTCCTAGATAAAAGTTAGGCCATGTTTGAGTTCTTCTCATAAGCACAAGTCTGGGATGCATCTTAATGAGGCAGGGTGGCCAACATTTGTATTGAAGGGGGATGTAAGGAGGATGTGTTGGCCAACAGGCCAAAAGCTCAGTGGAGCAGATTAAAGATACCTCATTTTTAGACTAGAGATGAGCTACTCTGTACAAAGTGGCCTGTACACTCTGAACAAGATGGAATACTGCAGGGTGGAACCTGTATTTCCTGCTGGCTGCACTGTTGTATTAACCAACCAGGGTAAGGATTTGGCTGTATTGTCAAACACTGTTACATTCAGCACATGAACTCTGCTATGGACAGAAAAAAAGTTATAATTTTTCTCTACTTTTTGTTACAGAATTGCTAATCTTATAACTGGCTAAATACATCAAAGCTTTTATGTCTAAGTAGGGGTTGCCCACATAGTGGGAAGTGCCATTACTCAAAGGGTAGATGAGGCAATGGAAAAGGAAAGGAACATATTTGACTTGGAAAATTAAATTTAAACGTGTTTTTCCAACAATATTGTAGAAGCCATGTGAGGTTCACTTGTACTGAAATTAGGACATTCAGTTCCAGAGTCAGGCTAGAACCATTTAGCTTCTCTTCACAGTACAATAGCCTGATGCCTGAACAGCTCACTGATCTACATCTAATAGAAGTAACCTCAAAGTGCTTTATGAAAAAAACAAATATAGCAAGGAGGATGACGTGACCAAGAAAATCACAGAAACACTCGTAACAACCTGAGTGAGGCAATATATTTTAATGCATCAAATTTAACACAAATCAAATTCAATTGATTCTTCTTTTGATGCTCTACCCAGACTGTGTGATTTCTGAGCTTTAACCATGGCATAAAAATTAACATCTGATAAGGATAATATGGGCAGTGGATTTTCCTTATATTAAGGCTGCTATGAGCCCTAATTAATTAAAAAGGCTGTTTCCAGCAAGAAGTTATCTGGCAGCCTTTGATTTCTCCCTCTCTCTCTGGTTGTACTGTGGGTAGGTATAATAATTCCTTATGAGGTTGAACGTTACCAGTAATATAAATTAAGTTTGCTTGGATTGCAGAAAGACAGCTTAGAGTCTATGAGACTTCTGTAAAAAATGTATAATATATGGCTTTGGTAAATTCATTAATAATTTGAGCTATTCCATCCTAGACTGTTTTACTGCTATACTAAAATTTATGGGGCAGCAGAAGACAAAGAAGTGAGTTTGGCTACCTTGTATGAAACTTCTTGTGTTTAATTTGGTCTCCTTGTAATGAATAAATGTTCTCCATTTTTTTTCGGGATCAGAAATTTATTTTCATTAGACGTGAAAAAGGAGGACTTTTCCTTAAACCCTGGCATAACATTTGTAATATGAAGAAGCAGTAAACTAGAAAATGGCAGAGACTTTGAGGAAACTGTACATGAACAAAAACTACTGTTGATAAGCATCTAAAATGAGTAGTGAAGTAACCTGATAAGTACCTTTGAGAAATATAGCAGGTAAGGATTGGTTTATCAATAAGGGAAATTCAATTTTTGTTTCCTTTTGTGCATTTTTGAGTACTTGGAAAAGAAGTGTCAAGAACTTATCTGAGCTCACAGAAAGTAGCTGAATCTATAGTCATTCATTCAGAACACCTTTCCAAGTGAATATGCTGCCAAAAACTGGTAATGGTAGGGTTTTTTTATTCACTAAATTTATAAATACCTAGCTTGATTTTTTTTTTCATCTGCCTACAAAAGTATAAACCCCAAATCTCTTTATGTTTGTAAATGAGAAGTATTTACCCCTCATCTTTAAGGCTCTTTGAGGGTAATCTGTGGTAAAATAAAACAAAACAAAACACAGCACGCAGTTTGCAGAAGAAATTTTCAGGAACACAATCTGGGCAACTGGAAAATAATAGTATGTAGTAATTGGTTTTACATTCATTTTCTAGGTACCTCAGCAATGGTAGATGACGTGAAAAGGATTAAGTAAGACTAGAGGCAGAACCCAGGACTACACATCCCCTTACCGTGTTCTGGCCCTTTTAGTGCCAGTCGAGTCTGATGGTGAGGAAGAATCTCAAGTTTGACATTATCTGTTGCATTAGCCAAGAACTGTGTTGCTTCTGCTAATGTACAGTACTCCATGCTGGTGCCATCGATGGACAGAATATGGTCTCCTACATGCAATGCACCACATCTGTGGAAATAGAGAAAAACTCAGCATGATGAAGTATGCTCCTTATTGGGAATATAAGTTTTCCAGCCTTCAAACTGCTCATGACAACTATGAGTTTTTTGCTTTTTTTAAGAGAAGAATTCTTATATCCATAGGAACTTTCACTGTTTAAACTTTAAGTCTATTAGTACAAATCTTAAATACAAGTCAGTAAATGCAGTATATGCCAAGACATCACTCACAGAACTGGAATGGGGTAGCTGACTATTAATATATGTGTGAATGGCAGCAGAATAAAATGACAAGAGCTTAAGGAGATTTAGCTAACTTGCTCATATTCCTCACACAAGCACCCAGTTCATCATTTTTTGAGTTATTCATATTCAAACATGTATTAGTACAAAAGCTGTAAATGAGGATGAAATTATGCAGTAGTCAAACAAATAATGAAACCAGGGCTAGCATGGTGACTCGAGGAGTGGGGTGAGGGGGCGGGGAGGTTAGGGGCTAGCTGCTAAGTCTTGCTGCACTCAAGAGACTGGCTACTGGATGAGTTGAGCAATGCAAACACAGCAGTCAGCATCCCGACGTACCAGTCAAGTGGACAGCTCCTTTAATTGGTTACCCCCTGTGGAATGGGAAAAAAACAGAGGGAGAAAATTAAAGCATCCTGCACCATTGAACTGGAGAGCGCCCCTGGATCAATGGCCGTCACTCTCAAACGGTCTGCTGTAGGGTAAAGCCCACAGTGGAGCTGTAGACTCACTGCTACAAGTGGGTGCCACCAACAGCACCATTGCTAGAGAGAAATTACAAGGAAGGATGACTGGAGACATGCAGGAGAAATCTGCTGCTGAAACATAGTCCTTAGGGATTTTTTTTTAAAGATCCAACAGCTCCCATATAGAGACTAGAGCCTCTAGGGGAAAACAGCTAACAATTTTTTCTCCAATGTAAATATAACCTTATCTGCATATGGTGGATTTTTTTCAAATGGAACTGAAAAGGTGATTTTCCCCATCTAATACTGCAAAATTACTTCATAATAAGGAAGCCAGTCCTTCTAATACCTCAGTGGTATTCTAAAATATTAATAGGAAAGAAATCCAGGTATGTGGAGTTCCATTTCACTGTGCCATGAGAATGAATGATGCATCCTAAAAGAACACTTCAAGGTTGCAAAGCCTCAAAATTTACTTACTTTGACAGCTGTTTCACACTGTGGGACTGACTTTAAGAATTCCAGCAAGATATTTATTTTTAATGTTAATCACAGCTGGAGGATTACATTTAAAACAGTCAAGCAAACCTCTACATTTTCTGCATGTCACAGCATATACAAACAGACTGAGACATGCCAGAGAACAGTATTTCATTTACGGCATGACCTATAGTGCATTGGGGTTGGGTTGTTTTTCTGTAATTAAGGGAGGTGGGAATGAGCAAAAGTAAATGGTGCCATGAAATCCCTAAAACAGGCAACTGTCTGCCAAGATGGGTTAATTTTAAGCTTTAATTGCCTTTAGAGCATCTTCCTTAGGCAAACTTATCTAAAATATCAAGGAAAGTTTTTTTTTTTAAAACAAACAATCAAAACAAAACAAATAAAAAAACAAAAATAAAGATAAACATGGATGCATGAACCTGTAATGCAGGCTGTCCTGTAGCACTCACCTGTCTGCGATACTTGCAGATTTGATTTTGTCAATGACAATGACCTGTTTGTTGCAGCACATCGAGGTAGTTAATGCAACCCCAAGAGCAGTGCCAGGAGTTTTGGCAACTTCAACTAGCAATGGTCCAGATGCTGTTGCTACTGAATCTGTTAAAATTAGACAAAAAAACCGCTTCAGTATTATACCAATTCATATTCTTTCCACATAAAATCTCCACAGATGCTATTATTTCTTTAGACAGCAAATGATTTCCAGAAGGAGCCATATGTAGCTTTATGGAATCAGTGGGTATGCCTATGTTTTGGATGTGGAATGAATTAAATTAAGTGTAGCTGTGTAAATTTGGTTGTTGTGGGTGTTTGGAAGTTTATGCTGGGCAAAACTATTGCTGAAAATGCGGCATACATGCAAGGTGCACATCTGAGGTGCACTAGCAATATGGCTCAATGAGCATGCAAAGTCAAAATTCAGCTGGGACACAGATTAGCTAGTTCTGAAGGACTAACGCTGAGAAAATTGTGAAATGCTCCTATATCTGAGTGAGAATAGCACATCTGTCTGAAGTGAATAGATTAAAAGTGCATAAATGTGAATGCTAGTTCCATTTTTTGTGAAGGGGAGGACCTTAATCAGCAGCTGAAGTAACAAAATAAAGACGGTAAAGGAAAATCGGATAGAGAGAGGAACTATCAGGGACCTTGCAGGGAGAGAGGATAGAAAGTACAGTTGTGGAGAAAAGGGAGAACAGAAAGGGAGTGTGACAACTAGAAATACTAAGATTAATGTATTCAAAGAAAAGAAATGCATAGGGAGCCACGCTGGGGTATACCTATAATAAATACCCTGTACATGACATAGGGGAAGAACTGTCCCACATTTCAAAGACAGTAACTCAACTCAAATAGCAGGCAGAAAGCACTAAACAAAGCAGAAAGAAAGATTGGCAAAGAGTTCTTATTCGTGACTCATTCTTATTGGTGTTGAATTGCTAATTAAGCCCAAGACAAAAGCTTGTTAGTCAGAACAAGGGGGAAAATAGGCTGCTTTCTAAGTATCAAAACAAAGCATGTGACCATAGGGTGAAAACTAAACTACTAGGGAATTCCTGCCAATCATTATTTATGAATCAGCAAATGAGGTAAGTGGCAGGAAATTTGATTATGTGAAGGTGCATTTCAAGGCTATAACAAGAACACTCGGAACTAGGACAGAGGGAATGGTCTTAACCTTGGTCTCACAACATCAAGTCAGTGAAGAAAGTAGAAAACTAGAACTAGAGTAAAATCAATGGAAGTTCCACTGTGCAGGAGGGAACATGGCCCATAGAGCAAGGGGAAGGCAAGTGAACCTTTAGATATGACTGCCTTTCACACAAGTAACTGGGACTGAAATGAGGGGCTCATTATGTGGGCTTTAAAATAGGTGTGGGAAAGGAGGCAATGGGATGTTCTATTTAATTTTAAATAATTTACAACATATTTCCAATGCACATAATATGACGGAAGGTGGAATTATGCCAGAGAAGAGGAAGAATGTGAAATGGAGTACAGTACTACTGTACCAAAGTATCAAAAGTGGGTAAAATGAACATGGATAACAAATAGAACCCAAAATATTAAGGTTGTAGACTAGTGCGCACACAGGTGTGGTGTGCCTTATAAGGAGAATATGCAGAGATTTAAGGTATATAGAAAAGAGAGGAAGCAAAGAGAAGTAAAAGGTGCTAGGTGGATAATTAGCATTACCTAATTATTCCTCAACAAGCCCCTGGGAAATGCTTCAGTATTATTCTGAACATAGACAGAGAACTGGGAAAGAAGAAAATTTTCAGATGCACTCACCAATTTTGGGTGCCTCAAGCTGCTGCCCAGGTGAGTCTTGGAGGGGGGAGGGGGAGAGGAGTGGATTTTGTACAGGTGCTGAATATCCAAAGCCACTACTGAAATCAGTGGAAATAAAGGACACTTAGCTTCTTTGCAAACCAGACCAAAAGGGCCCCAAGTTGAACTCCCCAAAAATTTAAGCACTGAAATGCAGTAGCATAATCAGGGAAGGATGGGGGAAAGGGGAAGCGAGGAAGACAAGTGGAGCAGTAGCCCTGACACTGGTTTTGGGGAGATGGCAGGGTACAAAAATAGTCACCACTGCACTTGGTGGCTGCCATGCCCCTGTCCAGGGCATAGAGCTGTCCTATTTTGCTTCCAAAAGCATACTTTTGAAAATTCTGTTTTGTGTGATTAGCTGAAAGTCAAAGAAAACATTCCCCATAGAAGTGGAACTGGAGTTTAGGCCCACTCCTGTGCTCATAGCACATTTTTTTCTTTGTTGCTTTTCTTCCCACTGATTTTTGGAGCTACAAAAATGCTTTTTGAGCATCAGTATCTCATAACACTATGTGCAGAACCAAGCAATTTTCATAAGAAGTATTGTTGTGAAAGGCTGCACCAAAAAAAGTGCTGCAAGTGATGAACTTTCACTGAGCACTGGGCCATCTAACAAGTTCTTTCCATAATGAATAGTTCCCTCTCAGCAGCAGAGGAGAGAACAAGACGTTAATAATATCTGATGAGACTGAGTCAGTTTTTCAAGATACAGCCCCAGTGCTTGCAAAGTTACTTGTTAAAGGCAAGATTAGCTTATGCCTTGGCATTATTTCCCAGATGTCTGTTAAGATGCATTGGGAAAGCAAACTAAGGCAGACAAGGTGAATAAATAAGATAACAACATTACAGAAAGCAGAAAAGACGAAATGGAGTGTGTCTAACTGAGAAAAATAAGCACAAGAAAGAGAAATCAGAAAGTGATAATCAAGTGCATATCCCCTGACAGAGAAGGATTAGTTTATCATACAGAAGTAAAGTAGGGATATGAAAAATGAATCATATAGATATAAATTATTCATGTGTAAAGATGTTCCAGTCATTAAGATATTTACACCATGACTGAAGCACTTACACACTATGTTGATTTATTGGCTATGTAATTACATAAGATACACTGATGAATGTTTGCATGAAAAACATTCTAGTTTTTTTTATTTGTTAATCAGTTTTCCCACTTTTGAGCAGTGCATCTCAATCAGTACACAAGGCTTGATTAAAACCTCCCAGAGGCAGTCAAATTACTTTCTGCATGCTAATAACAACCTTGCTTGGTTAATGTTTCTTCAGTTAAATAGCAGGCCACCTTTTCATTTGTCAACTTTAGGTCGCAAGCAAAAGGACTCTTGTTCTTGATATACTACTCCAATAAGAACAGGCAAACAGGCTTACATAAAATAAGCCTAGCTGCATGCGCTCCGCAGCTTTTGATGGCTGTATATGGAAGGGAGGGGGAGGCTGCTAGCAGCTCTGTCTTTTTTCAGTAATACAGTATAACCTCATGAATCTGGAGCAGCGGCCGCACCAGGAGCGGCAGCGTGAGGTGGTAGATGGCAGTGGCAGCTGCCGCATGCAAGCTTCCCCTTCCGCTGCTCTGGGACTGGCCACTGCTACTCCTCAACCTAGTGTAGTTTTAAAAAGTTCTGGATTTTGAAGAATTCCAGATATTTGATATCCGGATTGATGAGGTTATACTGTAATTTAATTTAAAGGATAGGCGCAGCATCCACTGAAACATACACAATACTCTTTTGTCTGAAACTTGGATACCTCATTGTATTTTTATTGTTAGTATGTTTAGTGTAGTAAATAGATACCACAGTGTCTCCCAGAAAGTGCAGTCTTCCTATTGCCTGGTGGCACCCACAAGTTCCATATCCCATTCACTTTAAAGATGAATGCTTGCTCTGGCTTTTCAGCTGTTGTCATAGCGCATGGTTCTTTAACAAAAACCAATAAAAATGCTTTGAGCTATAAAAGATCCTAATTCCTAACGTGTGATCAGAGCAAAATTAACTGAGTTTTTTTAACCAATCCCTCAAACTTTGTGATTCTGCCTCTACAGACTCGTAATCCTTAAATCAACAGCTCAAAAGATCAAAAAAGATCACATCATGCTATAATCCAGTGCTACACAGAACCAGTTCTTAGAGAGCAATGCATTCCTTCCCCCGAATACCCCTGTCTTCTCCCATACTGAGCATTCCTCTCTTCAACCAGTTGACAAGCCACGCTACTTGTGTGTGCAGCTATCATGCAACACCTCCCATAGGAAAGAGTTTCATTCTTCTGTCTATCCAGGTCCTCTTGCTCCTACTACTCCTTTAGCAAAATGGCATTCCCTAAGCTGCTGAAACCAAGGCTCAGTGTTTGCCTCTTGCTTAATATGTCTAATTCTAAGGGGGGGGACCCCCTAAAACAATGTATTAAATTATATCAGTTGTGAGCTTCATTAGTCAACATATGCTATTAAAGCAGCAATGCCGTCTGCAAGTTTCAAGAAACCCTGTGAGGAAAAGCAGCTGGCATTTACATAAACATAATCATGATTTTCAGCACCACCGTCCACATTAAAGACTGGATGTGCACTTCAAAAAGCAAAACAACAAAAAAACCACAGCTGCTGCACTTAAATCTGAGTGGAAGCATAAAGGAGCTAGTAATGAAAGAGGATAGGCAATGAGAAGAGGGGAAATTCCTCTTACTTCACTTTAGGCTCAGTTATGTGGAGACATTTACTGTGGCTAATTCACTGCCACCAGCATCCCGCTACCAACCCACTGACCAAAAGACCACTTTCCTTACAAAAGTTTTCCTAGGGAGGGAGAATATTTCCTAGCTTGTTTCACTGTACTATTTGCAGATTAGAATCCAGTGGAAATGTATTACTTTTGATCTACAAAAGATACACTCGTTTGCCTTTCCCATCCTCTTTCAGAATGAAATTTGAGACACTGTGCAGTGAAGGGCAGCCTGGGAGAAAAAAAATATCTTCTCTTTTTGTGATTCTCCTCCTTCTGCTGCCTTCACCTATATGCTGCAGGGACCCCTGCCAGAAGTCATTCACCCACAGCAGGACACACAGATGTAGTGCAGGCTCAAGGATACGATACAGGTTTCTTCAGAGCCTGCCAAGACTGTGGAATGAACTCCAAATAAACTTCATGAACTAAGACCCAGCACAAACTAAGAATCACCATAATCACACCAACTTCTGCTCTAAGTTCAGAGCATATTTTTGATCTTACCTTCTTTAACAAATATATAGGGGTGTGTGTGTGTGAATGCATGTGCGTGAGTGCACATGCGCGTGTGTACATGCATGCATGTGTAATTATGCAAAAATCAAAATCCAAACCCAAACTTTCTGCTGCACACACACACTTCTCCCCATGAGTAGAAGATAAGAGAACAAACACATGGCAAATGTTAGTTACATTGCTTGGCTTGCTGCTGGGAAGGCTCTCAGATACAGGCAACCCTCGCTTAACGCGGTTTCGCTTACCGCAGTTTCATTATAACGTTCATTTAAAATACCTACCTAGTTTCACTCAGAGCTGAGTGTGTTTCACTATAACACTCAGTGGGGGCGTGGGAAGAAGCAGTGGTGGCGGGGGTGGTGGCGGCAAGGGAAGTGGTGAGTGGCAGCCGGCGGGAGCCCAGGGAGGGGTGGCAGGAGCCTGGGGTTCGCTCTGGCACGTGGTGCTGGAGCAGGTGGAGAAGAGCGATAGCAGTGAGAAGGGGAGGGTGGGGTCCATGAGCTTGGAGCCCAGGCTGGCAGGGCCCAGGAGGATAGGGTCTGCTCCGGCATGTGGTGCTGGAGTGGCCATCAGGTGGGGAATAGTGGTGGCAGCAGCAAGAAGGGGCAGCTGGAGGGCATGAGCGTGGGGTCTGGGCCAGCAGGGCAGCAGGAGTGTGGAGCCCAGGGCCAGGGTTGGCAGGAGTGCAGGGCCTGAGCCAGTGCAAGCTGAGCCCACAGAGCTCCCCCACCCCTGAACCTGCAGTTATCTGGCGGTGGTGGCTTGTCCCTGTGCTGGGTGCCCTGGAGGGTGCCCCCCCTGGGCAAAGCAGGGCGTGGGCAGGTGGATGGCCCCACTACTTACCCCGCACCCGAGCCCCAACTCAGGCCCCACGGGCAGTGTGGGGCAGCTTGGGCCATGCACAGGTACACTGGTAGCTGGTGGGTGTGGGCTGGCAGGGGTCATCACAGCAGGGGAACAATAAGGCTGGGAGGAGCTGATGCCTTCCCTGGCAGAGCCCGCGTGGTGCCTTGCCGGGAGTGGCCTGGCCAGGGCTGGCAGGAGTGCAGGGTTGGTGGGTGGTGCAGAACCAATTATCTTTATTTACATTAAATCCTATGGGGTAATGGGTTCTGCTTAATACTGTTTCACTTAGCTCTCGGTTTTTCCGGAACCAATTAGGAACGCTAAGCAGGGGCTGCCTGTACTGCAGTGATGAACACAGTATGTCAAAACCAGCTTATAAGGTATAAGGTCTAGAGAAGTTCCAATCCTCTGGACTAGGGACAGACATTACACATAAACTGGTTTAAGTGATCAGAAACTGGTTTAAACCTGTAACAGACCAGTGCATATAAACCAGTTTGAAAATGGCTGAAACCAGTTTGAGATCAACCTGGTTGAATGTAGTATCAGATTTATCTGATTTGGCTCAAACTGGTTTATGCAATGTCGGTCCCAGACCATTTGCTGGTTTATGATAAACCAGACTCCCCCAGCATCCCAGCATGTTCTCTGGCTGGGCAGGGCCCTCTGCTCCATAGCAAGGCTGGCCCCTCCCCTCTGCTCCCTGGCTGGAGCTCCGACAGAGACTGCAGGTACAGAAGGGTCTGCCTGGCTTCCCCCTGCCCTACCTCCCCTCACTACTTGCTGGACACGCAGGGATCCCCCATCCCACTGCACAGACCCTAGCCCTATGGAACCTAGGCACACGGTATGCTAGCCAATGACAAGAGGTGTCTGTGTGTGCTCATCTCCCATTTCACTGGGACAGGCAGACAGAAAGTGACCACTTAGGGCTTCTGGGAGCTAATCAACAGGTCAGCTGTCAGAAAAAGTTGTTTAAGAAGAGTTTGAACTAATGGAGAGAGGCTAGTGTTTTGCTGATGAGGTGATAAACACTGTTATCAGCTCCCTGCTGGCTTGCTTGCCTGTCAGCTTGCTGCAGACAGTATAAAGAAGCAGGGAGAGGGATATTGAAAAGCTCTGTATCATCAACAGACACATACACTGCACACAGTCCCTTGCCTCAGAGTGCTAGCAGGGGGCTGGGGGCTGGCAACACTCCCGCCCCTTGAGCAGCCAGCAGGAAAAAGCCTGAGATGGTGCAGGCAGACATGCCGAATCAGAGGTCCTGCCTGGGCCTGGCCACACACCCCCCTCACCTCAGTGCTGTGGAATGAAGGGAGGGCTGCTCTAATGCCCCCTGGCTTCTAGCCTGAGCCACTGCAGGCATGTGCCTGAATTTCCTCAATTTAGAGAGAATGTCTGTCCAGTTACAAACCTAGCCAGGTTAGACTAACCTGCAAAGATTGAATCAATTCAGGCTCAGGCTTTTTGGATGTCTGTCTCTAGTCCTGGAGGCAAAAGCTGGTTCAGTCCTCTGCATTACATTAAATTCATAACATAGCATGTACAGTGTAACTGGAAGCTGGGGAATGATTAATGTAGCTTAGCTTCACCAAACCTCTCAAAGCCAACACACAAAAAGAATTACTGTCCTTTTTTTACTCATCAAGGAGCTGAGGCAGAGAGATATTAAGGACAATATTTTAGAAATGATCAGTAATTTATTTTGGGTGCTCCTTGGGCCTATTTTCAGAAACTTTGAGCACCACTGAATGCCAAGAGAACTGCAGCATGAATATCAGGGACGAGATATCTCAAGTTCAGCATTCAAATTGGTAGCTACTTTTGAAAATTTTAGCATAAATACCCTGCCCAAAGTTGCAGGAAGATTGAGGCAGAGCTGGTAACAGAATCCAGTCCTCCTTTTTTAAAGACCTGTGTTTTAAGTAGCAACACTATTCACATAGATCACTTCAGAGTCTTACACAATTTTTTTCATTGACAATGGGAGCAACACAACAGCACTAGGGATTCCACACCTACTTTTCTTCATTAACCCTCAACACTACAATGATAAGTATGGTGTACCAAAACGAGCATAGGACAGAAGAAAATAGGTATAAGGACTAGAGCAGATCCAGTCCTCTGAAGGCAACATATTCATTACTCTCAGACAGTATCTCTTGCTGCACATAACATATCTTGCTGTCTTTCCTGTATTTGTATGCTTAACAGTCAATTCTTTAATAACTGTCACCTACACAGAGAAAACTTCTGATGGTCATCAGACACACACTCTACTTCCTCCCAGCAACAATACAGAAATGCTAAATGTGTCTGGGTTTTCTCAGGGAGTAAAGGAGTGAACATGCTAGAAGAACTATCATGTCTCGCCTGCCATGTGGACACCCACAGCCATCTTCTTACCATGGCACAGCCCCTAGTTCCCACAACTCTCCTTTCCAGGACTTCCCTAATCAGTCTCTTCCAGTTCAGTGTTTTTCCCAAGATCACTTGCATAAAAGGTCATTGGTCAGGGAAGTTTTAAGGGGCTGCTAGGGGTGCACTGATAGAGATTTTTAGGGCTGATACCGATAGCCAATATTTAAGGAGGCATATCGGCTGATACTGATCTGATTTCTGATACAGCTGCCTCCAACTGGTAAGTCTGGTGTGATGGAAGGGGATGAGGGAGGGAAGGGGCATGGTGGTGAATCAATGCTCCCCATGGTGAGGGAGGGGGCAGAGACAGGTGCTGCCCAGGCAAAGTGGGGGAGGTGGAGCCGCACCTCATGCGGGGGGCGGCAGCTCCTGCTACAGCTTGCACCCTGGGAGAGCATGGGGAGGTGGCGTGTGGCCCTGGATCTGCTTGGGGCAGGGCAGGCTGCAGCCGGGGATGCGCGAGGTTCTTCTTGCCAGGGGCTGGGCTCAGAGTGGGCACTGGCAGTACAGGGAGGATGCTGCATCCACCACAAATTTCACCACTGCTCCGCTCCCAGCGCCACTGCCGCCAGTCACCTGGCACAGCCCTGGCTCAACGCCCTGCCTTCACCCACATGCCAGGGAGAGACGGGGCTGTGCCAGGCAGCTGGCGGCAGCAGCACCGGGAGCAGAGTGGCAGTGAAATTTGGGGTGGATGCAGCATCTTCCCAGCACTGCTGGTGCCTGCTCTGAGCACAGCCCCCGCCGAGAAGAGCCCCATGCAGCCCCAGCTGCAGCACATCCCACCCCATGCAGATCTGGGGGGGCACATGTGCCCCCTCCCATGCCCTCCTACAGTGCAAGCAATGGCAGGAGCCACCTCCCACCCACGAGCTGTGGCTCTGCCCCCCCAACCTGAACAATGCCTGCCCCTGCCCCCTCCCTCACCACAGGGGGGCATTGAACTGCCCCCCCACACCCCTTCCCTCCCTCCTCCCATTCAACCACACAAGACTTACCAGCTGGAGGCCTCTCTCCACACTGCTGGCTATGCTCCTTGCTGCCTGAGTGCTGTGCTGCGGCTGCGGCTGCAGCTGCGGCTGCAAGCAGCACGGGCATTTATTGGCCAAATTATCATTCCCTTTGGACTGATATACGATACAGCCAGTTTTCTTTATATCGCTACCGATCCATTATCGGACTGATGTATCAGTGCACCTCTACTATCTTCCAGTGTAAAGCCACCAGTTAGCAGTGGAAGGGAGGCAGTTTCTGGGGTAGGAAAGCTTTCCTCTGCTATTCTGTTCTACCAGTCTATTGTCCCCCTGTTTTGCACCCAGAGACAACCTGAGTAGGGTGCAGGACCTGGGGCAAATCAGCCTGTGCAGGGCCCTGCCCCTGGACACAAGGAAGCCAGTGGTGGATTCAGCAGCAGGGGGGCAGGCGGGGGTGCCAAGTAGCTGGAGGCACTGGATTCAGTGACAGGGCAGTGGGGAGGTGTGCTGAGCAGCCAGGCATGAAGTCGGTAGCAGCTCAGAGTTTCCGTGGCTGCTCTGCCCAGCTCCACGGGGCCCAGAATGGTCGCCCAGATTCATCCCCCCACCAGGGACAGCCCTGTTTACACCCATGCAGGCTCATCAGATAGGGTAATGGGAATGCTCTTGACACTTATTTTCTTTGATTACACTCTGGTACCAGTAAGAGGTCCTGTGGGGAGAGGCATTTTGAGTGCTGATGTTCTATACCAAAAGCACCAATGCATTTGAGACCTACATTTTCCACTACTAGCATCTGATCCTCCTGTGTCTGTCTCACCCCTTTCTCTATGCTGCAGTCCCATTTCCCTTAACTGTAGTGGCATTTTCATTAATTCAGATTTTATGGCAAGCAGATGATTAACCCAGACCTCTGTCTCCCAGATAGGGTGATGGTTTCTTAATATCAATACCAATTTTCAGAGGGGTTACTTATTGGTTTAAATGTCGTCTATGCACTTCAAGGATGGCTTGTCCTCAACCTCCTTATCTGCAGGAAGGGATCAGTATTAGACTATTATGGATCTATTTAAAGAAAGTGGGATTGGGATGGTGGTTCAGTGATGTAGGGGGAGGTAGGAGCAGCAACAAGGAAAGCCCAAAGATTGGAGAGAAATATTTGCATTATTTAAAGGGCAGAGGAACAATATTAGAGATGCCCTACAGCTGGCTATGACCATTAGCAATCATAGGGGAGTAACATTATTTATTCTTCCTATTCCTGTGATTGTAAAGGTCATGAGTACGCCACACATACAGTACTAGCATCTGTGTTCATTTTTACTAATACCACATAATGTTTGTACCCTAGCTTTGTTCATGCTTCATTAAGCAGAATAACCGTTTTTCATTCCAGATCTTGTGGGAAAATTAGAAACGTTGTCAAGAAGCAAACCCTGATAATGGAGGCTGAAAAGCCCAAATTGTTGACAGTGTTTATAATTTTCCCTTGAGAGCCGGAATAAAGGAAATATTAATATGCTTAATGAAGTGTGAGAATTTACCAAAAACATATTTTGGAATGGAGTAAGCTGGTGTTGTACAATGCAAGCAACATTTGTGGGGGGAAGCTGGGAATTTCGTTTAATAATAAAACAACTATTTAAAAATTAAATAGCATTCTTGTTCAAAAGGTCAGTGGAAGCTTCAGAAGTTCAACATAAAACCTACCATGAAATGATATTTCATAGTGATGTCTTGATCTTGGAATGTTCCATAACAGCTGAAAAATAAGTAATGGCCACTTTAACTCTGCCCAGATTGGCCAAGTATAGAAAATGGAATTCTAGTGCAGAATACAGGCTCTTCCTTTATCACAAATATGTGCACAGACAGCTAGAATGGATCCCTGGCTAGATGGGTCTGGTAATCCAGAAATACAGCTCACAACACTCCAAATTAGAGGTGCCTATTTAAAAAGGGAAAAGCAGGGACACTTCATGAAGGTGCCATGAATGAAGGTTTGGGAAATGAAAGAGGTGCTGAGGAGATCAGGAAAGAGATTAACCAGTGACATCAGAGGCTAAGTACAGACAGCCAAAAAGCCCAAGGCTGAATTGATTCAGTCTTTGCAGGTTACTCTAAGCTGCAGAGACTGAACCAATAAGGAAATGAACAGAAATCACTTTTGATTCAGGAAATGCAGCACATGCCTACAGTGGCTCAAGCCAGAAGCAGGGAGGGGAGGTGCTAGAGCTCGCCTGCCAGCCACTTCCAAAGGGAAGAGAGACCTCCCAGACTTTTCCCTTCTCCCTGCTGGAGCAGAGGGGGTATGGGCAGGCCCCAGCCCATGCTCTGCCTGGGTGGGGGGCAGGGTCTGGAGGAGAAGGTAATAGCATTGAATTAATAAAAGCTTTAACAAGAATAGTTCTTTTTCTGAAAAACTATAAATGAAAAGAGCTATAAATGCAGCCTGGATTGTGTGCTCACTTGTTCTTCCTGTTTCCCCCAAGGTCTCTGGGACTTGCAGTTCAGACCCACAGCAGCAGGACTCTGCAGGGTTATTCATCACGTCTTCTTCCTGCTTCCAGGTACCTCTGGGATTTGTAGTCCACAGTAACAGCCAGTTAAGTTTTGGCAGAGCAGGGCAGCTCTGTACTCAGGGGAAGGAGAGTTTAATCCCTCTCCCTGGCCCCAGACCCCAGCTGGAGTTTTCTGGGGAGGGGGCAGTGAGCCAGCCAGTGAGGCTAGTCCTCACTGCTCCAGCTAGGGAGCAGAGGGGCAGAGCCAACCCTGCTCTCTTGAGCCAACAGCCCAGCCCGGCCCAGGGCTGCAAAGCCTTCTGCGATGCTGGAGGACTGTGATTTAACTTAAACCAGGAAGTTTCATAAACCAGTTTGACCCAAATCAGTTAAGTCTGATACTACATTCAACCAGGTTTATCTTAAAGCAGTTTCAACCATTTTGAAACTGGTTTATGTGCACTGAGCTTCTATTCTGTTAGGCTAGGGACAGACATTACACATAAACTGGTTTAAGTGATGAGAAACTGGTTTAAACCTGTAACAGAACAGATGTTCAGTGCACATAAACCAGTTTAAAAATGGCTGAAACTGGTTTGAGATAAACCCGGTTGAATGTAGTATCAGACTTAACTGATTTGGCTCAAACCGGTTTATGCAATGTCTGTCCCAGACCCCTTGTTGGTTTAAGTTAAATCAGACTCTCCCAGCATCCCGGTATGCTCTCCAGTTTATTTAGCAACTCAGCCATACATGTCAGTATTTCATGCCCTCTTCTACTGACTTGCTGCTTTCTCCCTTTCTCTTCCCCTCAACTTACTCCCCCAAATAATCTACTTTCACCCAACTCAAACCAGCCAGTCCAACCTAGCTCCCTCCCAGCTCCAAATCTCCCCAGTGATCCTCAACTCTTTCCAGCTCAAAAACGTAGAACCCAACGTCACCCAATTCCATTCTTCCCAGGCTCAACCATTTCAATGTGACCCTCCCAAACAGATTTAACAAGCAGAGTTTGCACCCTGGAAAAACCCTAGGGGGGGGGGGGGGGGGGGGGGGAGGAGGGGCAGAGAAGCAGTTCTCAGATTGGAAGTGGAGCATGCACACTTCCAAGTATGGGGGATGCAGGTGATTCTGAGGTCGGTGTGGGGTAGGGGGGACATAGTTCCAAGAGCAGAGAGTGCAGGAGTCTTACTTACGCTACAACCTACAGAACAGTTCCCAGCTGTGCTGCTGCTGTCACCATGTGCTTGGCCTGCCCTGGTTCTTGCATTTAAACAGCTTGGGGCCGGGGTCCTTCTCTTCTGTCCCTAGTTACACCCCTGGCTCTTACATTCAAAACTGCCTTTCAGCTCAAAAATGCCAAAGCTGAAAATGCTGTGGGCAAGAAGAGCCCACTCCTGGCTCTTTAACCTAATCCCTCTCATTTCCAATTGAGTCCTCTGGCTCATGCTCAGTTTCTTCAAACTACGGGCCTACCTAAGCCCTCCAGGCTCAGAAAATCCCTCCCCGGGCTTTGAAGCTTTTTCTCATCCAAGGGACACTCTCTTTCTTAAACAATCCTTCCCTTTCAGGCTCAGTGCTCTTTTACCTTCTGCTTGACTTCTCCTCAAACTGCCCCAGAAAACCCAGATTCCTCCCTTTTACCCCATGGTCTTATGACCCTAGATTCAACTCAAAAGCTTAGAATCCACCTTTGTGAATTGGAGATCAAAAAGCAGAGAAGGCATGTGCTTTAAAAAGGCACATACAAGGACTCCAGTGAAGCTTATCTGACTGAACTCCAAAGAAACCATTAGTTTGCAAGTGCTTCCCTCTGTTGCACCAGCCAGGTGCCATGAAGTTACCGGAGTACACAACAGCTCTGGAAAGCCCCTGCTCTTCCATTATGAATCCTTCAGTGGCAGCAGACTGCACTGGCGTTGTCCTACAGGACCCATACAGCAATCTATTGCGAGTCTGACAACTAGGGCATTGGCCACCCAATTTCTAGTGATTAATTTCTCCTGAAGCCTTCCCAGAATTATTCCAGAAGATTAGAAACATCTACAAGGGCTAACATGTGTAGAACTTGGAATTTAGCCTGAATTTGATTCCAGGAACTGAATGTAAGGACAATATTGCAACCTTGAATAATGTCACTACCCTAAGAAATAAGAGAGACTTTACAGCAGCAGATAAAATTGAAACTCTTCTGCTAAAGGATTCTACAATAACTAACCCCTGGGGCAGTGGTTTTGCCATTGTAGAGAATGTACAAACACATGAATTAGTACTGCTTTACTTGGTTGTTAAATTCTTGCAAGTAAACAGGACACTAAAATGTACAAGCATCCTGATAGTTTCAAACAGCCAAGTTTGTGTAAGATTCTGCACATGGCTGTTCATAACTGAGCCAAGAAACAGGCAGAAGTAGAGAGACTACACAATTTGCATATGTGCCTGCAAACTAAAACACAGCTGGTATGTCTGATTCTATGCTTGCCAACTTTGAAAGTGTGCCTTTAAGTGCAAACTGCTATAGACAACATAAAACACTGCACCACCCATAAATAAAGTTCAATTGCCACAGTGTTCCTAAGTTTTCCATTTAACAACAACAGCAGTAATTAAAGAAAGGGAGGGGGCTGATTCCCTTCAAAAAGCCTATAGAACACACAGCCAACATGTAACAGATGGGAATGGAAACTTTGAATATTCAAACTTTCAAATTGTATGGAGCTGACAGAGTTCCCACCTGTAATATAGAGCTCAGCTCTACTGGTACAACAATATTCCTGAAAGCTTCTGAGCTAACAGGAGCCCTGGGCACTGCTCATGGCTTCCAAATACTTAACAACCAATGCAATAGAGCTGATATGCAAAAAATCAATCTTTTAACTCTATTTTGATACTGGACTCAATTAGATGGATAATTTATTAAACGTATGTTAATAGTGACCTCAGTGCACAGCTAAGAATAGTTCCTGTCTTGGAGGGTTTACTTCAGACTAGTAATTCTCAAACAGGGTGCTGCAGCGCCGTGAAATCCTTTTAAGGTTGTATCAGGATGTTATACATAATTAGTACCATTAGATGTGCAAACATATACAAGATTCTCAAAATAAACATAGAGATTTCAAATAGGAATAGACAGTGTCAAAAATATTCTAGCTTGCTGTGTGGCATTTTTGAGTTCTCTGAAACAGAAGAATTGCCCCATTTTGTTCTATAGTCATTGCAACAACAGCAAATACACATTTCTAAAGAAACAAGCTTATACACAATCATAACTACCTCATATTTAGACATGCTGATTCCTTTTAAATAGGTGGTTCACGATTTAAACCGGTGCTCAGGTGGTTCACAATGTGCTGCCATGTAGAAAACTGAATTTGAGATCTGACCTTGATATTCACACACTAAGGTTCCTGGCACACATCACATTTAAGACTTGATTAATCTATTAATCGCACCTTAAATAGTAACCCAGCCACATGTTCAGATCAATTTATGATGTCATAATACAGCAAATAAGCCACAAATTAGGTTATATATTCCACATATAATGTGTAACCCAGGGGTGAGCGAAATATGGCCTGTGCGGAGTGATTCTGCCTGGTGCATGGCAGGTCCCTTGGCCCCTCCCAGCCCCGGCATGGGGGTACCTAGGCCATGGTGCATGTGACCAGTCCCGCTGTCCCCAGGGAGGCATGGCATCCTGGGAGGCAGCAGCTACTTTTGGCTGCTGCTGTTGGACTCAGCCCTGCTGCTGGGGCACCCTGACCCGTACCCGCTGCTGGGAGACACACACACACACACACACACACACACACACACACACACACACACACACACACACACGGGCAGGGCACTTGGTCATGATACGGCCACGGGACAGACATCTGGAAGCAAGATGGGTGGGTAGGACCAGGGAGACCCTGGGATCTTGGGGCTGTAACAGCACAGGACTGGGGCCTGGAGCAGAGACGCAATATGTAGCCTGCATGCCGCTGCAACGGGCACGAGTTCTGCAGGCAGGGGTGTGCAGGGAGAGGATACCAGCTCTGCCGTGGCCCTGGCTCCACGCTGTCCCTGGCCCATGATCTTAGCCCTCACTCCAGATACAGCTCCCTGCCCTGGAGGGCAGCTTCCTGGCCATGTGCCCTGCCTGCATGGCTCCAAGCTAGCATCCAGGGAGGACTGAGGTGGCCACAGAGACTGGCTGGGAACCATGTGGCCAGGGCATGCGGCCACATGGAGAGCTGCGCCTGGGGCAAGGATCGTAGGGTGGTGACAGTGTAGGGCTGGGGCTCCCTGCACACCCCTGCCTGTAGAACCATCACCTGTTTCAGGGGTATGTGGGCAGTGGATTGTGGCTATGCCCTAGGCCCTGGACCCATGCTGTCAGTGCCCTGTGATCATGCCCCATTATCCTGGCCTCACCCCCCCACCCTGCTCCTGAACACCACTCCCTGCCTACTCATGGTTTCATCCCACATAGAGAGTTTTGGTGAGTTGTTGTATGGGGGAGAGAGGGGGAAAGGGGATGCTGACCTGGCTCACAACAGCTTAACAAAACTCCCTATGTGTCCTGCCAGCCCAAATAATTGCCCACTGCTGTCCTTTTTGTAGCTCATTTGTATCACATCCTAAGCTGAACATGTGGCAGGTTAGGGTTAACCTACAACAGATTCTGACGCTCAGTTAAGTGTTGGGATCCAGCATGGGGCAGTCCCAGTATTTGGGACACAGCTGTCTCCTAACCAATCAGGCTGCGGACAGAACTGGTTTCTGGACTCCATGGCCTCCAACCCCCATCCTTAGAGGCAGCTGGGGGTTGCCATGAGCCTGACATCAGAGAGTGTCTCCCTGATCTTGGACTCACTGCTCTCCAGACCTTCAAAAAGCAGGTGTGCAGAGGAAGTGCACATGGAGATTTTAAAGGTCTTGGCATGCTGATACCCTTGGATCAGGGAGCCACTCCTGATGTCAGATGATGTCAGAAAAAAGTGTGTGCAGCCCAGCTGCATGCATGATTTTCAAAAGTCCCAAGGGGTACTGGATCTAGGATTGGGGAGAGACTCCTTGATCCCACAGTCTCCAGGTGCTGAGACCTTTAAAAATTGCACATGTAGCTAGATTTCTGACATCCCTGGTGCACAGAAACCCTGGGATCAGGGAAAGGTTCCCTGATCCCAGGGCACTGGTGTTCTGGGACTTTTAAAAACTGCATGTGCAAACCAGTAGCACATGTGGTTTTTTGACACTGCCAGCTCCTAAGGACCACAAGATCAAGGAGCCTCACCACGATCCCAGGTCCTTGGGCACTGGGGATATCAGACAACTGCACACATAGAAAATTGCTCAACTGCATAGGCAATTTTTATGTATCACAGCCTATGGAGACCCCAGAATCAGGCTGCTGCTGCCTGATCCTGGGGTCCCAGAACACCAGGACCCCTGGATCAAGGAGTCTCTGCCCAGTCCCCGGGTTTTGAAGGTGCAGGGTTTAACATCCCCACTGGGGGAAATGTTTAAGCTCCTCCTGCCAGGAGCCTCTAATTTCCCCATGCCTGACAGCCTGGCCAGAGCTGCTGAGCACAGCCATACATGTATGGCATGGCAGGAGGTCTGATAGTTGGGACTGGGGATTAGATCCCATTGTTGCCTAAGGCAGTGGTTCTCAACCTTTTTTGGACCAGAATCCATTTGTAAACATTGATGGCCAGTCCTCACCCAGTGCCCCTCACTCCTGACCCGCTGCCCCCCACCCCCAGACTCTACCCCCCAGCATGTGGGGCAGGGGTTGGGTGTGTGGGGCAAGAGGGGCATGGAGGGTCCCAAGCAGCCCCTTGAAAGCTGGAACTCTAACAGCCTACAAGGGAAAAGCCACAGTTTCCTATGTTTTTCTCTTTTAAAGGAGAATCCATTTCTAAAGTTTGTTCATGCCCCTTTCATACATTTTCGTGATCCATTTTTGGGTCGCAACGCATGGGTTGAGAAATGCCGGCCTAAAGGTTAGACTGGAGAGAGGTAGTTAGTCATGTCAAAATGAAGTCAGGTAGAAGGCATGGCCGGGTAGCACCTTAAAGACAAACTTTACAGAGGAACATAAGCTTTTGTAGGCAACAGCCTACTTCATCAGATGCTGTGCATTGACTTGCAGAGAGCAGCAATTTACTACACAGAAAAGAATAAAGTGATTTAAATACAAAGGATAGGGAAAGCACAGGAAAGAATAAGAAGAGGGACATTGCTGAGAGAGGCAAAGGTGGGTTTGAACATAGGGGTTATAGAAGCTAGTCCTTGCAATGGGATAAGAATCCAGAGTCTCTGTTGATACAGAGACCAAATGTCTTGATGCTATAAAAGACTGCTTCCTGGAGCAGCTAATCCTGGAACCTACAAGAGGAAAGGCTATTCTTGACATAGCCCTAAATACAGCACAGGATTTCATGCAAAGGGAAAATGTTACTGAGCCACTTTGCAATAGTGAGCACAGTGCAGTTGGGTTGACATGCATGTAGGAGGGGAGACAAGAAAATCTACCACTGTAGCCTTCAACTTTAAAAACAGACACCACACTAAACTGAGAAAGCTAGTGAGACAGAAGTTAAAAGGGTCCCCATAAGGAGGTGAGGAACTTGCAAGCAGCATGGGAACTACTTAAGAACACCATGTTGGAGGCATAGACCAAATGCATACTGCAAATAAAAAAAAATAAATGGAAAGGGGACCAAAAGAAACCCTGCATGGTTTAATGGCAGAGTTGTAGGGGCAATGCACAGAAACATAGCTTCATACAAAAAGTGGCAGTCAAACCCTAATGGGGACAATAAAAAAAAGCATAAACTGTGGCAAATTAAATATAATACTGTAATAAGGTTCTCTATGTGAGAATCTGAGGATAAATTTGCTAGACACACAAAAGGTAACAATAAAAATTTGTTTAAGTACATTAGAAGTCGAAGTCTGGCTAGGGAGTCAGTTGAGCCTTTGGATGATCAGGGTATAAAAGGGGCACTAAAAGATGACAGGGCCATTGCTGAGAAACTAAATGCATTCTTTGCTACTGTCCTCACTGTGGAAGATGTTATGGAAATTCTGTCACCAGATCCCCTCCTCTCTAGGGACCAGTCAGTCAAACTGAACCAAACTGAGGTTTGAATAGATGAGATCATAGAAGAAATTGATAAACTAAACAGTAGTAAATCACCAGGATCTGATGACATTCACCCTAGAGTCCTAAGAGAGCTCAGATCAGAAAATGCTGAGCTCTTAACTGTAGTATGTAACCTACCACTTAAAAACAGCCCCAGTACCAGGAGACTGGAGGGTTGGCAATGTGACTCTCATATTTAAAAAAGGCTCAAGAGGGGACACGGGGAACTACAGGCCGGTGAGCCTAACTTCTGTTCCTAGAAAACAGGTAGAAACAATAATAATAAAAAAAGAACAATGGATGAATTCATCACATGGCTTTGTCAAGGGGATATCATACCATACCAACCTATTAAAGTTATCTGATGGTGTCAATAAATAAGCAGGTGGATAGGGGCGATCCAGCTGACACAGTATTTGGACAAGGTCCCCCCATCAGAGGCTCTTAACTAAATTAGGTAGTCACAGGATTACAGGGAACGTCCATTCGTGTTAGAAATTGGCACAAAGATAGAAACCAAAGAGTGATTATAAACGGTCAGTTTCCAGGATGGAAGAAAGTAAACAGTTGGGTCCTCCAGGGATCTGTGTTGGAAACAGTGCTATTTAACATATTCATAAATGATCTGGAAAAGGGGGTGAGTAGCTAGGTGGCCAAATTTACTGATGACACAAAATTATGCAAAGTGGCAAAGACCAAGGTGAGCTGCGAGGAACTGTAGAAGTATCTGGCACTACTGAGCAAATGGGCAACTAAATGGCACATGAAATTCAATGTAAATAAGTGTAAAGTTATGCACATGGTCAAAAATAACCCAAATTATACCTACACTGTGATGGGCTCTACATTAGCTCTTACCACACAGGAATGAGATCTTGGAGTCATTGTGGACAGTTAGCTAAGAACATCAGCTCAATTGCTGTCAAAAAGGCAAACTAAATGTTAGGGATTATTAAGAAGGGAATTGTAAACAAAATGAAAAGTGTCATTATGCCCCTTTATAAATTCATGGTGCATCCACACCTTTAATACTGTGCCAAGTTCTGGTTCTCATACCTCAGAAAGGATATAGAAGAACTAGAGAAGGTGCAGCAATATGGAGGGGCTCCCATATGATTAGAAACTAAAGAGGCTTGGCCTACTCAGTTTAGAAAAGAGATTCTTGAGGGGGGATATGATAACAGTTTACAAAATAGTAAATGGTGAAGAGAAAGTAAATAGAGATTTATTATTTACTTGCACACAATACAAGAACAAGAAGTCACAAAATGAGACTGGTGGGTGGTAAGTTTAAGAAAAAGAAGTTCTTTTTCACACAGTGGGTGTGTCTACACGCTACAACGACACAGGGTTGGCGGGCATGAACCATGACACCAGTGCTACTGCACAGTAGTTTGTTGCTACTGCACAATAGCTTCAGAAATAACCTGTGTGGCATTGGGATAGCACAGTAACATCCAGTGCACATGTAGAGGCGCCCAGTGTGTCATTACATTCTGGAACTCATTGCCACCAGATGCTGTAGAAGCTGACAGTTTAGCTAGATTCAAAAAGGGTTTGGACAAATTCTTGGAAGAAAGGAACATCAGTAGCTATTGAGCATGGGAGTTAAGGATACAGCCTCTGAATCAGCCCTTAAATGCTGGAAGCTGCAAGTGAGAAAGGAACAGTGGAAAAAAATTCTGGTCATACCCAGCTCACTCCCCCTTTCAGCACCCGCTCTCTGCCACTATGTGACACAGGATACTGGGCAAGATGGACCTATGGTCTGATCCAGTAAATGGCAATTCTTATGTACTAAACACAAGCTAGTTTGTGGATGCCTTCTTGTTCTGCAACTTCATGTTAGAAGTTCACAATTTCATGTTAAGGGTTAGACTGAGAATGCTACAGGCTGGGTTGCAGGAAAGGGCACTGATTATCTTGCTATCAAATGTCAGCAGATGAAATGACATTTTGTGCTTTTTAGCCTTTAGGCTAAGATCCAAGCAACAAAAACATCCTGCCAGCCACAGAGCACCCCACTACTACTTGAAACTGATGAAGCACCTCATGGTACCGATACTATTCGATGATCGAGAAACATCTATGTCAAGCACATCATGGGCCACTGCCAATATGAAGAGAACTGCCCAAGATGACTTGCCAGAAGTGAATCTATGCGGATTGACTGAACCCCTCCCACACACTCAGTTAACCAACAAAGACTTTTTATGCATAGGACTATTCCCCACCCCAGCAATTTGTATACCACATGCTAAACAGATTCATAGATTGTAAGGCTGGAAGGGACCTCAGAAAATCATCAGGTCCTGCACCAAGCAGGAAAAACAACTGGGGTCAAGTGACCTGAGCAAGGTGACCGTCTAGTCTCCTCTTAAAGATTGTTAAAGAATTCCAGAGTAGGTGATTGCACCACCTCTGGAGGGAGCCTATTGCACAGTCTGGACACCCTAAGCCATTGTCTAAGAATGTCTTATCACATTGCAACTCTGTACTGATGTGGTTACCATGTATGCTGTCTCGTTCTCTCTTCTCTGAATAGTGTTGCATTAAAACGTTTTCATCCCCTCTACCCCAGACTAATGTAGGCTGCATGACTAACTACAAGTTCTAGACTGGATCAACACATACCAACTATGTACCATGTAGCTACCAGGTGTGGGGTCCCACATTCTCTTCAATCTCTACAATGCCATGTAAATAACCATGATTTTTAACATTCATATAAAGTTTAAAATGTATTCTTATCATTTTTCTTAAAAAGAAGTACATTCCTTAATCGTCCTCATCTAGTGTTATGCAAAAAACAAGTGAAAAGTACTAATAGGGTTTTAATGGAGAACGGGATGAATGATAGTTCAGAATTTAGATAATTTAGCCCAACAACTTCATATTCTCTTATAGCATGTGTCCTTAGAACCAGCATGGTGAGCATGGGTTCACTCATGCCCATATGTTAACTGCTGGTGTCCCTCACTCCCCCCAAGCCCTGCCGGAGGGGGCCCCCAGCTGCCAGGGCTACCGGGCCAGGTACCCAGGTCTGCAGCCCCCTGCCCCCTACAGAAGACAGCTGCTGCAGGAGAAGGAGCACGGAGCTGGCTCCCCACCCCGCTGCCTGCCTGGTTTGGGCTCGGGCAGGGGCAGCGTGGGTCCCTCCTACCCCCTGGGAGTGCGCACTGTGGCTGGTTCCTGGCCACAGTGCACACTCCTGGGGGGCAGGAGGGACCCATGCCCCCCCAGATCTGTGCAAGGGGCGGGTATGTGCTGTAGGCTCCTGCTCCCCAGCCTGCTGCCCTCCCCCGAGGCCTCCTAGCACTGTGTGTGTGACCCGGCATGGCAGAGCACAGCAGGGTGCGCAGGAAAGATGTTGGCTCCTTTGAGCTCCATGCTGCCCTGGCAACGCTTCCCTTGTGCGCAGGGCAGAAGTGAGGGGCACAAGCCCACGCCACCACCGGCACTGCCTGCAAGTGCAGAGGAAGCGTTACCAGGGCAGCGTAGAGCTCGCAGGGACAAGAAGCTTTCCTGCGTGGCCCTGCTGTGCCCTGCCACACTGGGTTGCACACGCTGTGCTGCAAAGGTCCCAGGGAAGGGCAGCAGGGTGGGGAGCACGAGCCTGCAGCACACACCCGCCCTGCCTCTGCCCCCCATACAGATCTGGGGGGCACGGGTTCCCCCGCCCCATGGGAGTACGCACTGCGGCGGGGAGCCAGCCCCACCCATTCCCCCAAATAAGCCACCTGCGGCCTTGCCCTGCCTCCCGCTGGGGCTCTGAGGCGGTGCATTGCGGCCTCGGGCCCCAAGCCCTACACACTGCCCAGGAGGGCAGCAGCCCCAGTCCCAGCCCTGCCCAAGTCCCTCCCTATGGGGGCCTCAATCCCCCCCCCCGCCACACACACACACTTACCTGTGGTAGCTGCTCTCCAGGCTGCCTGGCAGCCACGTCCATAGGTGGCGCCCCCTGCCTGACCCTGCTCCTGATCCCTCCCAGCCCCTTGCAGGCTGGAACTGTGCCAGCCTGCAGAGGGCTCGCTGAAAAACTACAAAATCCATGGGTTTCTCTGCTAAAATAAGAAATCCGTATTTTACTCCAGTAAAGGGGGAAGTCTGAGGTTTACTCCATTTTTCTGCAGGAAACTGAAAGCCCAGATCCCTGGTGATAAGAAACAACTAGCACAGATTCATCAAGGGCAAGTCATGCCTGACCAACCTGATTTTCTTCTATACTAAGGTTCTGTGGATGGCGGTATAGCCTGGATGAGATACATCTTGACTTTAGCAAGGGTTTTGACACTCTCTCATGACATCCTCATTAACAAGCTAAGGAAATACAGGCTAGATGAAAGTACATTACTAGTTAGATAATCACACTCAATGAGTAGTCATCAATAGCACAATGTTTAGTTGGGAGGAGGTACAAAGTGAAGTTTAAGCTTAGCAATTTTGCAATTGATACCAAATTGGGAGTTGGAGATACTGTGGAAAGTAGGGCTGGGCTGCAGAATAACCTGAATAGACTGGAGAAATAGTCTACAATCAATCAGATGAGATTCAACAAGGACAAGTGCTAAGCCCTGCAACTGGGACAGAATAATTGTATGCATAAATGCCAACTGGTAAATGACTAATTAGGATGCAGTGTTGCAGACCTGTGGGTTACAGTGGGCCATAAACTGAATATGAGCCAACAGTGTGCTCTTGTTGCAAAAAAAAAAAGCAACCAGCATACTGGGTTGTATTAACAGGATTGTTGCTTACAAATCAAAGTGATTTTTCCTGTCAGGCTCAAACCTGGGGCCTCAGCCTACCTAGCATTCACTACTCATCCCAATCTGCCACTGCCCCAGCTAAACACCCTGGCTGGAAACAGGTGGACAACATCCTACCCCCCTGCCCACTCCCTGCAACTGGAGTGAGCAGCCAAGGTCAGATGACCTATCACCCCTGAGGACTGAGGAGGGATTTGGTAACAGTCTTCAAGTATCTAGAGGGCAAGTATAGAGAGGATAGAGATGAGTGTATTTCTATGGCCATAAGGGACAGGACTAGAAGAAATGGCCTAAAATGCAACAGAGGAAATATAAACTGGAGATTAGGAGGAACTTTCTGACTATGAGGGTGGTTAACCATTGGAGCAGACTGCCTAGAGAAACTGTAGAATATCTGTCCTTGGAAGTTTTCAAGAGCTGGTTAAATGGACACTTGACTAGGATGGTTAGTCAGGGATAATCCTGCTTTGAGCAAGGGGCAGAACTAGATGACCTTGTGAGATCCCTTCCAGCCGTAGTTTCCTATGATTTTTTGTAGCACTACAGGGAGTCTCTGTTGCTCCCAGAGCATCTTGTATCTCCCTGTTTCAAGCCTTTTGTGTTTCCAGCCTAATGGGTGGAGGAGGAATGGAGAGTGTTGGAGAGTGCATGTGTGTGGGTTGTGTAGGGGTGAGGGGGCTGGTCGGTGAGCATGGGTCCCCCGCAGGATCCATAGCCCCCCCACCCCCTCAGGACCCCAGCCTCCCCTGCAGCAGCAGTGGCTGTTGGGTGCACAGGGCCTGCTGTGGCCCGAGCCCCCAGTGGCATGATGTGGCCCAAATCTCCTCAGAGGCAGCGCCAGGTGTGCCGCCTGTCTCAGGACTGGCCCAACTTGGCTTGGCGCCACAAGGGGCTGCGCAGCTTCTAGCAGCACTGGGGCCACTTGGGCTGTCACCCAGGGGCTGGTGCTGCTCATGGGGACTGCATGTCACACCACACCCGGTCCTGCCTCCATGGGTCCCGTGTGCTGTTGGGCTGGGCCGGTTCCATGGAGGCAGGACCCGGCACAGTACAACACACTGTCCCTGCAAGAAGCACCAGCCCCTGGGTGACAGCCTGAGTGGCCCCGGTGCTGCCTGAAGCCGCACAGCCCCATGCGGTGCCACACTGAGCCAGGCCAGTCCTGCAACAGGTGGCACAAACGGTGCTGGCTCTGAGGTGATCAGGGCCATGCTGTGCCATGCCACTAGGGGCTCTGGCTGCAGTGGGCCCTGAGCGCCCCATGGCCATTACTGCTGTGGGGGTGAGCTGTGGGCCCTGTGGGGGGCTGGGACCCTGCGGGAGAGGAGGGAGCTGGGCCCATGCAAGGGCGCATGAGGACCCTGCAGGGGGGCATGTGGGCCCTGCAGCGGGGGTTTGTACCCTGTGGTGGAGGGTGGGCTGTGGGCCCTGTCTGGGAAAGATGTGGCCCCTGCAGGGGGGGCAGTCCATGGGCTGTGTGGGGGGCTGCACCCTGTAGGGGAGGCAGGGGACCCACCCCTTCTGAGCAGCCCCCCCCCACATAGCCTTTCCACACCCACAGTTTCCCCGCAATCTACCCACAACACCCACATCCCCAAGCCACTCCCAGAAACCCCTCCCTCACATACTCAGCCACAAACCCCAAACGCCAACACAAGCCCTGTACCCTAACAAACCCTACACCCACCCACCCACAAACTCCCCCAATCCCCCCTTCAAACTGCTTTACTCTTGTAAATATATTAATAAAACATTGCCCGAATATATCAATAAAACACTGTCCTGTCTCTATATAGTGGTGTTTCATTTTAATAGCAGAAGCACACTATTTTGGGTATTTTAATGAGAGAATGTGGGTTTCTTATCAGAGAATTTGCAATTCATAAACAGGGAACACCAAGATATCTGCTGGTGAAACAAGTAGTGAGACCTGTGCAGAGGAGCCTGTCCAGGGCCAGCACTGGGGACCCAACTGGAGGGCAGACAAAGTGGCTGACCTCTTGGCCATTTGGGGTCTGGCAGGGGTGCAGCCTTGGGGCACAGGTCCATGGGGGCGGATGCAGTCACAGGTGGCAGCAGGTCACAGCCAGGCAACAGCCCCACTGCCAGACTGCTGCAGTGGGTAGAGGGTGCAGGGGCCACTCCAGGTTAGGGCTGCTTCAGCAGTCCAGCTGGCACAAGGGATAGTGTCCCCAGATACCAAATGGCGGGGCCTCAGAAGCTCCTGAGGGCAAATAGCCCTGAGCTGCTCACTAGGCCAGGTTTTATACTGCTGGGGCCAGCACAGGTGCTGGCCCCAGCCTCTAGCTCCCCCTGGCTGCAGATCTGGGAGGAGCTGGGCAGGGTTATTTTGCCCCAAGTGGCACAACTTGCCCCATACCAAAGTGCATGTCCAAGCATACGTGCTGAGGCAAAAATCCTCAGCTCAAATTTGTGCCGCTCCTATTTGAGCTGCTGAAAGTGCATGTGCCTGAATGTGTGGATGTGCCCAGTGATGGCAAATAAAGGTTGCATAGGCATCTTAATTCTAGCATCTCTTAACTTTTGATGGCTTGACTTTGCACAATCCTGCTCAGGTCCCAAAAGGGCATTCTGACTGTGGACTGAATTGCTGGGGATTTCAACTGAGAGGCACTAGTGCAGGCGTCAGCAACATTTTTTGGCAGAGTGCCAGAAACACTCCAACCTTGACTTGTAAGACATTGGCATGCCATGGATGGACAGCAGAGGAGTCACAAAGAGTCCAATCCTTGTTGTGACAGTGTAGCCTTGGCCCCTTCCCTGCCATCTGTCTGGAGGTGCATGCACACCAGCAATGAACTAGACCAGGGCCATCCCGCATCTTAGTCCATCCCCCTGCTCAAAGCAGGACTATCTCTAACTAGATCATCCCAGCCAAACTAGATCATCCCAGCCAAGATACTTGTGTGGAAAAATCTGAGCCTAAGTTGTTAGTTCTTCAACATTAGAAGCAACTGAAAACTTAAGCTATGCAACAGGAAATGTTGAGTTACCTTAACAGTAGTCTGTCCTGTGACTCCAGCCTATAACAAAGACAATGGTAGTGTTGTTGTAGCTCAGATGGTTCAGAGAATGTACAAGAAGAAAAATTTTTTTTGATAATACCTTTTATTGGACCAGCTATAGGCGACCCTTGCCATTCATGGGGGATACGTTTTCGTATCCTCCACAAATGGTGGAATACACGAATAAGGCACTGTTGCTTATGAATGCAGTGCCCCCAGTGGCAGGGGGCATGGCTCCAGCGGCAGTGGTGGGAGCCCAGTAGCGGTGGCAGGAGCCCGGCAGTAGCAAGCGCAGAGCTCCCGAGGAGCTCCTGTAAGTGTATAAAGTTTATTAAAAATGTGGGTTCAGCATTCGCAAATATCTGAAACTGCGCATAGCGAGGGTTTCCTGTATATAGTTGGAAGAGATGTTACGTAACTGTGATGGCTCAGGGTATCTCTGTCTGTATCTTTATCTGTAATAGAGACATACTGCATAATAACGAAGCAGAAAAGGGACAGATTTCTTTTTTGTTTCTCCTTTGCAGGTGGCTGTTAATGTAAACAAACAGCTAAGACCTCTCCTTCTTTCTCTGACAAGTTAAAACATAGGAGATATCACTACGTAAGTGTAGCAGGCTCACCTTTCAGAGCTTGGGTTGAGTCCCAGGCTTGAGATCCTGTTGTTTTGATTGGTGGAGCCCATCCACCAATCAGGAGGCAGCAGGAGAAAAAGTCCATGCCCCTTTCCTGAGAGGAGGGGCAGAAGAGCTCCCTTGGACCTGATTGAAGACTGTAAACTGTCAGGTCCAGAAGACTTCAGGGGTGCAGCTCTGAAGTGTATAAAAGGAGCTGCATGCCCAGCACAAGGGGCAGATGCAGCGAGGGACTCAAGAAGAGCAGAGCCAAGAAAAGCCGGGGAGCTCTCCCCCAGCAGGCAATAGGCCCAAGGCTCCTGAAGCTGCCACTGGAGGAGCAGCCTTGGGAATGGTGTGAGATCGCTCGGGCTGTTGACAGCACACAGGGACGGTGCGCAGAGACCCGGCCCTGGGAGCGGTGTGAGACTGTTCGGGCCCATGACAGTGCACAGTTCAGTGCATGGAGCCCAGGCTTTGGGACCCACAAGCAGCGGCTTGAGCCTGCAACCCCAGCAGGGCCTTGGGGGCCTCAGTGAAGCGGCTCAGGGCCCATCTCCCAGCAAGTGGCCAGGTCCCACAGTGCACAGAGTGGTGCACGGGCCTGAGCCTTGGGAGCCTGGGAGCAGCAGAGGCTGCTTGAGTTAGCCACCCAGCGTGAGGACAGCTGGTCGGAGCCTGAAGGGCCTGGCCTGTGCTAAGAGCGCCCTCAGTGCCAAGCCAGGGCACGGGGAAATAGTAGTGCTGCAGCATAAGGCCCAGCAGCAGTGGCGCAGCAGCTAGGAGGAGCTGAGCCCTTGGTGCCAAGCTGGGGCACAGGGTGAAGAGGAGCCCAGCGGCACAGGAGAGGCCTGGAGAGGCACTCCAGCAGAGGAGACCCCATCGAGCTGTGCCCTGACCACCGTCACCTTAGGTCCCATAGAGGAAAGACGTTTGGGGCAGGCAAACCCAGAGAAGGGGCTGGGTGAGTAGCCCCCCCGCCTAGTCAAGGCCCTAAGGGGAGGGGCCCCTGGTGCTTCCTGGACACCCGCAAGGGACACCATTGGAAGGAGGATGATCTCTTGCCATGGGTCAGGGACTATATTAAGGAATAGATGTTATTAAGAATGTTTGCGCCTTATATTTTGTAATTAAAATGTTGTATTGTGATGTTGTAAATAGTGTTATTTAGGGTTTGACCCTGGTTATTGGTTAGTGTTCTCTGTGTAAATATATATATATGATATTTAGTTTTATGTTTATGTATATTATAACTTAGTAAATTGTATATAGTTAAGAACTTTGGGCTTGGGCTAATTCTACAGAGGAAAGAGGGATCTGCTTGAAATTCTGGCATCCCTCTCACAGCACCCCGTCCTGCCTACCCATCCCATTCAACTAAGAATAGGGCACACCCTTGGGCGTACCCGGGTTACATAAGACAAATCGGCAGCACAAATGGTGCACCATGATTTATGACATCAAAGGATAATATTTGAAATCTGGTGTGCTATGTGAAAGCCAGAGGGTAATCAAATGAAATTCACAGTAGCTGCCAATAGAGCAGTTTCTCAAGAATGCTCTAGGGAAAAGGCTTGGGCTGTAATCTTGATCCAAGTGAAAACCAGGATGGGCTTTAAAAGTTGCCTCTAAACTGGTAATTTGATACTTCTATATCCTGCCCTCAACTTAGTACTAAAGATCCACAAAAACCCCACCCAAAAGAATAAAAGGTATCAGCCCAGAAATTAAAATACAATATCCTCTTTTCTTTAAGAGAAACAAACTGACCCCATCACAACGTGCTGCGAGGCAACTATTCATAAACCATGAAAGATGATTTTTCTTTTTAAAGTGAATTACAATTAGGACCTCACAATGTAGCACTAGATCTGGTCTACATTTGAGTTTTGATGTTTCTTCCCCTGAGTGACATAGCTGTGACTGCAAAAGCCCTAAAGTAGATGTGCCGATGCTGATAAATTCTTTTAGTGGCTTAAGATCTGTTTAAAGCAATGTGGGCAGAAGAACTGCTCTTCTGTCTGAAGAGCAATATACTCTTTTGCTGGTATAAGCATTTGGGAAGGCAGGGATTCATTGTATAGCTTCAACCAAAGAAGAAAGCTTTAGCCAGTGCAGATGACACCAGTCTTTATCACCAGGGCTTTATCCAAAGCCCAGATGATATGAATTGATTTCAGTCAGCTTGGATCAGGCCTCAGTAACTTGTTTGGCTAACTTCATGAAAGGGTGCAGATAGCTGACAATGAGGATTGCTTGAGACTGAAAAACTATCTGAAAGGAATAGGAATGAAATGCAGTCTCATATGTGTAAGAATTTCTGCACTTGACAAAGTACATTATGTGGCAAAGTTTATCCAACAGCCAATGTAAATGATAAATTTCACTAGAAGTGAACTTTCCAGGGCATGTAATAACAGAATTAAGCACTCTTTTTAAAACATTGAGGAAGTTATATATGAATGACATGTGAAGCCTGAGGCCTTTGGATTTAAATTAGGAACTCAGGAGAGAGAACTTGAATTGGCACCAGCTCTTGAAATTAAAATAAGATAAGGATAAAGAAAAACCTAGTTTGGATTTTTTTTTTTTAAGGAAAAAGGGAAAAGCTTTTTATGTTATGTGGGGTGAGCCTTAGGCTCTGCCTCCAGGTGTACAAGTATACCAGTCATTGCAGAGAGGGCTGATGAAGATGGAGGTATGGAAGAGAGAGGAAGCAGCAGGCTATGCCACAGCACCAGGCTTATGTACAGATACCTTTGGGAGGCTGTCATATACTTTATTTATTTATTGATGGTCTCTTCTATAGAGCTCATCACTCTCTTGCTGTAATGACTCATATCTTGCTTGCTTGGTATTAGAGTAACTATTAAAGAGAACATCTGTGGACTTAATGGTTTAGATAAATCCCTTTTATGAATATATTTTTTCAGATGAGATAAATAAAATATAAAAAGATTGAAACCATCAGCCTGACATTTGCCTTCTGTGTATTCTGAATATGCTCTCAGTTTATCCTGATAACAGCCTTTGGTCAGTATTCTAACATCATCTACATTTGTAATGACTAATGTGATATCATTAATATTGCTTTCAGATTATTCTGGTCAGTTTCTCTGAGGATAAGAAGAACATGCTCTGTCACAAAAAAAGCAGCAAACAAAACTAATTTTTATGTCAACAATAAGAAGAGCTGTAAGCCATTTTGAGGGCTAAACACTGAATCTATTGCACAAATTACTCTACCAATGTTCTTTCTCTTTATAGAAGGAAGAGGAGCAAAAATCCCTCTCCTTGGACCGTAACCATGTCATGATGGAGAGACTTGTGTGTTCCAATGACCCTCAGAGCTATGTTGTCTCAAGTTTTGTACTCCTGGTAGGTCTTCCCTGGAGAACAGGTTTGAGGCGACGAAACATGGCCCAAACTCCTCAAGACCCCAGTGGTGGAAGAGACATACTTGAGGACTTGTTGGTACTCTTGCAGCTGTGAAGGCAGAGGAGGGCCGCAGCAGGATGGAGGTCTCTGGTTGTCTTGGACATCCTTGCCACTGGGTTCAGGGCTCCTTCCTGTCAAGTTTGTGTAGCTGTTGCTTGTGCGCCAGCTTCCCCACATTAAAAGATGTCATGCTTAGGCCTCTGTCAGGGATATTTATATCTCCTACAAACTAAGTCCTGTGGTGATAGATGAGTGGCAGTGGGGACAGTAACAGTGAGCTCTGGGAGTCCCTAGTCACAAATCTACACACATGCAGTGATTGTGGGATGGTCATTTTGCACTTACCGAGACAGAAGTACAATTTGGCAGCTGTGGCCATCACTGAGCAGTCCTTTTTAGGATCTGCTCTGCTCAACCTGAATAGGGAAGGGGCTAGAAAAGGTGCCCTAAACACAGGCTGACTCAAAGCCCCCTGGCTGGATTGCTGCATTCAATGGGATCACTCTACCTGAGGCCAAAACCAACAAAATAAAGTACTGAAATTTGCCACATGGAATGTTGCCCTCTCATAGACTCCCTGAACTGTGAGCGTCCTAAAAGAACCGCCATAGTAGCTAGAGAACTTGCAAGATATGACATTGATATTGCTACCTTAAGTGAGACCTGCTGGGCAGATGAAGGCCAACTGAAAGAAGAAAGAGGTGGCTACACCTATTTTTGGAAAGGAAAGTCACCTGAAGAGAGAAGCATTTACAGGGTTAGCTTTGTCATCAAGAACAAGATTGTCAGTCAGCTCTCAGAACTCCCTGTGGGCATTAACAAATGCCTTATAACTGCCTCAAGCTCAGTAACAACCAGTATGCTACAGTCATCATAGTGTATGCCCCCACACTTGATGATGAAGTCAACAAGGAACAATTCTACAGCGCTCATCCTCAGGGGTGACTTCTATGCAAGAGCTAGGCAACACTGAACTCTGGAATAGCACCATTG
>NW_005842037.1:1186879-1213998 GCF_000455745.1 Alligator sinensis | reverse complement strand
GGAAAGTCAATTCCAGTGGTATCCTCCTCCTGAGCAAATGTGAAGAGCATGACCCGCTCATCACAAATACTATCTTCAGACAAATATAAGACCACTTGGAAACACCCACACTCCAATCACACTGGCACCTTCTTGACTATATTATTGTCAGAGCCTGTGATCAAACTGATGCCCATATTACCCGAGTCCTGACAGGTGCAGATGACTGTTGGATGGGCCACCGTTTAGTCAGATCAATCATGGACATGCAGCTTGCATCACAACCCCGTAAACAATTGAAAGTAATGCGGAAGAGATTTAACATCAAGGCACTCCAAAACCAAGCTAGATAAGGGGCTTTTCAGCAATGCCTTACTGAGAGCCTCTCTGACCTACCAGATGACATCAAGGACATCCAGGCAAATTGGGAGGAACTTAAGAATGTTATTCAAAAGGCATGTGCTGAATCAACTGGATACTCCACTTATCATCAACAATACTGGTTTGATGAAAATAATGAGGAGAGGAAATCCTAGCACTTATCCATCAGAAGAGAACTGTGATCTGCAGTAAGCAAAATGAACCCTCCAACTAGCAAAACCAAGAGGTTTATCACTGGCTTAAAGCTGTAGTTCAGATGAAGTTAGGGATACTAAGAACCAGTGGTGGCAAGCGAAGTCCATGGAGATCCAGAGTTTTGCTGATCAACATGATATGAGAAGCTTCTTTCAGGCAGTAAAAGTAATTTATGCACCATGTTCCAGTGGCCTAACCCCCTTGTGATCCCAGGACAGCTCCACCCTTCTCACAGATAATGTACCCACCAAACAATGCTGGAAGGTTCACTTCATGATTCTACTGAACTGTGAATCTGAGGTCTCAGCTGCCACTGAGTCCACCCCTCAACACCCAGTAACAGCATCTCTTGCTGATCCCCCATCCTTTTAGGAAGTCTGAAGTGCTATCACTCAGGGCAGGAACAATAAGGTGTCAGGACCAGATGGCATTCCCGCAAAGGTCTTCAAAGCTGGTGGAACAGTACTAGCACAAAAACTTCACCAAGTTCCCATCAAAATACGGATTAACAAGGAAACTCCACTTGACATAAAGAATGCCAACATTGTGACCATCTTCAAGAAAGGGGACAAGTCAGTTTGTGGGAACTACAACGTTATTGCCCTCCTCTCCATTGCTGGGAAGATTCTTGCTTGCATTCTTCTGAATTGCTTCCTCCCTCTTGCTGAAGATGTCCTTCCAGAATCCCAGTGTGGCTTTAGACCATCACAGGGTACCATTGACATGATTTTTGTTGCATGACAGATCAAGGAGAAGTGTAGAGAGCAATACCAGAAGCTGTTTATGCCATTTATTGACCTAACCAAAGCCTTCGACTCCATCAATCGTGAAGCCTCATGAAAGGTGCTGGCTAGGTTTGGTTGTCCACTGAAGTTCATCAGCATCCTCAGGCTACAACATGATGGGATGACTGCAACAGACCTTTTCAATGTATCAGACACACCCACCATCTGTACCGGTGTAAAGCAGGTCTGCATCATTGCCCCAACCCTTTTTCTCAATCTATCTTGCTGTAATTTTGATTCTCATCTGTGACCACCTTCCTCCTGGAATTGGGGTTGAGTATCGAATGGGCGGTCAGCTTTTCAACCTGTGGTGCCTCCACAGCAAAATGAAAGTTACCAAGACTGGTATGACTGACCTTTGTATGCTGATGATGGTTATCCTTGTACACACTGAGACCAATCTGCAGTCCACCCTTGACCTGTCATAGTCTGGAACTCTCCCTTAATATTGGGAAGACCAAATATGCCATCAGCCTGCCCCAGCACAAGTTGCCTCCTTCCCCCCACGAAATTATCATTGGTGGAGAACCCCTGGAAAACTTTTAACATTTCACATACCTTGGCAGCCACCTCTTCCAGTCAGTCTTGATGTAGAAACTGAACACAGGATTCTCTGTGTCAGTGTATCCTTCAGAAAGCTGCTTTGTCACATCTTTGCTGACTGAGATCTGCAGATGGAAACTAAGATACTGGTCTACAATGCAGTCCCCCATGCTCCTCTACAGGTGTGAAATGTGGGTGACATATTGAAGCCATCTTAAGCACCTGGAATGGTTCCATCAGCGTTGCCTCAGGAAAATTATTTGCATTAGACAGGAAGACCACTGCACCAGTGCCAGCATCCTATATGCAGCTAACATAACCAGCACTGAGGAAAAGATCTTGAAACATCAACTCTGCTGCGCTGGCCACTATGTGTGGATGGCTGACATCTCCTGAAGCAGGTCTTCTTCTCTCAACTTAGTCATGGTAAGAGGACCCATGGAGGACAGGGGATGTGCTGCAAGGACATCCTGAAGCATACCTCAAGGAGGGTAGCATTAACCTTACAAACTGAGAAGTGCTGGTTGGTAACAAGTCTCAATGGCACTGCACCATACAGCCCACTTCAAAGAGGACTAACTGTCTTGCTCAGGAAGACAAGAAACAGCAGAGGAGGAAAGAAAGCACGCAACATCCTGGCCAACAGGTGTGTTGTCCCATCCCACCCCCACCCCCACTTCCCCAATGGCACCACTGGTCATATCTATGGAAAAACTTGCAGAGCATGGATTGGACTCTTCAGCCATCTTAAAACTCACCAATAATCCCCCTCCCCTGGCAGACATCATCCCCGTATCAAGGTACAGCCATAAAAATCAAGGCCAGTGCCAGCAGTGCACTGGCACCAGGTGCCTTTGCATTGGGGGGGATTGGGGGTACAAAATCAAATGGAAGTAATTACCTAGTAGTGAGTAGGGGGACACTGCATGTGTCTTGCACCAGGTACCAAAATGCCTGGCTACAGCTCTGCTTGTCCTTCCCTTTGTACCAGCTATAACTGAAGGCAGCAAAGACAGGAGGTGGAGTGCAAAGTGTCACTAGTAAACATCCTGTACTTCCACTTTGCTTAAACTGGATAAGTACTCAACATACTGGAAGGATGGGCTAGGATCTGGCTTCAGACCCTGATGATCAGGCAGGTTTCCAGTGGGTGAGCAGAACTGCTGCTAGCGGGTGAGATAAGGAGTTTAATGTAGAGGGTGGGTGAGTTAGAGCTAGAGTGAGCCTGACAGTGACTGGGCCTAAGTAGGCTTGTAGACATATCCTAAAATGAATTATGGGTATTTTAGTGAAGTTTACTTTGAACCAATAATGCATAGTGAAGTGACTAAACATAATATCAACAATGTCAGAAGCAGAATATTAAGTAATGAACTGTGAAGTATATCTTTGTACTGTTAAATGGTGTTCTAAAAGATAACATACTGCAGACCAATGTTTCCGTAATTTCTAGATCAAATTTGTTCACTGTACAAGGGGAAAAGATGCTTTTTCCTTCCTAAATACCAAGCCTTCAAACATAGTCTGCGATGAAAGTGAGGCCCAAGTGCCTTCTTTGCTGTGTGGGGTGCATCTTCCATAGGGCACATTTCATGCAGTGGCCCCCACTGAGTCTGACTGTAAATTCACATTCACCAGTTTTGCACCAAGATAAATTTAACTTCAATCCAGGTGTGGGAAAGAAACTCAAAATATGTTTAACCTTAAAGTACCTAGTTATTTTCATTCCTGGTCAGCCTAGGCGTCAACTTTGTTTTTTGCACCGGCATCCATCTTCCATCTCAGAGGAAGGGTAGCAAAAGGGCACAGCAACCCCTTGGCTCAGCAGGGAATTTAAGGACGTCCTACGTCTCAAAAGAGAGACTTATAAAGGATGGAAGGCTGGAATTACCACCAAGGAGGAATACTCAGCACTGGTCCGTACCTGCAGGGAGCAGATCAGGAAAGCCAAGGCTGCAACCGAGCTCCATCTGGCTTCAAATATCAATGATAACAAAAAGTCCTTTTTCATATATGTAGGGAGTCGGGGAAAAAAGCAAGGGTAACATTGGGCCCCTGCAGAACCAAATGGGACAGCTGATAACTGACACCCAGGAAAAGGCCAATCTGCTTAATGGGCACTTTGCGTCAGTCTTTCATCAGTCCAATGGGACTGCCCTGTCTAGCAAGACTCAGGACAGCCAGGGTGAGGGTGTATTTGTACCCAGCATCGATGGTGATCAAGTAAAGGATCACCTTGAGAGGCTGGACACCTTCAGGTCAGCTGGTCCTGACAGATTACACCCTAGAGTACCCAAGGAGCTGGCAGGTGTCACAGCCCAACCATTGGCAAAAATAGTCAAAAACACATGACGCTCAGGTGAAGTACCTGAAGACTGGAAGAAGGCCAGTGTGGTACCCATCTTCAAGAAAGGGCAGAAAGTAGATCCCGGGAATTACAGGCCTATCAGCTTGACCTCAATCCTAGGTAAGATTCTGGAGAAAATGATCAAGGAGACCCTTCTGGATAAGCTAGCTGAAGGCAACATCCTGAGGGACAGCCAGCATGGGTTTGTTGCGGGTAGGTCTTGCCTGACCAATGTCATCTCCTTCTATGACCAGGTGACATATCACCTGGACAAGGGAGAAGAGATTGATGTCATATATCTGGACTTTGATCTGGTGTCCCATGACCTCCTCATGGATAAATTGGCGAACTGTGGCCTCAGCTACACCACAGTCCAATGGCCGGGAAATTGCCTCTGAGGTCAGACCCAGAGAGTAGTGGTTGATGGTAGCAAATCATTATGGCACTCCGTGACCAGTGACATCCCCCAAGGCTCTGTCCTTGGACCAGTTCTCTTTAACGTCTTTATCAATGATGTGGATATTGGTGTCAGAAGCGCACTGGCTAAGTTTGCCGATGATACTACACTTTGGGGCATAGCGTCCACACCTGAGGACAGGCTACTGATCCAGGATGACTTGGATAAACAAAGTAAGTGAGTGGATACAAACTTGATGACATTCAATACCGACAAATGTAAGGTACTCCACCTCGGGGGAAAAAAACCCGCAGCATACTTATAGGCTCGGCAGTGCTACACTGGCTCGTGCCATGGCTGAAAGAGACTTGGGGGTCATGATTGACCACAAGATGAACATGAACCACCAATGTGATGTCACAGCTGGTAAAGCAAACAAAACTCTGGCTTGTATCCATAGATGCTTCTCAAGTAAATCTCAGGATGTCATCCTCCCGCTGTACTTGGCCTTGGGGAGGCCACAGCTGGAGTACTGCATCCAATGCTGGGCTCCACAATTCAAGAAGGATGTCGAGAAGCTTGAGAGAGTCCAGAGGAGAGCCATGCCCATGATCAGAGGGCAAGGTAATAGGTCTTATGAAGAGAGGCTGAGAGCCATGGGACTCTTCAGCCTGGAAAAGCGCAGGCTCAGGGGGAACCTGGTGGCTGCTTATAAGTACATAAGGGGTGTATATCAGGACCTGGGAGGATGTCTGTTCACCAGAGTGCCCCAAAGGAAAAACAAGGACCAACAGTCAAAAACTCTTCCAAGACCATTTTAGGCTGGACATAAGAAAACATTTCTTTACTGTCTGAGCCCCCAAGACCCGGAACAGACTTCCTCCAGAAGTGGTGCAGGCACCTACTCTGGACGCATTCAAGAAATGTTTGGATGCTTATCTTGCTGGGATCCTTTGACTCCTGCTGACTTCCTGGCTCTGGGGCAGGGGGCTGGACTTGATGATCTTCGAGGTCCCTTCCAGCCCTAATGTCTATGATATGAAATCTATGGTTCTTTATAGTGGGTGCTTGAGCCCTGGAGCGCACACAGCATCAGCTATACTAGCTAGGGACAGAAATTACACATAAATTGGTATAAGTCATTGGAAACTGGTTCAAATCTGTAATGCATCAGAAGCTCAGTGCATATAAATCACTTTCAAAATGGCCAAAACTAGTATTAAGATAAACCTGGATGGATGTAGTATTAGAACGAACTGATTTAGGTTAAGTTAGTTTATTGAACTTCTGCCCCAGATCCCCTCCAGAATCAAGTTGACTCACAGTCCTCCAGCATCCCAGGATGCTTTGCACCTCCCCTGCAAACCACCACTCATAGGGTGGGCAGTCTAGCCTTGGCCCAAGCCATCTGCTCCTGTTGAGCAGGGAGGATTGCTTTAGCACCCCTGTGGTTTCTGGCCTGGGCCACTGCAGACATGTGACTGCATTTCCAGAATCAAAAGTGAATGTCTGTTCACTTGCTTATCAGTTCAATCTACACATCTTAGACGAACCTGAGAAGCTTTTTGGGCTTGGGCTTTTTGACTGTCTATACTTAGCCCCTATGTTTAAAGGCTTTTTCTAATCAGGACCTTATATTGCTATAACAGAGAACAGAATCTATCCTATTGTTTTCAATGATTACTGTTTAGTTACACCAGCCAAGGGTATCCCAGCCTATTGTCTACTCTAAAGGACTTTGCAGGCCAATATTATCATGCCCTGCATTGGCAATATACATCATGCCAATAAAAACTATCACAAAGACAAACTTGCTCTATATCAGATTCCTTTCTTAACCAATAATTTTGGGAAAGGTTTAGTTAAATGTGTCCTCCTAACCTTGCTTTGTAATGCAGACAGTAGTGAACTGCTTGCTGCTGCTGTTCATACCACTGCTATTCCTAAAGGGACAAGCATGTTAAGATATAGCCCAAGGGAACAGCCAAAGCCCTTGTTAATGTGCAGAGAATCTAATCCTTCCTTAGTCCTTGGTGTCCTGGTTTGTTGCAATGCCAATGGCTGAAATTTGTAAGTGGATTTTTCTGATTATGGAGCTTTTCCTGCTTGCCATGTATGAAAGATCCTTTAATCTTTGAGATGCTTAATTATCTTCTTTTGAAATGGCAGAACATTTTCACCCTGATTCTAAACACTTTGTCTGCCGTGTTCAATTATTTTGGCGTACACAAATTATGAGGTTTTACAAAGCCAATTAGCTTGTTTTTAAACAGCAGCAGCATAACAGATGAGCCATGCTAACATTTGTCTATCCTCCACCTGGGGTTACTGTGTGCATGTAGTGGGGATTGCAATTCTCTTTCCTACTGCATCCTCAAATAGTCTGGATAGTCTCCATTCAAAGTGGAGGGAAATTTGTTCAGTCCTTTTCCTGTCTCTGACATTACAGCTATATTTAGCAAAAGATAAAAGTAAGAGGACTTTTCCTCTAACCAGTAAGGAAGAGCATTGCAGAAAGTTCCCCAGGCTGGAAAGCTGTTAATATACATTGCACGGGTCAAATGATGTTTTTATGCTGTAATTTTTGCACTTACTTTTTCTTACACTTTTTACTTCTAAGAGGCTTAAAAGTTACCTACTAAACTGCAAACAACAGTCAAACAAAAAAGCATGCTCTTCATTTTTGAAGGCTGGAGATTTTCACCAGGCTGGTGGCTGCTTCCCTATGAGAAAACCATAAAAAGCACAAATATATCCACACTGCTGTATGATATATCAACTGGTTGGGACACCAGGGGACAACCTTTTTGATAGGTGTGACAAACTAGCCTTGCACCCTTCCCAAATGCCACTCCAATCCCCTTCCCCTGCTTTATCTGCTGTTCTGCTCCCAGCCCTATTCTTCCTGCCCACCTTGCTCCTTTGCTTTCTGCTTCCAGCCCTACCTGCTGCTGGTCTGTCTGTACCTTCCCTGATCTACCAAGTGCCACAAACACAGGCTGGCTGTGCCACTTATGCCACTCCTATACATGTAAGAGATCATTTGGAAGTAGCAAACAATGAACTGAAAACAACAAAAAAACAAGTGAAATAAACTTGAGAGTTACATACATATCCATGTTACATATCCAATACCAAAACTGTGTTCAGATGAAGTGAAGGTCTGGTTAGTCATTTAAAAGATATGAACTAAAAATTATATATTGCACAGATAAAACTATTAGAAGTGCCATATGGGGTCAGACCAATGGCTGATCTAGGCCAGGATACTGTCTCCAACAGTGGCAGTAGCAGATGTATTAGCAGGAGATCATACTTCTCAGGCATGTCTAAGGTAACGCATCTGTGACAGGGAACCCTAACCCTGTCACGAGGAAGAAGGTGTGCTCCTATAAGGCCAAAACCTTCTGGGCACAGAGGGCTGGTGAGGAAGGGGTTAACTGCTGAACTGGGACAGATGGTCAGCTGACCAGAAGAGGCAGGACTATAAAAACCCTGGGTTGAATAGCAGTAAGGGGGAAGGAGTGTGTCTCAGAGCTTTAGGGAGAGGCTTGGTGGGAAGTCCAAAGCCAGGAAGAGGGGAACGAGAGAAGCCTTGGAGAGATGACAGCCACACTGCAGCTGATGGTGGGGAGCTGAAGCACAAACCCTGCAACTGTAAGATGACATACCGCTTTCCTTACTCACATTTTTGGGTGGCAGATATTGCCCATGGATGGGACTGTTTATTTGTTTTCTTTTGGTTATGGAATGAGACTGGAGGTTTGGATGATGCTTGTAGGGGATGGAGGAGGCCTCATTTTGGGGACCCACTCCAGAGTGTGATCCCTGGTACCAGTGAGGGTGCAGCTCTTTGGGGTGGGGCACAGCCCTGGTGCCAGTGTGACACAGAGAGCCCAAGTGCCAGTAAGGGTGCAGTTCTGGGATGATCTTAAAGTCTAGGGAGACCTGGAACACCTGGGAGGTGCAAGTGTATATATACTTTTTTTCTATTATTTGGATGGATGGGGTTGCACCTGGGTTTTGAACTTGTGATCCCCTGGCTGTGGGGCTGGCACCTGTTCCTCTGGGCCAGGGAGTGCTGTGCTTCAGAAAGGAGCAGAAAAAGGGGCCAAGAGCCTCCAGGCTCTGAAAGGAAGAGCTAAAGCCTCGGAGTCTAACCCTGTTTGGTGGGTTTGGATGGAGAGGCCTAGCTAGAAGAAAAGGGGTCAGACCATCCTAGGAGAGACCCCCAACATGCCCAATATAATGGGCAGTCTCCTGCTCGCATACTAATTTACATCAAGACATGGCAGGAGAGATTAGGGTGGGACAGCAGAGTTCCAAGAGGACTCCAAGGGTGCCCCACCTAAGGCCTGGAAGATGGCGCTGGGGAGGGCGACCTGTTACACCATCCCTTCTCATACCCTCCCTGGTACCCACCATCATTAGTTTAGTGATGTCAGAAGATGCATCCCTGACCTTTCCTCCATGAATTTTGTCTAAGCCCTTTTGGAATCTGGTTATACTATATTGTAATTAACGCAAAATTAAATGCTAAAAACCCAGGGAATTTAGAGTTAAGGTTAAAGTGAAAGGAAATTCAAACATCCTAGCTAGAGCACCCAACTAATTGTCACTTTCCTGACTGACACCCTATAGCTTCCATATTATTGGGATTAGGATATTCTGGCGGGTTTAGTCCTGGATTAAATTGAATTGCTCAAGAGATGCACACTGGATTTCTCCCCCTACCCCTTCTCCCCTATAACATCACTTCAGGGATAGTTAAAGAGTTACAGACGCATGGAAAAATTGAGATGCTTAATTACACTAATTAGTTGGGGGTTTTTTTAAGTTTGAGAGACCCAACAGGCATAGGATAGGCTATCTGAGCTTTTTTTCTCTTTCTCATACTTTGTTCAATTCCTTTTCAAATTAAGATTCCAAAATACATATAGAATTTTTAAATAAAGAGCATGGCCAGTGTTTTAATGACCTTTTTATGTTAATTAGGTAATGTGACCTTTGCTTGGCTGTATGCAGGTGGCAGAAAAAAATCTGAGTATGCTGTCACAGAGCCCTGGCAAAACAGAAGCACAGCTCCACTAGTGCTTATGTCCCAAGTAACATTCCAGAGATTGTATGTGGAGCTTAGCAAGGGGGATTATATGTTCAGAAAAACCCTTGAAAACCAAGTGTTAAGAGACCAAGTTATTCAGAAGCAATATTTCTTTAATAATGAGACTAGCAAAACATGGCTGTTGCACAGACAGGTGCAGCTTACCATATTTACTCCCACATATAAGATAAGGTTTCCTCCAATCAGTATAAGGGGAAAGATCCTAGTCTCAGATTCATGTACAACACAGAGGTGTGGAGGTATCTGCTCCAGCTTTGACTGTAGTCCTGAGCCGGGGGTCAGGCCCAGAGTTAGAATCATAGCAGCCTCCTGTCCCCACCTTGGGCCTTCTCTCTGTATTTCTTTTAACAAATGTATACATGGGGAAAAATAGTTTCATGCCTTACTTATAATATAAGTGGTTCTCTGAATTCCCCTCTTCTGCTATTATTTCTGATAATGAAATTTTAGTTTTACTTGTCAGTAATAAGAAAATTTCAATTCACCTTTACAGTCTTTCTTCCATGCAGAACAACAGTTATGAAGCTGCTTTTAATGAGGCCTCACTTTCAAAAGTGCCAGAGAGAAATGTTAATTGGGCCTGTTAGAGTCATTTATGTTATACGATATCACAGTATTCTCTTTATTTTTCTTCAGGGACAATTGGGAAGTTTTGTAAAGAAAGAGAAATATCACACCTTTAAAATATGAAGACAACTCCTCCCTCTGTTTCACTAACTTTCTACTCACAGATATAGCTACCAATTTAGAACAACAGAGCAAAGACGGAGGAAGGCAAGAAGGAAGCCAAATAAATTCAGCAAGGGGTGAATGTTATACATACAGCTGATGATATCGCCATTATTAATGTTATCTGACACTTCCTATTCTGACATCCTGTTTTCAATTACCATTAACTTTGCCCCTCCATAACCATTTTGGATTAATATGTTCAATGTTGATTGCTCACCTAAGGCAGTTAATTTTTTTTTTTTTAAGTTCAAACAGTTTAGTTATTTCTGAATACCAGATTAGAAGAAAAATGCATTTCCCCTCCATGTTAAAATTCTGTCAGCCATTTCTATTTTTCCCTTGGAGCTATGGTATGCCAGGAGAACTGGGAAATTTGGCAACATGGCATATTTTCATAGTGTTGGGCAAAAGCACAATCCTTATACAATGGCCACTTGGATGAGATATAGGTCTTTGAAAATCTCAGAGTTGTTGAGATTCTGACTTCAGTAAGTGGGTTCCAGCTTTGGTGTGGAGCAGGAGTTCCTTGTTTAACTCTAGTCAGAGTTCCTGTGGGTAAGACTGGCTTCAAGGTCAGATGCCTGACCAAAAAATTGTCATGTGTAGGTAAAATGGGCAAAAGGGTCTATGATACTACCATTACTCTGAATGCACTACCATTCAGAGGCAAAAATGAAGCCCAAGAGTTCTGAACCTCAACATTCCTCTACTACTCGCAAATGTCTTTGAAGCCCATTAGCTGTGGATCACGGCTGCTATCTTTAGTACTGCTGCTTTCCTCCAACTACTACCCCATGCTTCTCATCCATGTGGGAACTAATGACGCAGCCAGGAGTAATCCAGACCGGGTCATGAGTAACTACAGGGCTTTGGGGACTACAGGGCCCAGGTAGTCTTTTCTTCTGTGCTCCTTGTTGCAGGCCACGGTCCCAGAAGGGAAGGATGCATCAAGGAAGTGAACTGGAGACTCCGACGCTGGCGCCACTGAGAAGGCTTCAGATTCCTTGACCACGGCACGCGCTTCAGAGACAGAAGACTCATGGGAAGAGATGGCATCCACCTCATGAGGAAAGGTAAGTCCCTGTTCGCAGCCAGGATGGCTGATCTTCTGGACAGGGCTTTAAACCAAGATTGCTGGAGGACGGGGGTACACAAATTCAAACATGTCCAGGGACCAACATACAAGTAAGTCCTGTAGTTAGGAACACTGGAAGAGCCACTCTTGTAGGAGCTAAGAGAATAGTTCTCCGTCAGCAGGACGGGAAGACAAGGGCCTCAGTAGGAGGACTCAGGTGCCTATATACTAATGCCAGGAGCATGGGGAATAAGCAGGAGGAGCTAGCCCTCCTACTCTCCAGTGGGTATTATGACCTAGTAGGGATTATGGAGACCTGGTGGGATTCCTCACACAACTGGAGCATAGCTATAGAGCGCTACACCCTGCACAGAAGGGACCAGGTAGGAAAGAAAGGTGATGGCATTGTTATGTGACAGGGCAGTATGCCTCCTAGTAGGCTGACAGCTTGAAACCCTCTGGGTTAAGTTTTTGGGCGGGGGGTGCAGTGAGAGATCTAGCTGTAGGTGTATACTACAGATCACCAAACCGGGGGAGGAACTCCAATCTGGAGTTCACCTGAGAATTTACTGAGGCTACATGTGCACATAACATGGTCATCAAGGGTGATCTTAATTATCCAGATATCTCCTGGGAGGAACACTCGGCCAAGCTGGATCAGTCAAGGAGCTCCTCCTGACTTGGGAGGTGCGTGGGCCAAGCAGAGGTGATGCTCTGCTAGACTTGGTCCTGGCCAAAGGAGACAACCTGGTGACTGACTTAAATATAGAGGGAAGTCTGGGCAACAGCAACCATGAAACCATCAGGTTCCTTGTCTGACGTAAGGCAGACAAATCTGATAGCAGGATTGAAATCTTGGACTTCAAAAATGGAAATTTCAGCAAGCTTAGGTCACTAGTAGTGGAAGTGCTGTGGGGTCAGGGACCAAAGGTGAAAGGTATGCACAAAGAGTGGTTGTTCCTTAAGGACACAATCCTCGAAGCACAAAGGAAATCCCTTCCCATCCAGAGAAAATGTAATAGAAGGGCTGGGAAGCCCTCTTGGCTAAACAGGGAAATCACAGTCCTCTTAAGAAAGAAGAAAGGCTTATAAACAATGGAAGCTCAGGGCATGCCCCAAGGAGGACTATTCCACAATGGCCCGCATTTGCAGGGAACAGATAAGAAAGACTAATGTGGTGACCAAACTCGGATTAGCAATGGGAATCAAGGACAAAAAGAAGTCCTCCTTTAGGTACATGGGGAACAGGAGGAAAACAAATGGGAGTGTGGGGCCATTGCTTAACAACTCAAGAGAGCTAATTACTAGCACCCAGGAGAAAGCTGAACTCCTGAATGATTACTTTGCCTCAGTCTTGCACTGGATCAAGGGAAAAAACAATGTCGGACAGAATACAGGATGAGCACAGTAGGAATAATTGCCTTCCTACTATTGCCGTAGAATTGGTGTATGATCAACTAAAAAAAATAGACATATACAAGTCAGCAGGACCAGATGATCTTCATCTGAGAGTGCTGAAGGAGCTGGCTGAAGTCATTATGGAACCTCTGGCGAAAAATCTTTCACAACTTGTGGCACTGTGGAGAAGTCCCTGAGGACTGGAAGAGGGCCCATGTTGTGCCCATCCACAAGAAAGGCAGGAGGGAGGACCCGGGTAACTATAGGCCAATCAGATTCCTTGATGAACTTTTCTAGGATTTTCCCTAGGATGGAAGTTAGGCTATCTGTGATAATCTTGCAGAAGGTAAGATCCTGAATAACAGCCAGCATGACTTCTTCGTCCTGGGTAGGTCTTATCTCACCAACCTCATTTCCTTCTATGACCAGGTAACTTGCTACCTGGACATGAGAGAGCACATAGCCATTGTATACCTAGACTTCCAAAAGGCCTTTGATTTAATATTCCACAATGTCCTCACAAGAAAATCGGAGGATTGTGGGCTTAACTCCAAGACAGTCAGAAGGGTGAGAAACCGGCTGCAGGATAGGACCCAGAGAGTCATAGTGAATGGGTCTGTGTTATCCTGGCAAGAAGTGGGCAGCAGTGTCCCACAGGGCAGTGTTTGGTCCAGTACTTTTCAACATCTTTATTAATGATTTGGATATGGGGGATAAAGAGCTGACTAGCCAAGTTCGTGGATGACACCAAGTTATGGGGAAGCACAGTCATGCTTGAAGATGGTCTACAGATACAGGCAGACCTAGACAGGCTAGCAAGTTGGGTGGATCAGAATCTGATGAAGTTCAACATCAACAAATGTAAAGTGCTCCACCTTGGGATGAGCAACCCCCAACACACCGAACTGACTAGCACCATGAATGAAAGGGACCTGGGGGTAATAATAGACCACTGTATGAATATGAGCCATCAGTGCAATGTGGTAGCCAGTAGGGCAAATAATACCCTGGCATGCATCAATCAGTGCATCTCCAGCAAAAGCAAGGAGGTGATTCTTCTGCTCTACTCGGCACTCGTGAGACTACAGCCAGAGTACTGCATCCAGTTCTGGGCACCACACTTTAACAAGGACGTGGACAAGCTTGAGAGAGTCCAAAGAAGATGTATGATCAGAGTCTTACATGGCAAGCCATATGAGGAAAGGTTGAGGGATCTGGAACTCTTCAGCCTGAGGAAAAGAAGGCAGAGAGGGGACCTGGTAGCAGCTACCACTATATTAGGGGAGTACATCAAGGGCTTGGTGAGCAACTATTCACCAGGGCACCTGAGGGGAAAACTAGGAGTAATGGCCACAAACTCCTGGAAGACCAATTCAGGCTCAACATTAGGAAAAACTTTTTTCACAGTCAGGGTGTCTGGACTGTGGAATAAGCTCCCTTCAGAGGTGGGGCAATTGCCTACCCTGGAAATCTTCAAGAGGAGACTAGACAGTGACCTTGCTAGGGTCACCTAGCCCCCAGTTATCTTTCCTGCTTGGTGCAGGGGGCTGGACCCGATGATCTTCCCAGGTCCCTTCCGGCCTTACAATCTATGAAAGTTGTACAGTGTGGGGTGAAGGAGGTAAGGGATTGCAGAAGCAAAAGGAAATCATTTCATATTTAGAGCAGCGGAAAGCTACTCTGGAGAACGGAACTGGATTCAATCTCTGTCACTGCCTCAGAGCTCCTGTATGATTCTAGGCAAGTCGCACCAAATTGTTCAAAACTGGTTACTAATTACATCCTCTTCATTTTCTGGATGTCTCGTTTGGTATTTACCCTGTGAGTTTGATGTGCAGAAGCACAGAGCAGCAGGAGTTCTTCTCTCAACATATTAAGTGTCACATAATGCACTCTGAAAAATTTTGTCCAAGCATCTCATGTTGGACACCCAAGATTAGATGACACTTTGGACCTTAGTCTCTGTAAAATGGGGAAAATACTATCCCTTCATTTCACAAGGATTTTGGAAAATGAATCTATCAATAACTGTGAAACATTCAGATACTCTAATGATGAATACCCTGGAAAAACCTAGGAGGACATTAAGAATCTGTCTTTATGGAGGGAGGTAGATAGTGCATGCTAGGGCCTGAAGTTACATGAGCAACAAGAATAAAGCAAAATATTAAATGGCTGCTTTATAAAGTAATCACTGGCCATATGGTGTACTGACTGGCAGATGGGTTTTGTGGAAAATGTATGTGATGATATAATTGAAGACTCTGGGTATATATGCATAGATCTAGGAATTTGCAAAGGGGGTGCAGATGAAACATCTCTTTCTCTAGTTAAAGAGAAGCTAGAAGCTTTACTAATATGCTAAGGGCCTAGGATTATGTTATTCAGTTTAAGATCAAAGAAAAAACAAATATAACTTTATTGGAATGTGGACTAATTTGCTACATTATATATAAAGTTAAAAATACATGACCAGCTAGATGTGAAATGGTCAAAATAGTCAAAGGATATTGCTTCATTAGTCCTGTTGTTATTACAGTTAAATGTATATCTTCCATACAAATTCACAAAACAAATCTAGTTTTCTTGAGCATCTTAACAGTGCCTCCAATACTTCAGTGTCAGTCATGGTGTACACCTGATTTAATATTACTAGACCTGAGTTAAAGTAGTTAGCCTGAACTAAAAACAGTCTTCAGGGCTGTGAAATAGAAAAGAGTCATTACCAGAAAAAAACTTACACCAAAACTGCATAAAAAAGGATAATTTGAAAAGTGGAACTACCCCTCGGAGGAGCTGCCTGCAGCTCTGCCCTGTGATCTACTTCAGGGATCCATTCGCTGCCCTGGCTGGGCAGTACCTGCCCCTGCTCCATTCCCACCCTCACCATGGCGCCTCAATCTGCCCCCCGATGCCCCTTCCCTCCCCACAGACTTACTGGCAGGATGCTGCTCTCCAAGCTGCCTGGCTGCATTCCTGGCTGCGTGCATGCTGAAGCTGCATGTAGCATTTATCTGTGACATCGGCTACACCGGCCAAAAAAATCCGACTGCCAATAATGTTAATTTTCCTTTTATTGGTGACAATTTGATGTGCCACTGATGTTTTGGTACACCTCTAATCACATGGACATCAAATTTCTGGGAAATGTGCAGTCGCAGAAACCTTCCTGAGAGTGACTGAACAGACAGCCCTTCCAGCCTGCAGATACCCCTTCTCTCCCGCTACCAAGACTGTATGCTGTTCTTTTCTACTGGAAGAGCAGTTTGTCCTGCTAGAAACCTAACTCCTGTACATGGTCTTAGATAAGCTTTCAGATGCAGTGAAATTAACTTGTCTAAGTCTATCCCAACCGTGCAGTTGGTCCAGTGAAAGATAGCACCCACAGAAAGCCTTGCTTCATGCATATTTCCTGGACCATCTATAGTCAGTGATTGTAAAGATCTAGAACTCAAAAACAAGTTTTTTTGTCATTTTTTGTCACTCTGCAGAAAACAATTGTGTGTCACTTCAATGAATTCACTGACACAAACAAATAACTGAAATAAATCAGAGAAGCATGCAAAACCTATTCCTTTGATTCAATAAATAATACAGGCCTCTAGCACTGATACAGGAAGAAAGCCTCTGATACACTGGTATGATGAAGATAAAATGTTATGTTCTTTCAGGTGCAACCAGCAAACAAATACTCATTCACACACTACAAACATAACAATTGTTAATCATTTCGCTTTATCACTGTATATTTACTTCAGAAATAGCCTTTGCAGGAAAATTCAAGGGGACTGAAAATGGTAAACATCTTGATGGGGCAATGATAAGCTATATTTCAGCTATAGCTAACCAAAAATGACAGAGGTCAGCATTTAGATCATGGTAACTATTTTCATGTCTGGGAACCAAAAAGACTAATTTTCTCCAAACCATTTCAGATATTTTCTCATTAGTTTTCAGAGTAAGTATGGAAATTTGCAAGCAAAACCAATTTTGTTAGTTGGTTACAATTACAGGCTTATAATGGAATTATTTTTGCAACCTTAATTACAAAGAAACAACAGTATTCCTAAAAATGTGATCAAGAGGGTACTCGTATCAAATCTGCTTCCTAAGAAACTGAGACATAACTTCAATTCCTCCTCTTAAGAGAGGTGCAGTGGGAATCTGAATCAATACCGTGTGGCTACAAAGATGGTTGAATAGCATTTCTCATCTGTACCTGAAAGATCCCCCAATTTCAGACTCTCCTTGAAGGAAGCCTGATTTCTAGATCTGTTTTTCTGGCAAAGTGTAGTTTGATGTTCAATCACTATCTAAAAAGAAGCTGTTATTAAATTCACTAGGCTAATCACAGAGTAGTATTTAAGGCAGAGGTATCAAACTCATCTGGGTTGGCAAGCTGGACAACCCACCTTTTGTGGCAGCATTAACCCCCATATACTGGCTGCTAGGTCTGTCGTCACCACTGAAAGATGTCTGCAGCAGTGATCTTAAACCAGAAATTTAGCAGCGAGGGTGAGCAGCACCCAGTGGTTTAATGCCACTGCCAAAAGGCATCCCCAATGGGGATCTCAACTCCAAAATTCTGAGCTAGGGTGAGAGGCAGTGCCATTAATCCTGTAGATGCTGGCTTGCCCTACAGTGCCATTAATCCCGTAGATGTGGCAGCTGCAAGGGTACGTGACACTGCCACTCTCTCTGTTGCAGAATTTCTGGCCCCACAGGCTGGATCCAGAAGTGCGTTTCTGGGCTCAGAGAAACACCATGGCATGGGTTTTTGACACCCTTGATTAAACAAAGTAATTCAGCTTAACAAAATAATTTTCCGTTTAGAGATTTCTACTCTGTAACACGTCCTCTAGTAATAGATACATTCCAGTACTGAATAACAAGCATTATAAGTATCTCTGGGAAAAATGTCCCCTGTGCATCATCTCACGAAGCCAATCAACTTGCCTAATATTTTATCCTCTTCTTGAAGAGACATTTTAAATCCCATATTCATAAAGTGCCATGAATCATTTAATTGATAGCTTTATATTGGGGCTACCATAACAAATGAAAAAGTTATTAAATCCATATGGCTTATACTACCTTTGCAGATAGCTAACTTTAAGGAAAGATTATCACACCCACATGGCCTGTGAAGACGCACATGACCTTGAGCCAATATTGCTTCTCAAAAATTAAGAAATACACATCTCACCTAAGAAGTATGAGCAACCATCTTGTTTCATCTTCAAAACAGAATGAGCAGCAGTATCAGGATGTGTCTGGGCACCCTGGGTAAAGCCGAAGCAGGGACTTCTGGTTGTTGCCATGTTGCAGCCTCTTTTTTTCACTCCCTCTCCTCCTCTGCACCCAAATTGACACCGGAGGCAATTGCCCCTTTTACCCACCCCCCTAGTTATGCCATTGAGAATGAGAAGGTTTGGGGAAAAGAAAGACACTAGGCAAACTGCTATTTCTGCTATTCCAGGGTTTATCTAAACTTCAAATATACCTATTTTCCTATTACTTTCAGAGGTCCACCTATTATTTGTAATTCTTATTTATATTTTTCAATGTCTCATTAAACTACATACTAGTATCTTCCATAAATGGGTCTTTTAAACTAAGCACATTGGTCCAGTGAAAAGCAGGAAGCTGGGGGGAATTCCTTTCACAGGGGTGCCTTCTTTCTTATTCCCTGACTCAGCCTGGCTGGATTCCAGAACCAATAGTGTACCACTATCTAGTGGCTTCAAGAAGATTACAGGTAAAGAAGCAAAACTTAAATGAATGTAGCACCTTTGAATCAGTTTGTGTGTGCAAGAGTATAACAAATCAATAATAGCCTGGAAAGTCACAGCTGTAGACCAAATTTTAGCTGGAAAAAAACCAAAATGATTTTCTTCATCCAGCCCAGCTTTTTCATATTAATTGGCAATTTCATACTCTGAGAGTATATTCTACAGGCCTTTCCACTTAGAGTCATGCTTTGAAATAGAACTCTATAGGACATTACTCAGTAATGCAGAAGTTTCTGCTAAAGACTGAAGATAGTAAAGGAAGCAATGGTACAAACACTCTCTCAACTATATATTATAATGGAAGTTTTAACCACAGAGCTAGACCAACCTCAGATATATTTTTCAGGTTAACTGCCAATATTCAGCCCTCTTCAAATATTTTCACTGGAAATACTACCCGGTCTCAAAACTGAAGCTCTTTATTCATCCCACAATTTCCTTCTTACTTCTCAGCTTTCAGCTCTTTTTGCTCCCTCACAGTTCTTTGCACAGGATTTTAGTTGTTCATGGCTTTTTCTATTGTGTTGCTAGCAACACTGGGAAGAGGATATACGGGCTCCTGTCAGAGCTAGTAAATCTCTCTTTTGTTTGACTGAGATAGAAATGCTTACGCATCATTACCTATTATCATAAGCCAGTCACTGAGAAAGTTACCTCACCAGTATCCACAGCATCGTTTTACTCGATGAACCACAAAGTAGTAAGACTCTAAATTATAATAAAACACTGCTCACCTCTTCACGAACCTAAAAAGATGAATGAGATGGTGCTGATGGGAATATCTGTGCTACCAGAAGTATAACAGGCCATAATCAATTTTGAAGTAGCTTATCAGGGATGGATAGTAAAATGTCACAGATGGTTCCCAGAACTAAAGCTCAGCATTTCAACATACCCATTACTGAGACATCATATTCTATCAGCAGAGTTGCCTCCTGTCCACACTGTTTCAGAATACTCATGGCTTCCGCATGTGACGTTCCAAGGAGTCGAATTCCATCAACACTAAGCAACCTGTCACCAGGTTTGATTGTACCCTCTCTGAAGATAGATTAAAGGAACAATTGTTATTAATTTAGTATAACATGGCTTGGATAAAATCACCATTTATGCTGAGCGATTCAATCCTGCCTTTTATGATATCCATCCCACTTGACTTTACTCTTAACATTTACTTTGACAGTACAAGTGACCAGAGGTCACTGTGAAAAGAAAATAGTCTTAACTGGATAGTCAATAATTGGAACTACACATTATTAATTAATCAGATCAGAGTAGATCACTATTAGGTCTTGTTTTTGTTACAACATGTGTGTCCCTCTCCCCCCCCTCCCACTTTTGCACACACAGGGCATGTCTACACATGCATATTAATGTGACGTAATAAACTCCAGTGCATATTGCACCACAGTTTATTGCTTTGGGGTCTGGATTTACAAGAGCACCTGGGAGTGCAGCATGTTGAGCTGGGCTGGAGCAGCCCTGGCTGGTAGGGGCCCCAGGAGGTCAGCCAACCATCCTGGGGCTGCTCCTACCCAGGTCAGCGTGTTGGGAGGGCTGGTTGGGGCATGAAGGTACTTTAGTACGGGGCTAGTTGGCAGGCAGCCCCTGCTCTGAAGCACCCTTGTGCCCCAGCCAGCTGCATCAGCATCTACACATGCAGTATTGCAAAGTAAAAAACTCTGCAGCAGGACAGTACTTGTATTTACAAATACTACCCTGCTGCAGAGTTTATTAGCTTACTCCACCTTAATAGTCTTGCATGTGTAGATGTTGAGACGTTTACTGCAGAGCTAATTGGCAACTCTGCAGGAAATGTCTCATGTAGATGTGCCCACAAACACCCAGTTTCTGAAAAAAAATAAATAGCAAGCAAAATACAGTCTTGAAGAAACAAATTGCTGACTATGAAGAATAATTTCCGGATTTCTCTCTAAAACATTCCTCAACCCATCAAGATAATTCTCTTCTTTCTTTCCTAATAATTTGAAAGAAAATTGACTAGGAATACCACCCTCTCTCCTAGGTATATATCATGACACATCCTGAATTATAAGAGAAAATTAAAGTATTTTTATCCTTGGCCCAGAGGTCAGAGACAAAGGCAGGGAGGGAAGGGAGAGAAAAAAGACAAAGGTTCTCTTGAACGTTTATCTGTCTATTTATTCATGTTAGCCAGAGGCAAAAACTTCTAACGACAGCATCCTTTAAAGAAATAGCCCTTTTAGCTTCTTTAATATTTTTAAGGGTGCACATGCCATTTCTGAAAATATAATTGTTATACCAAGCCACTTATTAAAATTTTTTTCTTTTTAAAGATAGCGAATGCTGTTATATGAAGTACGGTTCTTGGTTTACCCTAAATTACTTAACTTTCTATCTATCTATGACCTTCAGCCAGTTATTATATCTATTTATCTATCTATCTACATAACAGCATCTTTATCCAAATCAATGCATAATAATCTTGCCATGATTTTGTGAAGTACTAATCAAATGTTTTATTACGTACAGCTATAAATATGATATAGACATACATTATTATGTTTATATCTTTCATGTAAGGTATATTTGTATATAGGGCCCTACAGAATTCATGGTGGAAATGGGCTGTACTGCAGCTCCTTTAATCTTGCAAGATTCCTCTGCATGCCTCCCCTCACCGCTGATTGGTGGAAGGGCCCTGCTTGCAGATCACTCCTGATCAGCAGGGAGGTGAAAACCATGGTTTTAAACATGACGCTGTTTTTGCCTCCAGCCACTGATTGGCTGAATTGCAGAGAGGCAAAAACAGTGTCATGTTTAAAACTGCAGTTTCCCATCCCTGCCAATCAGGAATAAGCTGCAAGTAGGCCACTCCACCAATCAGTGGCAGGGTATGTGCAGGGGAACCTGCAAGATTAAAGGAGCTGCAGCACAGTGCACTTCCACCATGAATTTAGTAGGGCCCTATTTATGTATAGCAAGAATAACATATATAACACACATAAAGGCAAGGTTCTTTGAGTAGATCTTTTATTAGACCAACTGAGTTATTGAGAAAAAGTTCTTAGCAAGCTTTTGGGTGCAGTCACCCTTCCTCAGCCATAGGAAGTCTCTGTTGTTCTGAGACTCCAAGGAACGAGAGAAGCTTGGAATTCCTTGGAAGCTTCTTTCATTCCTTGGCATCTCAGAACAGCAGAGACTTTCTATGCCTGAAAAAGGTGACTGCGCCTGAAAGCTTGCGAAGAATTTTTTCCCAACTACTCAGTCGGTCTAATAAAAGATATCACATCTACTTAAACAACCTTGCCTGCCTATGTCCTTAGACCAACATGGCTACAACCAAAAACCCAGCATACACACACACACACACGCACGCATGCACGCACACTCATTTTGGTAATACGTTACTTTTATTAGATCAGCAAAGGATTTAATCAGTATGACAGATCATAACTATAGATCTAAATATATGTATATATTCATATATATGTAATAATTGTTACATATGTATACTGTTACATATATAACCGATATAATAGATATATAACAAATTATATAAACAATTTATAGATAGATACACCCACCCATACAAGAGTTACACCCACATACACACACACACACACACACACACACACATGAATGAATAGATACATATATTTAGACCTATAGGGCATTTATACACATGCTCTGGGAGGGGGTGAGAATACTTTAATTAGAGTGGCTCCAAAAGCTGCTGTAATTAAAGCACTCCAAGTGTCACATGTATCAGCATCCCCATGCTGAAAAAATGTTGTTGGGGGTGCTTTAACTAAAGCTGGTCAAACAAGGTTTAAAGTGCCCCTGCCACCTTTTTTCAGCACAGGGACACTGATACACATGACACTGGAGTCTGCTGGAGTGTAGTAATTGCCATGCTCATCAGAGCAGCTTCACTGCACATGTATAGGCACCCCTACCTATGATATGTCATACTGATAAAATCCCTTGCTGATCTACCATATTACCAAAATTAGTAAGCATGCTGCTCTGCCATGCTATGTTCTTTATCCTGTTTATTGCAGTTACAGCTCTCTCTGGAGATTAAATTCACCCTAGTGAAAAGGGCTTTGACAGAGTCCTCCATCCAGTCACTCTGGGCTGATTTAGTGGGAGTTGTGCCTCAGAACAGACTAAGGAAACTCTGATCTCAGAACTGGGTCTAATTGTTTTTTGAAAAATAATATACACTGGGTACATCTACTTGAGATGCTTCACTGTGTACTAGACTAATCTAATGCACAGTAAAGTGTCGTAATCTACACAGATTAGTCTAGATGGTGCATTAGACTAATCTACTGCAATAGATATGGGTATTAGAAATTGGCACATTAAAGAGCACATGTAAATGCTGATCAGAAGCACATTGCTCCCAGTCAGCCTAGGCAGCAGGGAGCCACAGCAGGTGGGAGAGCTGTTCCGAATGGGTCCAGATCTCCATGTGGCTGAGCGGCAGCCTCCTGACAAGCCATGACAGCCTCCACCCCCTTTCCCCCACTCAGGGCCAGCTTGATCTCCACCTGACTGGGACGGAGCTGCCTGCCTAGCTGCAACAGCTACCCCTAGCCCCCCGCACTCCAGAGCTCAAGACTAAGTGCCCCCTGCCAGCTCAGGGCTGGCTCCCAGGGGAGCATGGAGCTCCTCCTGGCTGCTGCAGGGGGGTACAGCAGGGCAGGAGCAGCCTTGGACTGGGCTGATCCTGTCGGGCTCAATTTGCTCCTGATGGGGGCACACACGTAGTTTTAGCACTGGGGAGCACTTTAATGAGCCTGAATTTTCTGCATAGAAAATTCAGGAGCATTAATTGCATGTGTATATGTGTCCACAGCCAGATAATTTCTTCACAGAGTGCAGAAGAAAAGCACTGGGAAATTCAATGCAGTGTTAAACTGAACACAATGGCTACACTGCCTCCTGTTAAAGCTACAAAAAGTGTGCTGTAATCATGTCCTAGTATTTCTGGGAATTTTCAGGTTTTTTTCCTTAAGTCTGTCAGGTACAATCCTGAAACAAGCAGCTAAATCTCTTAATTAAAATTCATGCCATGTCATCATGTGCCATGCTTCTGTGGTTGCCTATTATGATTTCAATTAAGTGTATAATTTATGAATTTCAAAGGATTAGGTTTGAAAAGGTCTACTGTACTTCACAGATTTCAGACTTGACTTCTACCCTAAATAATCTACTTTTCTCTCTCTTGCTACAGAGAAGATGAATTGTACCTGTCAGCAGGCCCTCCAGGTCTGACACATGTTATTACAACAGGACGAGATTTATTTCTGTCATCATGTGCTCCACCTAGAAGAGAGAAAGCAAGAAACACTCTCATTATATTCTTTTTATGAAAATTCATTTCCAAAGTTCAAGTCCAGAAGTTTGTAGCATACATACTTATAGGTTGGTTAATGAGAGTAAAAACCCAAGTTACACATAAACTGGTGCATATTAGGAGTAATATTATAGTAGCTTATGATGGAAACAGTTTTTTTCTTTAATGCTCATCTAAAATACTATTTCTTAAATAAGTATATTAATTTCTTCAAACTTCCTGATCTCCCAAATTTATTTACTATGTCATTCTCATTACATCCTGGACATTAAAACTCTGTATCTTACAGAGTTTCTCATACAGGGACAAAAGCATGTGCACTCCATCTACACTTAGAACAGTGGATCACTGACCACTAAACAACTCTGTATGTTTTGTAACTCTATATTTTTCCCTATTATATGTCTCAAATACCTGAATTCCTCCCAGGTTATCATCAAAAATAAATACATTTTCTAATTTAGTTTGAGACCTTTCATGCTGCAGCTTGCAGATGTTACTAAACTATAAAATAAATTTCCATACATAATTTATATAAATACAACATTTATTGTATATCTTCTTTAACAGTAATAATCCTATTGCAAAAGCAATTTCCCATTGACTTCAACAGTAGCCAGATTTGGCCTTCTGTGAAATGAATTCTGTTATGTTTTTGGCATATTGGATTCATTACTACCATGCTATAAATACAAATTTAGATTAGTTCATAAAAATAGTATATTAAAATACAGAGATGCCATGAATAAATCACACAAGTTTTTACAAACTGTAAGCAATCAATATTGAAATATGATGGCTTTTTATCATATAAATGTGTTGGCTTTTTGCTTGTATGGATCAAGAAATTCAGACTTATTCACATTTTCACATTCACATTTACTTATTCACATCTTACCTCTTATTACGAACCCAAAAGTGTTCCCTTCTTTATGTAATGTAACTTCCACAGTTCTAAAGATGACACCTGATCCTTGTAAAGCTGAAAAATTAAAAAAAAAGCTTTTTTCTTTCTAATTATACTCATAACTTTGGACTGGTTCTAAGCTAAGCAAGCTGTGATCATGCAATTGGAAAAGTTAAACTGCAAAACAGTCAGTATTAAAGACCAATATTAATTACACTTCATATTCTTCAGAATAATTTGTAGGCCAGTTCTTTAATGGGTGTAAAAATCAACAGAGAACTATATCAATTTATAGCAGCTAAGAGGTCCAGGTTTAAATTATGCTGTAGTTCAGTTTCTCATATATTGTTGACAAATTATAGAAAAATATATACACATAAGTAGATACAGTAGCATGAGGTTGTCAAGTCAAGTACTCAAAGTTACCTAGGGAAGCATCTGCTTAACTCAGAAGCCAAGAATCTTTATTCAAAGGGTATACTCAGGATGCTTAGGCGGCAAATCTCATCAACCTTAAACTTAAACTGTCATATCATCAACCTTAAACTTAATCCCCAACATACATACAGGCTCGGTGGTGACAGCTTGACTTGCACCCTGGCCAAAAGAGATCTAGGGGTAATGATTGATAATCACATGAATGTAAGCCATCAGTGCGAGGCGGTGGCCAGCAGGGCAAATAACACACTGGCATGCATCAATCAACACATCTCGTGTAAAACTAAGGAAGTGATACTCCTGCTGTACTCAGGACTGGTGAGACTGGAGTTTGAGTACTGCGTCCAGTTCTGGGCACCGTACTTCAATAAGGATGTGGGAAAACTTGAGAGGGTCCAGAAAAGAGCTACCCATGTGATCAGGGACTTGCAAGGCAAGCCATACGAGGGAAGGCTGAGGGACCTGGGCCTCTTCAGTCTAACGAAGAGAAGGTTGAGAAGGGACTTGATAGCGTCTTACCGCTATATCAGAGGAGTGCATCAGTTCGGTGAACAACTGTTCACTAGGGCACCCCAGGGAAGACCAGGACCAATGGGTACAAACTCCTGGAAGGCCACTTCAGGCTCAATTTCAGGAAAAACTCCTTCACAGTCAAGGTGTCCAGACTGTGGAATAAATTCCCTCCAGAGGTGGTGCAGTCACTTACCCTGGAGGTTTTCAAGAGGAGACTGGACAGTCACCTCACTGGGGTCACCTAACCCTAGTTGCCTTCCTGCCTAGAGTAGGGGGGCTGGACACAATCATCTGCGAGGTCCCTTCCAGCCCCTAACAATAATTTATATCACGAGGGATGAAGGATATTAGATTCAAAATAACCCTTTATAATTATATCACCTAATCATTAATAAATTAAAAATGCTTGAATAACATTAAAGGCAAATGTTTTGTGCAACACTGCAACAGCAAGCAGCTGTTCCCAGATCCTTGCTGAGAAGGTGAATGAATACTGTAAGATGGTTGAACATGGTAAATGATTTTTACAAGAAATGATGCTGTAGTTCTGAAAAAAACAGGCAGTCATTTTCATTTCAACTCTAATAAAAAAGCAAAATTTTAGGATGGATGGGGAACTGACATTTTCCAAATGGAAAAAAGATAAACTCAATGGAAGAAAAAACAGAACAGAAGAAAACATTTTCAAATTTCCAAGCTTGTTTTATTAGAAAATGCAGAACACAGAAAGATATAAAATTATTTTTAAAAATTACTTGCTACCACTGTTCCATATGAACCTGCAATTACCATTGCTAAAATGTAAATAGTTAAAAGGTCAGAACACAATCAGTAACACCTATACAAATACTTCCTCTCTCTGTGGATGGAAGAGAGAAAATACTGGTACATCCAGAGGGTGGGGGGGGCGGGGGGGTGGAGAGTTAGCCCTACTTCTCATTTCTTTGAAGCCTAAAGGATGGGTTCTCTGAAGGTCAAGAGATGCAGGCAGGATTGGGATTACTAATCTCTGTCAGACTGTCTGTCACAAGGGTTTGTGCACAAATTAATGTTGACTCCATTGTTATTACTTTACTGAAATTTCCCTAGAAACTCACCTACTCTTCTCAGGGAGTAAGCTGGCCCTGGAGGAAACAATGCAAGCTCAGCATAATTTGGAGGATGA
>NW_005842037.1:1185501-1186848 GCF_000455745.1 Alligator sinensis | reverse complement strand
AGAACATATATAGAAACATTCCTGTTATGGTACAAGACATCACATATATAATATCAGTGGAACTTGACAGGGATAGCACAACTGCTATTATTCAGCATCATTACCAGCAATACTTGTACAAGAGGTCAGAAATCCTGAAAACTTAAATGAATGGTTATGATTACTGATGTAATGTAGCATAGCAGAAACATATTGCAACAGACAGAGGCTTACATGTGCCAACAGAGCCTAAACTGCAAATGTACGTTTGAGTAGTTGTGAATGAAAAAATGCTAGTGAAATAATCACATTTAGTACTCTGCTGATCTCTCTAATACAAATATCCTAGGTCTGAACATGAAGCTCAGTTGTTCCTAATAAACACAGACCTACAATAAATGTCCAAAATATAGCAAGGAGGTTGCCGAAAGTTCAAAAAGACAAAGAAATCCATAATTAGAGGTACTCTCCAGTAACCCGAGAACACTGGAATTCATTAACCCTTTTTTTTCTTGAGCGCCGTAGTGAGTTCACAGTGCTTATTGTGCCGGTGGAAATCTGGCAGGAGCCTATGTTGAGCAGACAGTAAACTCAGAGCTTATTGCCCATGTGCAGCACTGCTTTGGGGGCAGGAGGTGTCTACACCCCACTTCACCACTCCTGGACCCATGGTTGTATGTGCATGATACTGATAATGGTCTAAAACAACCCTGTCTTTAGGAGGTAGGTGATTTGCTGACCAGACCTCACTTCTACTTTTGACTCTTCCCTCCACTACCAGACTCCTCAGGAAGGATCAGTTGGACCATTTCATTCTCGCTTGTCTCTTCTGTAGAACATTCATCATATTAAAGCTGTCTGATACATCTCTGAGCCTCAAACTGAGTTAGTGACACATGAACAACAATATTTATAATCCTGCTACTGCAAACGTAGGGCAGGTCTCCCACCACCCAGTAAAGTCATACTAGGAATCTATGGGCAGAGGACAGAATGAGGAAAGGACTTGGCAGCCCTGAAGATGTTAGGGGGCAAGTAGCCTCTACCCAACAGTGACCCCAGAAAACACAAAGTAAAACATTCACCTGCTGGAGCAATATAGGGCCTTATGGATGGAAAAGGATTGATTGCCTCTTGAAGAAAGGATTACAGACACACTTAAAATAATATGAATTATAATTTCTTGAAATATCTTATTTAAAGCTGTTATTAAGAGCTGAAAACAAAGGTTCATGAACTGAAAAAAACAAAAAGGGAGGTGTGAGTGCCTGGGGACTCCCCATTTCCTTTATAGATCTCTTGTCTCCAAATTTATCAAATGTCCAATATCTCAGTTACTAGCTACCCTCAAAATTATAAGGAAAGAGT
>NW_005842037.1:1161106-1185323 GCF_000455745.1 Alligator sinensis | reverse complement strand
AAGAGTGAATGATAAATAGGCATACACTCTTTGCATTGCCCGTACACATAAATGGACTCACATGGGACTTCATTCAAGCACTTTTGAAAATGCAACCATAAATAGTCCTGCATTTGACAACAACAACAGGAAAAAACAAGTTATATTATTTCTCAGTTTTATTATATATAAAGCTCACACTGCATTAGTGTTCATAGAGAAAGAAGGCTGGAAGGGACCTTAAGATTCCATCCTTTAAGTAAAGCACTGGAACAGGTTACCCAAATAGACAAAGCCTTGGCTGGGATAATATAAGTGGGGATGGTCCTACTCTGGGTAGGGGGTTGACCTAGATTACCTCCTGAGGTCCCTTCCAACCCTAATTTTCTATGAGTCTAAGTTAAGAAACCTTATATCATAAGGTAGAGAGACCAAGAGCAAGTGAGAGAGACAGTATTCTATTATTACACATGTAAGGGATTTTCAACTACTCGTGTTACTTACAGACTGGAGGGAGCTCATATTCCACTTCTAAAACAACCCTCTCGCCAACGTTCTTGAGCAGGCTGATGATCTCATCATGGCGAAACTTGGTCAGGTTGATTCCATTCACAGATCTGATGTAGTCCCCTACATCCAGCTGGTCACTTCTGCAATAGGCACATTATCTCTTTAGTAAACTTGTGAGACTGTGACAGGTTAGCCAAGTTCCTTTCAATGACACTTTCAGCGCTGATAAAAAAATCAATCTTGCTTGCATCTAAATTCAAACAAGCAAAAAAACTTCCTGTGTGAATCATGCAAATAGTATGGTGACTTTTCAAGATTTTAGTCTAATCTACTTCTGGAATATAAAAAAAAGTATGTTATTAGAGCATTACCATCTAGGTAAGAAAAGCTGCTGAATATGCCAGCTTGCTAGTTACAGTACAATTCATTTAACTACATCTGGAAGGACTTCACTTCCTAGCTGTCCTCTTTTAACCTGGAACCTCTCACCTGTGTTTGTTTGGGCTACTGCCAGAACTATTTTCTGGACAAAGTCATTACTTTCCCAGCCAATATAACAATTATAGTAAATGTGGCACAGTCCAATGGCACATATTCTGCTCAGTCACTTGGAATGATTTGCCTTAACATCTGTCTCTCAACCAGATTCTTTCTCAAGTAACAGCTTGTCCGGCTTTCCCTGTACAAGCAACTATTTTTAATTTTAAACATTAAATGAATCAGCAGCAGTCATTTGAAAGTATGGTGTCATATTTCAGCTTTTCTACTGCTGTTTTGCCTTCACCATTTATCACCAATGCATTTTTATAGATTTTGGTCAAGCAAAAAAAAAAAAAAAAAAGAATCAAATTTAAAACATTTATAAAAAATTATTTCTTCAATGACTTTCAAATACATTGCTAGTATTTCTGGCTTGTATCAAAACAGCTTTGTGAGAAGCAGCGGCCTGAATGCTATTTACATGTTTCTTTCTATTAAAATGTCTCGTTGTCTCTTTTCTGATGTGCTGCTTTTCAGATGCTGTTAGTCAGTTATTTATTAGTGACCTTTTTGATGCAGTATGTATTTTTGAAGCAATCACATCTTATAATGTATTTTGTGGCTGGAGATGTGGTTACCTAGCAGCAATTCCTCCTTGACGAAGGTTAGATACCCTTGGTTTCCCATCCTTGTCAATTCCGCCCGATACTGTAAGCCCCAGGGTGGTGCCTTCTTTTTTCATTAATTCAACTATTGTTGAGCCCTTGAATTCCTCTGTTGAAAGAAAATTGTTGGCATTATTAAAATTTAAATAGTATCACAGATGTTACTTTAAAAAAAATGTCATCTAACTCTCAAGCAAGTAATTTTGTATGTTAATAAGAAAAAATGTGTTCAGTGGTATATTCTTTATACTAGTATTTATGGGCTTTGTACACATAACTCTGCATAAAGATAAATGTGTGGCAGATATTCTATAACCAGTTATTAAAAATGTACCAGTGGTGTAGCACAGACTACTAATAAAGTCTGGCAATGCTTAAACAAAAGGTAATTTTTCCCTGTTATTCCACATACTCAAATAGTTAATTTCACAGTTGTCCTTGTTTTCTCTCTTGCCCAGGCTTTAATTATTTTATTGGGTTAACAAATTACTAGGCTTAAAAAATAATGGACAAATTATGCAAATTATTTTTTAATCCAAACTAATTTTGAGACTATAACTAGATGTCAGAACTAACCAAAATAACTAGGTATAGTAAAATTTAAGTAAAAGATAAAATATATCAGATACAATCAGGTTCCACTTTTTAAAGACAAAAGCAGTGCATTGTAAAGTACTTTGGCTAGGGACAGACATTACACACAAACAGGTTTAAGAGATCAGAAATTGGTTAAACCTGTAACAGAACAGAAGCTCAGCGCACATAAACCAGTTTCAAAATGGCTGAAACTGGTTTAAGGTAAACCTAGTTGAATGTAGTATTAGACTTAACTGATTTGCGTCAAACTGGTTTATGCAATGCATGTCCCAGACCCCTTTTTGGTTTAAGATAAATCAAACTCTCCCAGCATTCCAGATGCTTTGCAGCCCCGGGCTGTGTTGTCTGCTCCAGAAAGCAGCGTTGGCCCTACCCCTCTGCTCCCTAGCCAGAGGTCCGTGGCAGACTGCAGGCACAGCAGGGTCTGCCTGGCTTCCCCCTGCCCCCCCCACTCGCTACTCAAGCAGGGCTTCCCTCCCCTCCCCCATCTCCCACAACATGGACCCCAGCCCCATGAATCCTAGGCATGTGGTATGCTAGCTAATGCTGAGAGGTGTTTGTGTGTCTCCAATTTCACTGGGACAAGTAGACAGAACAGTGTCCACTTAGGGTTTTTTGGAGCTAATCAACAGACTGGCTGGTAATGTCCCTCCATTCCTTCCTTTGAAAAAGCTGTTTAAGAAGAGCTTGAACTAATGAGAGAGGCCTTTGTTTTCTTGATGGGCTGCTAAGCGCTATGTTATCCGCTCCCTGCTAGCTCCTCACCTATCAGGTTTTAAGGCAGTATGAAGCAGCAGGGAGAGGTATATTGAAAAGTTCAGTAACATCAACAGATGCATGCACTACACACCCCACTTTGCCTCAGAGTGCTAGCTGGGACCCAGGGTCTAGCAACACTCCTTCCCCTTGAGCAGTGAGCAGGGAAAAGCCTGGACCTGTGCAGGCAGGGAGGGGGTTTACACCCCTCGCTAATGAGAGCATCCTGCTGGGACCTGGCCACACATCCTCTCAGCTCAGCACTATGGAAGGGAAGGGAGGGCTGCTCTTGTGCCCCCCCCAGTTCTAGCTTCAGCCACTGCAGCATGTCCCTGCATTTCTTCAGCCCAGAGGGAACGTCTGTATGGTTCCAAACTGGTTCAACCTAGTCAGGTTAAACTAACCTGCAATGATTGAATCAATTCAGGCTCAGGCTTTTTGAATGTCCGTCCCTAGCCTTTGAGATCTGTGGATAAATGGTATCCTGGAAGTGCTGCATATTATAATTGTTACTAATGTGGAGTCCACTTCATTTGCACTGGGCACATCTATGCTCATCCTGTAGGTTCCCTCTGCAGTGTTTGTCTGTTGACAGTGAGATACTGATATCTCACCTGAGGGTCTGTGGTAAAGAACTAAAGAGGCTGGAGACTACCTTGGAGGGCCACAAGCAATGAGCTGTGATGGGTTGCATTTCCACCACTTCAGCCCCTGGGTTGAAAACTGTACAAAAGTTCAGTTAAATCAGTCTCTACACTGATATAAATTTACTGAACTTCTGTACAGTTTCCACTTAGATCCCTAGTTAGGTCAATCTAAATGTACAGTTCACAGCTGGGTGAACTAAGTTAGATCGGGTGGCCATTTTTAATGCAATCTAACCTCCCCCTAACATCCCCGAACATCTGCACCTAGCCTAAAGTGCCCCTCTCCTTTTCAGATTTATCTGCCTTGTTGTGTGAGATCCTGAAAACTTGACACACAAAAGCTTGGTTAATCACGCATTCTAGCCCTACTGTATTTTCAAGTGCCACCACTTTTGAAAACTCTTTCATACCAGTTTAACGCAGTACTCTGAGACAGTCTCTCTTCAGGAGCCATGTGGCTCACCTACTGCTGTTACTGTGCTAGAAATTTGGAAGTAAATGGTCAAAACTTCCTACACAGTCACTGACAAAAGAACAAAAACTAGTTGGCAAATGCCTTAACAGTATTGGGGTTGCCTATGAAGACAACCCAGGAGAGTGGGAAATGGAAATATTGTAATCCAGTTAGCTTGCAGTTTGTTCTGTAGATCTGTTCCAAGATAGCTGTCTGAAGCAGCTGAAATCTGACACACATTGCAAATTGCAAGTATCTAATTAATTGGCCTGGGTCAGTTTGTTGCAGCCAGTACTCATGATTGAGTTTGTCTGTAGGTCAGAGTATACCTTTGTTTTTGCTAGATGACTATTCCTGACTAAAACGATACAAAATAAAAAAATATTTTGTATCTAAAATGACTCCAATGTACTTATCCTCTCATGAGGATACATTAAAGCATTCATATTTACTGGATACCTAATTTTGTATAGTTTATACCACTGTTTTCTTTCTTTAACTGATTTTTTCTACCAAGGGTTACCCAAGAATTATGTATAATATTTCTGTCATCTGATGCTATTTGTCTTTGAACAAATCATGCTTTTTTAAATTTCCTAGGTTCATTTTAATAAATTTCTGAGAATGCAAAATTGTGGTGCAAGTCCTTCCTCCTTGCACATAACAGATTTAGGCATTTGGAGCCTGTATGTTTTGTATTTGTCTTTTATTAGCAATTCTGTTTTGCACTTGAAGTCATACAACCATTCCTTAAAGAAAAGTTTTAAAATTGTTGTTTTTTTAAAAGAGAGAGAGAGAGAAAAGACAAGAACAAAAATCTGTTTATATAAAAACAGTAAAATACATATTAAAAAGTTAAATATTTTGTGGGAGATGAGAAGGGAAGGAAGGGAGACATTTGGTCTCCAAAATACTGTGCAAAACATGCAAAATATAAAGGTTATTTCCAAGTTTCTGTTTGTCTTTGAAAAGAAATTACTGGTGCCTCCAAAATAAGAACTAACCTGGGTCTTTGTTAATTAATTTGAAGTTTGTTTTAAAGTGTTTGATTATGTTTTTAAATGTATGTACTCCTTTTTACTCACCTCTGTACTAAAAAGTAGGAGTGTGCAAAGTGGGCCCTATCCGATTCTGTTTTGCCCGAAGCAGGGACAGCGATTCAATTAGTTGATTCAGATCACTGTCCCTGATTCAATTTGGCCAGATCCGAATCTGAAGATTCAATGCTGATTCAGAGAATCAGCGATTTGGACACAGAGACAGCTTTAAATATTTTTTCTACATACCTCAAGGTACCAGCATGGCTTGTGAACGCTGAGATGCTGAGGTGGATGGAGCATCCCACAGGAGTGCGGGGGGCCCTCCATGTGCTTGGTGGCAAACCTGGAAGTGGACCGGAACTACTTCCGGTCCACTTCTGGGTCCGCCAGGGAGCATGCTGGGAGGCCCCCCTGGCTTGGTGATCAGCCACTGAGGGACCCCAGGTGCCTCCCCAGACCCAGGAAGCACCAGTCGCCAAGCTGGGGGAGTGGGCATTGCCCAGTGCGCTCTCCAGCGGACCTTGAAGTGGACTGGAAGTACTTCTGGTCCACTTCTGGGTCTGCTGCTGAGCATGCTGTGCTCCTGTGGGACACTCCATGTGCTCCAGCACTGCAGCATCCATGAGCCCCTGCTACCTAGAGGTATGTAGAAAAAACATTTAAACTGCGTCTATCTGAATTGTCAAATCTTTCTGAATCTCTCCGAATCGATTCGGAGAGTTCTGATGCAATTTGGAGAGACTAAAGGGTCCTCTGATTCGATTTGGATTTGGAGATTCGGCCACTGAATCGGGCCAAATCTCCACTGAATCTAATCAGGGACTGAAGCTTCGCACAGCCCTACTAAAAAGTATCTGTAGAAAGAGCCATTTTAATGCTCTTCTACCCTCCAAGAGCAAGGTGGACTGGAAAAATATATCTTATGTTTATGTTACTTCCTTTCTGCTTACATAGATTTATTGCTCTTTGAGCATTGTCATCTGCCATTTCAGGGAAACAGAGGGAAAAGCATGTATTTCTGAAGTGAATTTTCTTTCAATCCCTGATGTAGTTTAAAAACAAATCGAAACACTAGACAGAAAGAGCTAAGAAAGTGATCACAGCAGCCCTATGTCTTAAAGAAGTCTGATGAAATAAACCAGATGGGGTAACTCAAATTATCTTCTTTGTACACAACCCCTACACGGACAGAAAGGTGTAAACACATGCATATATACTCTTTGACTCTTCCTGTAATTTTTTTTTTTGTGGTTTATTTTGGATTTTTTCATTTTATTTTGAAGGAGATTTTTATTCAAATGAATTGCAAGCACTACAACCTAACTAAAGGCCAAAATTAAGAGGGAATATTCTTATTCCAAAAACTTTTCCTCTTTTGTTTTGTTTTGTGTTAGATCCTATTTACAACTGTCCCTCAAAAACACAAAGCCATACCTCTCATAGGTAGTTTTCATCATCCATAAGATCCCTAGAGTGTAGCAATTATTCTTTATGGTCATTTATTTAAAATCAAGGAGTTGATATGCTACACCCTATGTGTGTTATCTGCCAAAAGCACAGAGGGAATAAAAATTGTAATGTAGTATAGATTGTGCCTGATAGATTAGATCTGACCTGAATAGAAATCATAGAAACATAGAAAAATGAGGGTTGGAAAGGACCATGGAGGTCATCTAGTCTAACACACTACTCAAAGCAGGACCATCCCCGACTAGATCATCCTAGGCAAGGCTTTGTCTATCCAGGTCTTAAAAACCTCCAAGGATGGAGATTCTACAACCTCTCTGGGTAACCTGTTCCAGTGTTTTACTACTCCCTCAGTGAGAAAGTTCTTCCTAATATCTAACCTAAACTTCCCTTGCTGCAATTTGAAACCACTGCTCCTTGTACTGTCTGCTGTCACCACAGAGGACAGGCTAGCTCTGGAATAGAATTGGTTTACACAAGAAAATGAGTTGAAAGCTGCACAAAATTAGTGGTTTATTTATGCTTGAACTTCCGCTACTAGTCTTGGTGAAACTGCAGTGAGAACTTCAGTGTAGCTATTGTGGTCAGAAAAAACCATGGCTGAAACATATGCCTGCTTCTCATGCTCTGCGCTCTGGAGAAGGCAGGGGCAAGTGGCATCTTAAAGACTATCTGGTTCAGTGAGGCATGAGCTTTCATACATGACAGCTTACTTTGTCCGATGCTACCAGATGCTTTCTCAGATGTAATCATCTACAAAAGTTTAATGCCTCTCTGAACTTGCTAGTCTCTAAGGGTGAAGTTACACATTATTCTTAAATCATATTATATCCGTGAAATGTTCAGTGGTGCTAAAGTGAGAATATCCTATGAGCAATCACTCATTAAGAGTTAATACTGTTCCTTACTCGCACAGTTTTGACTCGTTACTAGTAGGCTGGCAAGCTGGGGCATGGCTAGGAGCCAGGACAGCTGAGCTCTGACTGCTCCGGGTGGTGGTGGGTGAGGGGCGGCTGGGAGTGGTGCATGCTGGAAGACTGTAAACTTCTCATTATATCTCTGTGGAATAGACTGAAGTTCCCCTAACATTAGCTAGGCAGTGTGGCCCAGAGTTAACCCTGGCCTAAAGTGATGAAACTTTGAGACATGTGGAGGGCAATTAGCACAAGTTAATGAACTTTAATGTGCAGACACTCGTGTTCTAAGTGCCCTTAGTGTAATCTAAATTATCTTCACCCTTTAGGTACACTCCTTGTACATTGAGCAGCTCTGAACATGTTCAACATAAAAATAATCTTGTCCTTTTAATATTTTTCCCCAAAGGCTGTTTAACTAGATGCCAGACAGCCTCCAGGAAGGCTGCAAAGTCATTAGAATGAACCCACTGACAAAGGGCACTATGATCCAAGTACTGTCAATGGCCACCCTTTGGAACATGTCTGTTCCAGAGTCCTGCAGAATAACCACTTAGGACTTTGTATGCCTTCCTCAAAGTACTACATCATCGTGCAGATTTCCAAAGTGGACTCCAAATTTAGGAAAATGCTAGTCCAGGCATCATTCACATAAGGCTCAGATACCTGCCTCCAAATTGCCCTAATGTTCCTGGGGTGAAATAGGCATGTGGATAAGCAATTAAAAGAGAAAGCAATTGCTAGTAAGTGCAGTTATACAAATATTCTGCTGATTTGAGGGTGAAATCCCCACAGCTATTGCATTTCTAAAAATTTCCACATATTTCCCTCATTACTTATACATGTATCTATTCATATTAAGGTACAAAATAAACAGTGAGTAAAGAGGCAAAAGTAGGCTTTGTTTGGTTTCCTTTTCAGTTGTTATTTATTCCTTGTTCTCCTAGACTACACAACATTATTCATTGAACATATAGAAGTATTCCTTGAAAATCAAGAATTCTGTGTATTTTCTTGAAACTAATGAAACCTTAATTTTCACTTTGAAGAATGACAGATGCACACTGCATGTTTGGAAGAAGCTCATGTATTTTTAAAGGTTGTTTGAATACATAAATTTAATGCTACAGTGATCAGGGGAAATTTGAAAACAGGCAATAGGTATGTGTTGATTAAATATTTTCTCAGTTTCCAGTTGTTGTTTTGTGAAAATCTCTGTTGTATTCTAGTTTTTAATCTTCCTTTTTTAAAAAGGGAAAGATACACCTGCTTCTGAAATCTGATGATTTGTAAGGTTGTGCAAAATTTTGCTGAGTGTTTCATTTGACAGCTGTTTCAATGCTTTTTGAGCTCGAAACAGCGAAATCAAAACATCCTTCAAAATGCCTTTGAAATGAAACAAAGGCACTCAAAGTTTCAAAATGTTTCGAGTTTTGAAGCTGGGCATATTTGGCTTCAGCACTGGTCCTAGCCAGCAGCAGCAGCCTCCTGTCATCCGGCAGGCAGATTGGGGGCCCGCCCAAACCCCCAGGAGGGCTGCGGGGCTCTGCTGGACTCCTCCCAGGGGGTGCAGGCCCTGATCTTCCTGCCGGATCACAGGAGGCTGTTCCTGCCGCCTCCCACTGGCGCTGGGCGCAGCCCACACCCAGCCACAGGAAGACTGAGGCTGCCACCGGTCCCAGGTGGCAGGAGCAGCCTTCTATGATCCGGCAGGTAGATCAGGGGCCTGCCCATACCCCCAGGAGGGCTGTGGGGGCTCTGCTGGACTCCTTCTGGGCGTGCAGGCCCCCAGATCTGTGTGTGGGATGACAGCATGCTGTTGCTGCTGGCTGGGGCCAGTGGCAGGTGGGGCTGGGCCCGGTGCCAGCAACAATCTTCCTGGTGCTGGGTGCAGGCTGCGCCCAGCACTGGTCCCAGGTGGCAGCAGCAGCCTCCTGTCATCTGGTGGGCCCCCAAGAGGAGTGCGGGCCCCCAAGATCTGCCTTCCAGATGACAGGAGCCAGGAGGCTGCCGCTGCTGGCAAGTGACCGTTTTGCTTGTCAACACCTTGAGGTGCAGTTTGTGCAGAAACCTCTGCACCTATCTCCTTGAAACTTGGCCGGCTTTGCACCCTCAGAAGAATTGACACAATTATAGGCAGTTTCATTCTTCCCCATTATAGCCTATGGGCAAAACATCAAAACCACGTTGAAACAGCGAAACAGTTTAGATGAAACAAAATGGAACAGTGCTTTCAAAATTAAACAAAACTCAAACCAAAACACTGTTCCATCGAAATGGAAATCAAAGCTGTTTTTCACAGCCCTAATGATTTGGCTTATTTTTGTAAAATACTTTCAAGTCATTAGCACATGTTATTGGCAGTCATCAAAAGATAAAGCAAATTATTTTCTTTATTTGAACAAACACACCAAAAATTCTGATCATATTTAAAATTCAGAAGTGAAGAGAACATTTACCTTCATCCTGATAATGTTCTTTTTGGAAAAAAAATGTTTGTTAGTATCACCCTGCATTTCTGTTAGGTACCGTTCTATTCCTTCCTTCCCTCCCTCCCTCCCCTTTTTATCTTAATATTTAACATCTTTATGTCTGAGCACCTGTTCTGTAATAATGTATAGGCATGTGGGGTACAGAGGAAACACTGACCTCATTATACCAATGAGATGCTAATGAAAGTCAAATTCATTGAAATGAGAGTAATCTAATAGTATAACAGAGGCGTTTGATCCCAGAATTTCTTTTATATTATACTTAATACAAATCAGGAAACATAAAGACTATTAAGACAAATCAGGAAACATAAAGACTATTCTTTCTGTATTTTAGAATGGTACTATCAAAATACTATTTAAATTTATATTTACACAGACTCTTACATAGTCAGAATAACTTAATTAACTTACTTAGATACTAGAGCAAAATGGGACAACTCACAAGGAATATATCGTATGGTGATTGATCTCTGAAAAAATATGAAGGGCAGAGACACTAGAAGATCAGTGAGAGAACATTTGTCACAGAAAAAACAGTTACTTTCTGACCTCATAGTTCTTGTGCTCAAAGGAAATCTACCCAACACACTTATGAGATGAGCATGGAAACAGAAAATAATTAGCCTATTGGACACTAAATACCAGGGACTTAACATAGACTAAGATTTTGAGGTCCATTATAATCTACCTTATATTTGCTTAACCTCTGCACTTTGCAGGTGCAAAGGTCCTCCTGAACAATCTTGTTCCTCCTTCATCAAGGTTTCACTGCATCTCTCCTGCCTGTTGGATACCTGATAATTTCTCTTATATCCTGTTTTTATTTACACATGGAGTTCTATGCAAGCTTTTATTCCATTTGCTACTTAGCTCTGCTGTGCTTTTCTCCCTAAGGAAGTGTACACTGGTACTGGCAACTTTCCTATGTCTACCTTAACCATTTAGTTGGTCCAATAAAAATGTCACCCATTGGAATTCTTGCTTCTCCCTTATTTCCTGGACCATTATGGCAAGAATATCACTTGGACACTACCAAGGCGTTTGAGCTAAGTACAGACAGTCAAAAAGCCCAAGGCTGAATCGATTCAGTTTTTTCAGGTTAGTCTAAACTGCAGAGATTAAACTAAGAAACAACTGGACAGACATTCACTTTTGATTCAAGAAATGCAGCCACATGCCTGCAGTGGTTGAGGCCAGAAGCTGGGGGGCAATAGAGCATGGCTCTCTGGCATGTAGCCAGCATGGGCTGTGTGTTTGCTTCCTCTTCCTACTTTCCCCAAGACCTCTGGGATTTGCAGTCCAAAATTACAGCAGCAGGACTGTGCAGGGTTGCTCATCATTTCCTCTTCCTGCTTGTAGGTGCTTCTGGGATTTGTAGTCCATGGCTGCAGCCAGCAGTAAGGTTTTAGTAGGGCAGGGCAGGGCAGCTCTGTACTCAGGGGAAGGGAAGTTTAACTGCCCTCCCTGGCCCCAGACCCTGACTGCGTTTGCCTGGTGGGGGGCATTCCCTGTCTCTCTCCCTGCTCCCCCCAACCTTTCTCTGCTGGAGCAGACAGTCCAGTCCAGCCCAGGGCTGGAAAGCATGCTGGGGAACTGTGATTTAACTTGAACCAGGAAGGGGTCTGGGACAGAAGTTTCATAAATTGGTCTGACCCAAATCAGTTAAGTCTGATACTACATTCAACCTGGTTTATCTTAAACCAGTTTCGGACATTTTGAAAGTGGTTTATGTGTACTGAACTTTTGTTCTGTTACAGGCTTAAACCGGTTTCTGATGAATTAAGCTGGTTTGTGTGCAGCTTGTCTCCCTAGCCTTCAAGGATGGATGGGCTTAGATATTTTCAGGCTCAAAGCTCTTAATTAAGCACTAAGAAAAAAATCTTTCTTTATTGTTATATGTGTGTAGAGTACTTATTATTAGTTGTCTGAAATGTTAGTTTTAAAATGCAATTCTAAAGTTGAAATAGAAGTGTTGTGGATTTTGGCTATTTACAAATTTGACACACACATTATTTTTTTCCCCTAATTTTTTACTTTAAAATAGTGATTTAGGTCCATATCACAAATTAGTTTTGATGATTTATTCACATAATGCTTGGTGCCTTTTAGATTGTTGTGGAAGGCAAAACTCAAAGCATAGCAATGCTAAGACTGCAATTTATTGATTTCTTTTAAGCTCATGTCATTTATTCCATCTACAGTTTGACAAATAATAGTATTTTATTTTTTCAATTTCAGTTCCTATATTGGTCCCAAATTAAAAAAAAGTTGGAAGTAATTTTCTTGTCATTTTATGTACATCCTGTAAGCTACCACACAATTTGTCACACTTGCCATGTCTCTGCCTGTCTCTTATCAGGGACTGAAATAGCAGGGATGTTTGGAGGTCACAGCTTTGTTGCTACAGCTGTATAAAGAATCTTCTGCATATTCTGTTCCACTGTACACTGTACTTCCCCAACCATTAACTTTCTCTCATGAGCACTAGATTCACTTGCATGTTTCTATAAAAGAGAAAAGCACAGCAATATTTTGCTCTGTGGTGTTTCCTATTGCTATGATGTATTGATCAACTGCAATAAATTTTTCAGTGCATTTTGAAGAGCCTTGCTATCATGCTGAAATGTGTTTTAAATATATCCTATGACTTTGAAACATTCATTTATAAGTCTAAAGTAGCCTGTGTTGCTAAGGAGATTCCATTACCACATCCTAAGATCTGAAAGTTTCATGCCCAGTTATGCTACATTGCTGTAGTCCAGCTGAGAACTGATGATAGCAAGAATAATGGGATGAAATCGCATAGTCAACCAGACAACAGAAAGTGTTACTCTCAGATGCTGCTGTGCAAAAGGTTAGCAACAGCAAAGAATCCAAGGATATTCCTAAACAACAGGCTGAATTTAACACTTGGAGATAATGTACCTTGAAAAATAAGAGCATCTTCATCATGGTTGCTTTTTCTTCCTTTGCCCACCAGTATCACAACTATCTTGTGGGGGGCTTAATTTATTATAAGCTGATCTTGTCCAAGCTTTGGGCTATTTTGGTGGTAATGAAATGGCCATACTCCATTGTGGTAGTAGTGAAATATAGGTATGGTCGTGTGTGCAATTTGTAAATTATGGGTATTTTATTGTACAAGTCTGCAGTGACTGCAGTGTAGTATAGACATGCATGAGCTAGCTTTAAACTGGCTAGCTCATGTACCACTAGGGCTAGGGACAGACATTACACATAAACCAGTTTAAGTGATCAGAAACTGGTTTAAACAGAACAGAACAGATGTTCAGTGAACATAAACCCATTTGAAAATGGCTAAACCAATTTGAGATAAACCTGGGTGAGTGTAGTATCAGACTTAATTGGTATGAGTAAACCGGTTTATGCAATGTCTGTCCCAGACCACTTGCTGGTTTAAGATAAACCAGACTCCCCCAGCACCCTGGCATGTTCTCTGGGCTGGGCAGGGCTCTCTACTCCACAGGAGGGCTGGCCCCTCCTCCCTGCTCCCTGGTTGGATCTCTGGCAGAGACTGCATGTATAACAGGGTCTGCCTGGCTTCCCCCTGCCCTATCTCCTGCCCACCTTGTACCTTGCTAGCCAAGCAGGGATCCCTCCTCCCTCCCTTCTATCTCCCACAGCATGGATCCCAGCCTCACAGACTCTAGGCATGTGGTATGCTAGCTAATGCTGAGAGGTGTCTATGTGTGAGTATCTCCAGTTTCACTGGAACAGGTAGGTAGAACAGTGACCACTTAGGGCTTTTTGGAACTAATCAACAGGTTAGCTGGTAAGCTGTTTAAGAAGAGTTTGAATTAATAGAGTGAGGCTATTGTTTTGGTGATGAGGTGATAAGCACTGTTATCAGTCCCCTGCTGGCTTGCTCCCGTCAGTTTGCTGCAGACAGTATGAAGAAGCAGAGAGAGGGAGACTGAAAAGCTCCGTACCATCAACAGATGCATGCACTGCACCCCACTCACCTTGCCTCAGAGTGCAGTTGCCAGACCCCAGGGGGCTGGGGGCTGGCAACACTCCTGCCCCTGAGCAGCCAGTGGGGAAAAGCCTGGGATGGTACAGGCAGAGTGGAAGTTTACACCCCTCCCTAATCAGAGCGACCTGCTGGGGCCTGGCCATGCTCCCCCCCCCCCCCCCATTCAGGCGTGGGGAGGGGCCCCCCCCAATTCAGTGCTGTGGAAGGGAAGGGAAGGGAAGGGAAGGGAAGGGCTGCTCTAGCACCCCGACCCCACCTGGCTTCTAGCCTGAGCCACTGCAGGCCTGAATTTTCTCAGTCCAGAATGTCCAGTTACAAACTGGTTCAGCCTAGCCAGGTTAGATTAACCTGCAACAATTGAATCAATTCAGGCTCAGGCTTTTTGAATGTCTGTCCCTAGGCCAGAACTTAAGCCTCAGCAGCACAGATTTTAGCATAGGTTAATTTTTCCTGTTTCCTAGCTGGGTTCTGCAGCTCAAACTACGCTCCATGCTGCTGTGACCAGGCTGCTATCAGTTTCCAAGCTAGCTAATTTAAAGATACACTGCTGTGGGGCAATGCATAATATATAATCTGATAAATTACCTAATGACTGCATGTAGATGCTGAAAAGAACCATGGAGAGAAACATCCATGATGAGACTCCATAAATGAGCCCTGGGACTGGGAAAGCCCAGTCACTGGCCTTAACACTGGGACCACCCTTTTCCTACCTGCCCCCTGGCACTGAGCTATTTTAGGCCCCTGGGCCCTCGCCCATCCCCCCAGGCAGACAGCTCTCCCATAGACTGCCCAACCTCCCCCCAATCCCCAAGCCTGCCAAACCTCCAATCCTGCAAGACACTGTCAGTGCCAGGAACCAATCGAAGTTAGTCGGAGTGTGGAGAGGAATGGGTGGGATTGGGGGGAGGGGTCATAGATTCATAGACGTTAGGGGCTGGAAGGGACTTACAAGATCATCAGGTCCAGCCCCCAGATCACTGGGTCCATCCCCCACCTGGAGTAGGGGTCAGAGGGCTAAAAATAGCTCCTGGTCCCAGGGGGGCAGAAGGCCCCCCATGGGCCCCACTAGTCTCCCCCCCAATCCCTCCAAGCCCTCTGTGGACCCTGCTTGCCCCCCAATCCTACTAAACCCTCCCAGTTTCCACCAACTCCCCGATGGAGCCCGTTTACCGCCCCAATTCCCCCCTGCAGACTCCACTTGCCTTCCCCAATCCCCCACCCATGGACCCTGTTTGTCTCAATTCCCTCTAAAGACCCGACTTGTTCCCCCAATCCCCCCTGCTTTTTTCCATCTGGAATTTTCCCAGTTCCAAGCTTTATAAAAATCCACATAATTGGTTCACAAAGCTCTTTGACCAATTCTTGTAATGCTTGTAGGAACAACTTAACATGACCTGAAGATTTAAAAACTTTGAATAGCTGCATTTTTTTACTTGCCCCTGAGACAGTAATGGACTAAATAGCATTTCTTTATCAGTGTAAGTACAAAAACATCACCTCCTTCCATCCCAACTGACCTTCGGTGGGTGGCCAGTTTTCATGCGATCTAATCTCCCCAAATGTCTGTATGTACCCTTAGAGCCCAGGGAAGCAACAAATGTTGAGTTTCAATCTGCTGAGGATTAGTGAACTATGAGGTGATGTGGGTGGATGAGATGACTCACATTGGCCCTTTTCACAAATTGACTAAAATTAACACCAATTAAAAAAACCAACAACAATGACCTACTCTGTAAGAACAACCATTAAGTCCTTTAGCTTAAATTAGAGTGGTTTGTGCTTTTTGTAGGAATACTGGGCTCCCAATTGTAGCCCTAAAGTTACAGATGATCTTATTAAACAGCTTAACACAGCTCAATTAGATGGTAATGATGAGGGAGGGATGGAGCTCTTGGATTCCATTATTTTTTCTACATTTCTGTCCAAATCAGATGCAAAGCTTAATGATCCCATTCAATTGCTAGAGAGTACACAGCTAATAGGTATCTAAGCCAGGTATCTAGACTGGGTCTAGATGATACAGTTAAAACTGTATCAAGTCTTGGTAAGGATTTTCCTTGGTGAAGATGCCTCCTCCATCTTTTTAGTAACATTTATTTAAATTCTTTTCTACATTTTTTATTATTCTTTTTTATTACTGAAAGATAATACAAGGCCCTGAAGAACTGCTATTAACATGCTGAAGTTAGATCCAATACAAAAGTCCTAGCTGACTGTTTAGATTATCTGCTCCTATAAAAATAGATCAGATGATATTTGAGCCCTTTAATATATATATTTTTAGTACTAAGACACCTTACCTTTTAGAAACACATCCAGTCTTGATCTGGAAATAACTATGGATAGACAATCCACTGTATGCCTAGGTATCTTTTGTCAGAATTTGTCTAGAATGCATCACCTAACGACTTTCTACCTTGCTTTAAAGAACCATCCGATATCATATAGATGTAAAACCTTGTATTTGTTGGTATTTAAAGGGGATGGTTTTTAAATAAGTCTACCTCATACCTCTGAATTGCTGACCTGTCACTACTGGTCATGCCACTAATTTTTGAGTCATCTGCAGATTTTACTACTAATGACTTTGTGTTGTCTTGTAGATCATTATTAAGGAGCATTAAATGGTGTCACTAAGAAAAAATCCTGTCATGATCCATTATAAGCAACCTGGATGGATATCATGTCTTTATTTACTTTTACTATTTCATATCACCTAGCCAATTTTCATCTCTGTCCAATGCGTTAGAAAAAATCTAAATTTATCATATCAACACAGTTACCTTTATCACTCCAATTGAGTTCTCATCTAAAAAACATAAAGCTCGTCTAACAAAACTTATTTTCCCATAAAGTGTTATTGTCTGACATTAATTATGCAACCATACTTAAATTCTTAAAAAGTTACTTATTTTATAACTTTTCCATGAGCTTGTGTGGGACAAACTGCAGGATAAGTGACCCGTAAGTCATTTCATCTACCCTTTTTTAAATATGGGCCCAATATTTTCCCAGCCATCTGGAATTTTCCCAGTTCCAAGCTTTATAAAAATGCATATAAATGGTTTACAAAGGTCTTTGGCCCATTCTTGTAATACTTGCGGGAACAACTTAACATGACCTGAAGATTTAAAAGCATTTACTTTGAATAGTTGCTTTTCTTTCACTTCCTCCCTAGACAGTGATGGACTAGACAGCATTTCCTTGTCATTGTAAGCTATGAAAACATCACCTGCTTCTTCCCAAATAAAAAATCACTTTTACACAGGAATTTATAATTTTACCATCCTTATCTAACACTGAACCACTATCATTAGGATAGGTTGCTTCCTTAAATCCAGAAATAGCTTTTCACAGACTGAGAAGCATTCTTTATGTGAAACCATCTGATTCCTTGTTTTTGCTTATTAAGAAATCCCTAAGGCTCCTGTAATTACCAATAATTTATATTTTTACTTTTTTAGTTGGATGGAGGTTTATAAAACACTAATTTCCATTGTCATTTCAAGGGATTCTTCTTGAAGCCATAAAGTAACATGATAGCACAGAAAGTATGAAGATGCAAGGAGTATATGCTAAACTAGCATTATATGCTACTGGGTTTAACTGGTATACAGGTATATAGCTTGTTAGCGAACCTTAAAACTGAGAAAAAAATTTGAAGTTTTAAACAGCACAGACAAGACAAATTTCCCCCATTTTGATTAATGACTACATATTTAAAGTATTTAGGAGGTAGGATTCTTATTCTTCTGTAGGATACACACAGTTGAAAAATCCTTCCCATTCTGTGTAGTATTTGGGGAGATTTGGCATGATAATTACAGTAGATTTGTCATTGTCTCTGTTTAGAAGGATTAGTCTTTGTAAAATGAATGTGCACATTGTCTACAGATGTTACCTATTGTCCTTTAGAGAAAAGATATTAATGAGAGAGAGAAGTTTTTTTGTGATGCACGACTGGCAAGGAATATGATCATGTCTTGCTCTTGAAGCCTGCCAAGGTAGTGAGAGGCCTTTTCCCCCCTATTCTGTATATAGCTTGTCAACTCAGGTTTGATAGAAAGACAAAAAAATGCGCTACTAGGGATTTTTTTTGTACATGCCAGTGAATTTAGTTACAAATGTGATGGATACGAGAGATCTGTCAAGCATGGCAAAGAGCTGTCTTAACTTGCATGTGGCAATAACAGACATGTTTATTATTAGTTTATTCATTTGTTTTGTGGAGAACACAATTCCCAAATGCTTGCTATTGGAAAAATGGCAGTTTGAAAATAGAATAAAGTAAAAGGGAGCTAACAAGTTTATATAAAGAAGCTGACCTCATGGAAATTGCTTAAGAATTGCCCTCCATTTTTTATATTATTATGTATCTGAAATAGAAGATCAAAGATTTAACATTCATCTAAAAAAATAAAACTAAAAATAAATGGAGCACAGAGATATTTTAGATGTTCTACAACAGAAGACTGCCAAGAATAAACTACTTCATTTAATCAGAAATAGCTACAGATGAAAGGAAAGTTATGAATGGTTACAAAAGAGGGATTGTTGAGGTGTGCCCAGATTTTACCCAGCAATTTGACCATTAACTTTGCATGTAGTAGCAAGAAAACATTCCAATAAAAAGTACTGTCAAGGCTAAAACAAAGACTGGATTAAAGTACCACAACATAAAATACTTGCTTATGTTAATACATGCTGAGTCACAGAAGTGCTAAAACCACAGCTGCCAATATGTATTTGCAAACCAGAAGGATTTACTATTTCTGTTAAAGATGTTTACCAATGGAAAAAAAATCTATAATACGTGCATTTCCTCTCTGCTAACCTGTGCTCTGTATTTCACTAATCAATCTCTTTACTTTGTTCCCTGGGGTTTAATATATGCACAATGAACTAATGGCAAACACAAATGAAGGCAGATGCATTAATTTGTATGAGCTAACTTATTACACAGGCAAACCTACTGAACAAAGCACTGCAGTGAAACAACGAAATGAGCGGGTTATAAGACGGCACTGAAGAGTTCTTTCTTTTGCAATTGAAATGGAAAATGTTTCGCACCAAATTAACCAAGAAATTGAAGCAGTACCATATTAGCACCCAGAGCATTGTGTGAGGGCTGCTATATGAAGACATCTTAGAGACTAAGACTGTTTCTGTATTTTGGAACAGGCAGTCATTGGCTAAAAAATAGGAATATTCTTGGCTGCCCAGTGACCTAGATAAATGTGTTATTCTAGAGCCTGACCTTGGAAAAGTCCAATCTCTCTAGGAATTACCTAGAACTCCTCTCCCACTTATTGGATAAATGCTCCAACCACTATGCTACTCAGCAAAAGGAGGATTTGATCATCCCCACCAGCTATGTTTCCTGGTGGGTGTGACTGGGGATGACGAACATAATGCACTCAGTGTGCGTTTAGCATCCTGGTAAGGTAGGTGCACAACCTCTAGGTAGGTGCTGTGGATCCCAAGTTGATATTGACATCTAATATGCACGCCCTCATCAGGCTTATAAGCTCCCAGGAGTGAAATTTCAGACAAACCCTTCAGCCTCCCATTTTGTACTGCTTAGCTGTAGACACTTCCCTGCTCAATAGCTAGGTACCCTGGATTGTCCTTTGGAGGCAGTTAACTCTCCACTGACTGAATGGGAACCATAGGCACCTGATGCTTTCAACTGGATCCCCTCCCTGGTTCAAGGTGCTTAACTTACAGGCACTGCAATATTCAAGTGGAGTTACTGGTGAGTATGATTTGGATATGGACGGACAGAGAAGCTCTTAACATCAACAGAGATCTCTGAACCAAGACCTGTCACTTATGCTCTGATTTCCTGAGATGTGGTCAATCCATAGGACATTTTGGTAGTTTCAAATCTGGGTTTGTTCCAACTCAGAACAAAATCAAAGATTTTTGAAAATTCTCCTGAACTGAAAATTCTGAAAGATTTTTGTTCCAAGAACACAAAGTGGTGGTTTTCAGAAATGAATGATGCTCCCTGAGATCCCAGCAGCTCCTGACTGAAATTGCTGTTTGTTTCAGCTTCACTGCAGCCAGTGTGAAGCTGGATCCCAGGGCAGCTGGAGGACCCAGCTAGTCCAGAAGTTTAGAAGCCATGGAGCCCACAGCACAGGGCAGCCCACATGGTAGATCTTGGTATTGTGTCTGACAGGCACTCCCATCATGACTTGGAAACACAGGACTCAGAGCTGGAAACAATATCCAGGCTAAATTTATTCATGGCCAGTATACACTCATTTGTTCTTGTGTCAGCACTGTCTTTTGGTTTAACTAGCTTTTATTCTTCCCTGGTGTTTACCTCCTTGATATATTTATACAGAGCAATTATATCCCCCTCTCAGCCTTGTCTGGCTAGGCTAAACAAATCAAGCTCTTTTAGTCTTCTTTCAAGCTCTCTCTCCTCTTAGTCATTCTAGCAGCCTTTCTTTGCACCTGCTCCAGTCTACATTCATCTTTCTTGAATGTAAATGACTGGAGTTTGATACAATATTCCAATGAGTTCTAGTCAATGTCTTGTCCAATGGTATACTTCCCCCTCTCTACTAGAAATCCCTCACATGACACACTGTAGGATCATATCAGTTCCACATAGCCATCCCATGACTGACTTAGAGGGCCAGGTCTTTCTCCTCCTCTGTTATTTTCAATTAATGATCTCTCAGGTTCAGCAACAATTCTTATTATTAGTCCCCTGCTTTTTGTGCATTACATTTCATTCCATTCCTGTATGTCCAATTCCTCCTGTAGGACATTCTTGGAGCATCTACACGAGATGCTACAGCAACGTAGCATCAGTGGGCATGAATGCCGTGACGCCGATGCTACTGCTCAGTAGGATGTTGCTACTGCGCAATAGGGTTGGAAATGATCCATGCGCTGCTGGGACTGTGCAGTAACAGCAGTTACTGCTCAGTCATTTAGTACCTTTGCCTGCGCGGTCATTTAGTACTCACTAAATGACTGCACAGTAACAATTGTGCAGTCACGTAGATGTGTAGACGTGCCTTCTGAGTACTTTCCATATAGATAATACTTCCCATCTCTGTGATTCCTATTTTTTTTATACCAAGCTCATTAATGAAAACATTAAATAGAACTGATCACAAGACTGATGATCATTGAGGAACTCCATTAATAAGTTGTCCAGCTTGACAGTTCTGCTTTCAGCACAAACTATTCTGACATTTCTTTAACCAGTTAAATAGACTGCAATCCTCTAACAATCCTCACCTTCTGCATGTAGCATTGTATCAAATGCTTTACTGAAAGCCAGACAGGTTGGGTTTATCACAATACCTTTGTATAGAAAACCTTTCAAAAAATCAGGTTAGCCTGACATAATCTTCCACTGCTAACCCCACATTAAATCTTACCATTTTATATTTACTTCCATATCTTCAATTATTCAAAAATGGTTCTAAGGCCTTGCATATCATGGAGGTCACACTAATGAGAAACTTTTTTCTGCTTCCAGAGAAGCTATGTAAGGACAAGTCTACACTAGAAAAGATCTTCTGGGTAGGGCTATTCCAGCATAGCAATACTGAGGCTAGCCCTCCTAGTGCAGATGCAGTTATACTGACAACAAGATGATTTTGCTGATATAACCTATATCAGTTTGTCAAGTGAAATAAGCAACACAGGCAAGAACATTATTATGCCAGCATAACTTGTTTACCCTAAGGACTTTTTTGATTTAGGAATGTCACAAAAAATAACACCCCTAGCTGATATGACTATCCTAGCAAAATCATATAGTATAGTGTGGTTTAAGGATCTCAGAGGGAAGCTTATCTCAAAAATAGCAAAGGCCTGGTATTTTACAGTTTTTCTAATTCATTGTGAATCCTAGGAAGAGATTCCAATCTCACTTGTTGATGGTGGTTGTGATGTTTTTGGTACTGATTGTAATGATTTAATGGAGCAACAGACCTGGGCAAATGAAACATGTATTATAAAAATACCTAAAAGTAAATGGAGAATTTACAAGTCTCTTTGAAGGCAAGTTGATGAACTGCCAGGACTTCTGGTCCTAAGGTTTGGTCATCACTTTTTTCTTTAACAAATTAGGATCCTGTACAGTGTTTTATAGAACTAACGTAATTAAATACTGACATTTGTATTTGGTCGTTGGCAGTTTTCTACTTCAGTTTCAACATACATAAAATGGGGACAATAATACTAAGTTACTACCTCTCACAGATCATGATATTTAAAATATTTGTAATTTGGACCATGAAGTGCACTTTGTTGCAGCACTGTTATCTCTTATTCTATTTGACTAACACGAGTCAAACTTATTTGTTTTTTATCCTCCGAAATGTAAGTAGTCTGAAGATCACAATATTTCTAGTGTACTTTCCAGTTTCTATGTACTTTCTATTATATCTCTTCCTTAAAAAGCAATGATCCTGCAGTTAGCAGTCTCACTAGCCATAATTCTGCAAATACACTGGACAAATATTAAGTTCTCATTGACTTTATTAGACTGGCCAAACTCAATCTGAAACCTTTTAGAAAAATTACACCTACTGACCCATAGACAAATAAATTCTGATATTTAAAAATCAAATACAGACTTAAATTCACCATTCTTTTTTACGCAGTTTTATCATAGACTTGGTCTATTAACAAGATTTCCCTATGGGAAGTTTGTTTTGGCCTCATTATTTTCATAAGCAATTTTGACTTATGAAATACTATCCTGTAACAATTAATCATATGATATAGAAGTTTGATCACTCATGGATAAAACTTCTAAGTCCCCCCACTATTCTAATACAGAGCTCTAAACTGTGTGCATCTGTGCTCCAGAAAGTAGGTATGTAATGAAAGTGTAGTGAAATCATGAAAGGGTTAGGGGTCACAGTGAATGAACAATTGAAAATGAGCTCCCAGTGTGATGCTGCTGCCAAAAGGGTTAATGAAACCCAGAGATATATAAATAGGAGAATCATGAATAGAAGTAGGGAAGTCTGGAGAGCAAATCTTTCATAACAGAAGCCTGTTTATTTATATAGCATACAAAGATGTAACAAGATCCAGTGGCTAGAAGTTGAAGGTAGACAAATTCTGACCAGAAATGAGGTGCAAAAAATTAGCAGTAAACCTAAATAATCCCTAGAACAACTGAACAAGAGTCAATGAGGGATGGATGATGGATTTTCTACCAAAGGCAATTTTTAAAATGAACACTGGATATCTTTGTAAAAGATATGATAAAAGAGAAGATAGTTCAAATAGGAGTTAATTCATGGAAATCCTATGATCTGTCTCAAAATGAACCCTTCTGACCTTTAAATCTATGCATCTCTAATGGAACTAAAACTGTTCTCTAAAAGGAGGTGCCAATTACATACTGAAATACAAAGGATGAAAAGGCTAGTTTGCAATGACCCCGTAACTGACTTGCATGTTTTCCACTCATAGATAGCACAGGCATTCCAAACTCTTGCCAAGAAAGCCGTCAGATCAGACTATTATATATTTCATAAATATATTTCTCTTTCCTGATCTCTTTCTTTCCTACAGATGCAAAATTGAGGGTATACGAGTTCCAAAATGTAGTTACCTCATTTGGCTTCACAAAAAAGTGAAAGGTGAAAAAAGTACCTGAAAGATTTTTTCTCCAATAAAAAGGGGTCAGTTTGTCCCCTTTGGTATGAAATACGAAGTCTTTCTGGATTTCAGCAAGGCCTTTGACACTGTCAACCACCCCATCCTCATTAAAAAACTAGGTGACTGTGGCATCGATGCCTACATGGTCAGATGGATTGCGAATTGGCTGAATGGTCATACTCAGAGGGTGGTGGTGGACGGATCATATTCGACCTGGGGGGAAGTGGGCAGTGGAGTCCCCCAGGGCTCGGTCCTTGGGCCCGCACTGTTCAATTTCTTTATCAGCGATTTGGACGATGGGGTGAAAAGCAACCTGTTCAAATTTGCTGATGATACCAAAATTTGGGGTGAGGTGGGCACGCTAGTAGGGAGGGAAAGACTGCAGAAAGACCTGGATAGGTTGCAAGGGTGGGCTAACAAAAACAGGATGCGTTTCAATACAGACAAGTGCAGGGTGCTACACTTGGGCAGTAGTAACCGGCAGCACACTTATAAGATGGGAAACTCCCTTCTTGAGAGCACGGAGGCAGAAAGGGATCTTGGAGTCATTATTGACTCCAAGATG
>NW_005842037.1:1143251-1157690 GCF_000455745.1 Alligator sinensis | reverse complement strand
GAGAACAGGATGGGTTTCAACACTGACAAGTGCAAGGTGCTGCACCTGGGGAGGAAGAACCAGCAGCATACCTACAGGCTGGGGAACTCCCTTCTTGTCAGTGCAGAGGCAGAAAAGGATCTTGGAATCATTATTGATGCCAAAATGAACATGGGCCAACAGTGTGGGGACGCAGTCAGGAAGGTCAACCATACCTTGTCATGCATCCACAGATGAATCTTGAGCAGGTCCGAGGAGGTGATCCTCCCCCTCTATGCGGCACTGATCAGTGGTCAGGCCGCAGTTGGAGTACTGCATGCAGTTCTGGGCGCTGCACTTCAGGAGGGATGTAGACAATATGGAGAGGGTCCAGAGGAGGGCCACCCGCATGATCAGGGGGCAGCAGGGCAGGCCCTCCGAGGAGAGGCTGCGGGACCTGAACCTGTTCAGCCTCCACAAGAGAAGGCTGAGGGGGGATCTAGTGGCCATTTACAAACTAGTCAGAGAGGATCAGCAGGTATTGGGGGAGTCCCTGTTCCCCCGAGCACTATCAGAAGTGACTAGAAATAACAGTCACAAGTTGGCAGAGGGTAGATTCAGACTAGACATCAGGAGGTACTACTTCACAGTCAGGGCGGCTAGGATCTGGAACCAACTTCCAAGGGAAGTGGTGCTGGCTCCTACCCTGGGGGTGTTTAAGAAGCGGCTTGATGCCTACCTGGCTGGGGTCATTTGAGCCCAGTTTTCTTCCTGCCCAGGCAGGGGGTCAGACCTGAAGATCTGCAAGGTCCCTTCTGACCCTACTTCTATGATTCTATGTGTTAATTCACAATTTCTTACATATTGGCAAGTTAGACAAACAAGAAAGTACATAATGTATAAGACAAGGGTAGGCTTTGATATGGCAGATTGTCACAGGGCACTAAGGTGCCTCCTCCTAGAAGAGCAGAAACTGCCTAGGGAGAGAGTCCCAAGAGCCAGACAGAAGCCCACAGGTGCAGGTTACTATGGCAACAGGCTAACGAGTAAATTAGCCTGCACCTAGCCAGCTGACCAGAAGAGGCAGGGCCCTGGGCGCACAAACCCCAGGGCTGGGAGTAGAGTTGGGTCTCTTTGTCAGCAGTTGGTGGAAGTGAGCTTGCTCGCTCTTGGAGGAGAAGCTCACTAGAGAAGCTTAGCTGCCTGTTCTACTCTGGGTAGGATTAAGGGGTTCCAGGAGCTCACCAGAGACCCTGGCTTATAAGGCACTTAGTGCTGGGAGAAGTCTGATGTTCTAGAGGGACAGAGCACACCTGGAACTGCTTATATTATGTTATAGCCCAGGGGCTCAGATTTTAGTTGCTGTTTGACTGGTGGATTGGGTTGAGGCTACTGGGGAAGGAGGAGGCCTCATTGGGGGCCCATGATGGTGTGGGGACCCCAGTGGTAGAGAAGGGTGCAGCAATAAAGGGCTGCAGAGAGCCTGGCGGCCAGTGTGGGGTGCGGAGACAGGGCTGCGGAGAGCCCGGTGCCAGTGTGGGATGTGGAGACAGGGCTGCGGAGAGACAACATCAATACCATCTGTGAGGCTTGGGGCATGGTAAAGGGGTGGTTCTGGAGCCATGCATCTAGCCTGTAAGGCTGAGGGTGTCCTGTGAGTCGCCACTTTGAACCAGGTCTAAAAACCCACAGGGTTCAGTGGGGTCCAGCAAGACCGTGTCCAGAATACAAACTCGAGGGCAGCCTCCCAATTTACTAAAATTACCAGCAAGACATGGTGGGTGAAAAAAAGGGTGCCTGTTGGGCAAGACTGGCACGGTCAAGGAGCCCTAGGGGGCATCACAGCCATCCCTGGGGACCCCATTCCGTGACATAGACTTGCTCAGTAGAATGCATACGTTGTTCCATTGCTGTTATTAGGCCTTAAATTCAAAATCATTGTAGAAAATGAACTGAAAATTTACAAAAAACCAAAAACATTACATTAACACATTTGAAAATGTTATTAGAGGGAGCCTTAAAACTCTGTTATAGGAGCCATTTAACTTCTTATCAAATCAAGATTAAAAATAAGTATGCCAACTAAGACTCCATCAGGGAACTGATTGTTTGCAAATATAAGCAAAATTATAAGGCACTAAAATCAGGATTCTCTAATGAAAGCTGTTAGACATTGCTAATGCTCTCAGCTCTGCCTGTAATTTATGCATATGCAATGTGTCACTTTCTAAATGTTGATTCTTTGAAATGTAATCACAGCCTCCCTTATCTTGTTGATCGTTTCATGATGTATGTGTTCCTTGAGGGATGACATTACCTCTAATATGCCTCTTGCATATTTCCTGGACCATCACTTCAACACTGGGCCTCTAATACTATTTAAAATAGGAAGAGAGTTCAAAGTAAGTTGCTCCCTCTTCACAGTCTTTTACAGCATCAACACAACTTTTTCAGTTTAAATCAGGGCTCAGCAAGATAATTAATAGGCCACTAATGGATGCATGTGACCATGCAGAGCAGAGTCCATATTCATATATTTTCAGCACCTCGATCCTACAGTAATTGCTGTTCTGCAAATATAATCCATAAATAGATCAATAATGATCTTGTTTATGCAGGGACCCAAAGTATTTTGTCTTCATTTCCTACAGACAATTACTTTGGGGGTTTTCTGTGTATAAAATACTTTTACATGAATCAATTATTTATTTCAAAATAAACAATAAAATTGCAGAAAAATCCTGTTTCACTTGATATTAAAGGCTTGAAATCAAATCAATGAGTGTTTCAGTGTTGCAGGGAGGTGAAAAATTGGCAAATCAGAAGCTGTTTTATAGTCTATTTCAAAAGCCTCCATCAGGTTAAACCAATAGCATACATAGTTTGTTTGTTTTTTTAAAAGGAAGACAGTACATGATATGGCAGTTTCAGTATCTCATCGAACATGAAAATCAGAGACTGACTTTGCAGATATAATAAACACTATAGATGCAGAGAAGCTTACTGGAGTGCAATCTGAATTTCACAGAAAAAAAAATCTGTTTCTGCTAGGAATAAACCAAAATTTGACTTTGACTGTGATTGCACAGGTTAATGCTAATGGATTTCTAAATGGTAAAAATTTCTTCAATAGCAAGTATGAGCACTCTAAGCTGATAAAATGCAGTTCATTAACAATACCAGGCTAATACCATATCTGTGACTGTTTTACAGAACACAACAGACTTCTAAATGATGAAACTTCAAAGCTTAAATAGGTCTGAAATCTTGACAATAAAAATTAAAAAATGCAGATTATTTGTGATAACCAGCCTTAGGATCAATGGGTCATTTGGATAATCAGAGATGCTGCACTCTTAATATACATCCTTTAAAGAACTTTATACCCCTAAAAGCTTCTCAGACTCTCAATAGGTTATACCCATTTTAAATACATTGAATATTTAATTAATTTAAAAAAAGATTATAAGTATTTAGATATCTGCTCATTAAAAAGTAGCTGTGTCTTAATTAAATGTACCACTTGTGGTAAGAGTTGAATTTCCAGAGCTGAACCTGAATTCCTTCCCCATCCACATCTTCAATTTACCTTGATCATTAATTGGTGAGGCAGACTTGGGTTTCCCAGTTCAACAAGCTACTTAAGAGGGTGCCCTAACTGACATATATATTGAAATTAAACTGAAGTTTTGGCAAAAGGGAGGATAACTTAGATCCCATGTGTATTTTCTAGGATCTATTGAGACAAAAAGCAATGATGCTACGTATGATGATGTTTCCTAGATGTATGCCTTTTCACTAAGATCTGGATTGAAGCCACTGAACTTGACATAGGCTATCAAATAATCAGATTAGTTGATCACTGCTAAACTGGGTCAAATTTGAATGGCTGAGTTAGAGCAGGACTAACCCTCTGAGCCATTTTTCATTCCAAGCTATGTCATTTAATGAAACCATTATCTTCAGATCACATCAGGTGAATATCATATTTTTTAAAATTTCTGCTGTCTCAATGTTACTTGCTACATTTCTCCCTACATTTACCAAGATTATGTTAATCTTGTAAAGAAGAAATATGGTACTACAATTATTCTAGTATTATACTGTGCTAGGATAGCTATTTCTCTCACTAAAATTGGACTATATAAAATAAAAATGTGAAATTCAGCCAATGTGATTTTTTTTTTATTTGGCTTGTTGGGTAAATTGAAACACATCGTATACTGGATCAAATATTCCAATTAATCAAAACATTTACTATAATCTATGTATGATCTGGCTATTACATTCACTCTACATTTTAATTGTTTTATACTACAGTTACTTTCTTAAACTGTATATAACCTTTACTTAAGTTTTTTGTTTTTTTACAGAATCATTTCCTGTTCTCAAGATTATATAGCCATTTCCACATATGACAAAAATATATGCCATGCTGAAGCAAGTGCTTTGGCCTTTAAAATTCTCTAGGTTTCAGTTGACCTATATTCTAGCCCGTTACTCTTGGGGAATATGTAATCCCCTCAGGAATCTCACATTTGGTGCAGCCTCACACATAATAGAAACATTTGCTGCACAGCACGCTATGGACCAGAGATCAGTGTGTTCACGTAAACAGATGAACAGCACCTGTACACAGTCAAAACCAATGGCTGTAAGAAAACTGCTTGGCCCCTTCCAGGCAGCTCATACATGGTGTATACACTGCATATCTCCTCTGAAAATTACATGACATGATTACAAGATCATATTATTTTACTATATTATTAATACTGCATAGGAATATATTTTTCCTTGTAAAGAAGTATTAAGAAAGCTACACTGTACAACGACTTCTCAAATATCATCATCATGGATCTTTTACTTAGCATTCATTTTAAAACGGTTTAGCACTTCCACGTGTTCCCTTAGAATAACAAACACATTGCAGCCCAACAGCCCACAAATTCAATCTACCCAAAAATTACGTTTATTTAATACTGTATCCCTGATTTGTAACATTCTGTCAGCCAACTCCTCCAAAACGAGGTTGCCAGATTCCTGAAAAAAACCTATGCTAGTGTCTAAGCCACTAAGGGAAACTGCAAGGAAGGCTGGGCATTCATACTATGTTCTTGCTCCAGCCAGACTGCCAGCTCTGTTCTTGAGTTCAAACTGCATACTGCAGAAGGAATCTTGTAAATTAAATACCCAACATGCTTACAAGAATGAGGCCAAGCAGGTAGATTGAAGGGATAATGCCATATACACACGCCCTGCCTGTGAACTGCAAGGATATTGATCACTTTAAATTTCAGATGCTGATGGATTGACATGACATTCTTCAAAACACAATAACCAGATGCAAAAAGTGACCAAACAAAAACACTTTAATACAATCAGATATACAATTCTGATTTTAGCAAGGCTTTTGATACAGTCTCCCAAAACGTTCTCATAAGCAAGCTAAAGAAATTCAGTTTGGATGAATGGACTGTAAGGTGGATACAAAACTGGCTGGATCATCGGGCTTAAAGGGTAGCAATTAATAGCTTGATGTCTAGTTGGCAGCCAGTATCAAGTGGAGTGCACCAGGGGTCAGTCCTCAGTTTGATTTTGTTCAATACTTTCATCAGTAATTTGGGAGATGGGATGGAGTGCACCCTCAGCAAGTTTGTGGGTGACACCAAGCTGGGGGGAGTAATAGATACACTAGCAGGTACGGCTAGGATTCAGGGAGATCTCAACAAATTGGAAAATTGGACTAAAAGAAATTTCATGAAGCTCAATAAGGAGAAATACAAAGTCCTGCACTTAGGATGAAACAACCCTGTCCACTGGTACAGGCCGGGGACTGACTAGCTTTGAGCACGGGTTGGACCAGATGACCTCCCTAGGTCCTTCCAACCCTAACTTTCTATGATTAAGTGAACCTTCTCAGTGAATCTGGTATTGGTTTGGAGTAGAATAATAGGGAGAAAAGATCTGTGGAGACATAACATGGCCTGCATGTCACTGGAGAAGCACAGCAGTAAGGGATTTTGGGGAGCAGACAGTAAGGGGACCAAGCCAGACAGGATGGAACAGCTACTAAGCAGACTGCAGCCAGTTGCAGAAGCTAGGGTGTCTGTACTACTGTTCTGCAGCTGAGAACAAGGTGATTTCTGCTCAAGAAAGGTTCCCACTGTGCAACCCAAATTTTTGGGCTGGTTCTGGAATACCTGTAGAGGTCAATGAGACTACAACCTCCGTATCTAAGCAAGCCTTCATCACCACTGTCTATCCCTGGTATTGTGGAAGACCCAGCCAAGGCATGTAAGTCTAATCATCTCACCAAAGAAGACGGCCATTAGATAATACTGAGTGGTTCAATGAGTTGCACAGTAATTTGTGACAAAGCTTTGACCACATTCCTTGCATTGCCATCCGCAATTCTGTGGCAGATACGCGGTCTTTGATTTCTGATGATGTCCTTCAAGCCCAGAGTACTGTTTATTGGAGACTGACATTAGGCCTTTTTACACATGCTCCACCAATTAAAGTGCCCAGAGCATCTCCTCTCTTCTAAGTGGTGGTGGGGTCACTTTGAAAACTCTTTGAACAAGCTTTAGACAAAGTGCCCCCACAGACATTTTGAAATGCAGGGACATGGATACATGAGAAGCAGAGGCTAGCTGGAGCATGCTAATTAGCACTCTCCAGCAGCCTTGATTAATCAAGCCTTCTTTGATGTGCCACAATTATAGCATGGGAAAGCAGCCTCTCGGCCCATGGACAGGCAGCTGTTGTTGCTATTCAGAAAAGTCAACATGCTCATTGGCATGTGGTAGTGATAGCCATGTCCTATCACCGCTTATCTGCAGCAAGTGATTCTTAGCAGTTAAATCAGTGTGATGTTCAGAACAAGGTGAAACTTCAGTAGGTCTTCAACCACTTTTTCACTGGCCACATAGCAGTTGCTTACTCCTGCTTATGTATGCAACGTGACCAGCCTAACTGCGTTACGCCTGTAACAACTGCTGCTGGACTCACAGCAGGGCTAAAGATCCCTGTAAAGGCAGAGCAGGAAAGTTTGCAGCCACAGTCATTTTGCAAAAGCGTATACATGTTTTTGATTGGCTCCCGAGGTAGACGAGGGGGGGACACAGCTAGGCTCAGAGAGGAGAAAGGGGCCTGAAGGCAGGGGCCCTGGACCACAGAGCTCAGGCAAGAACCAGGCTGCAGCTGGCAGTGGCTGTGACTGTGGAAGCTGCAATTAGTAATGGGGAGAAGACAGACCTGGCATCCTTTTCTCTCTGTAAGTAAAGGGACCCGTAGGCAGGCAAAGGGTCATAAGGGAGACTTGCCTAGGAGGGCAGGGTGTCAGTCTGGGAAGGCTCTGGGGAAAGTTAGCTGAGAAAACAGCCTGGGGGGGATAACAGAAACAATCCTTGGTTTATCAGCACAAGGGCCCATGTCTGGGAACTGGGGAAAAGGTGCTTTTGGGCAGGGGGGACAGCATGTTTTTCTTTTGCAGATACAACAGACAGCTGAACCAAAGGAAAGCTTCTCCCCATGCAGGCTCTAGCAGAGGGAAGAACAGCACTTTCTTTGAAGCAAGCAGGGCTGTACCAGCAATGGTCCTATTTTGTTAATGTAAAGGAGAGCTGATGTTTTGTTAACCCTGTGTATTCCTTCTGGCTGAAATGCACTTGAGTCTCACGGTTGAAGCTGGGGAGTTGTATGGAGGGTGTTCTTTATTCAAATGGTATGAAGTGTTCTTAGTTCATTGATGCCCTGGCTTTGACAATTAAATGATTGATATCCTGGTTTGATATTAATCTCATTCATATGTTGACTGTTTTGTAAATAAACTGTGTAAGTAGTTAGACTGTACGTACTCCAGTGCATGGGGAAACTACAAGAAAGCACTCCACAGAAAGGTAGCCTGAGCCTTAGGGGCTGGGAGGTTGACCAAGGTTATTTGACACCCCAGGACCCTGAATCTGGACGTCGCCGCGGGTGGCAACGTAGCTAGGGTTACACACTTTTGTTATCAACACTTCAGTGCTGTAACGACCAGCTCCCTGCAGCATGTTGGCAGTGGAAGAGACTGCAGGAAAAAATGATGACTCTCTCCAGCTGCTAGAAGTGCATCCTGTTCAGCATCCAAGCTTTACACCCAGGAAGCAAAACAATAGGAACTACAGCCTGATAAATGTTAACCTTAGTAGAGACCTTGATACCTTTTTACCTCCGCTTGGTCAATTTGTCAAAGGCAGCATTTGCTTTCAGGATGTGGGAAACAACTTCCTCATCAATATTAACCTGATCGGTCAGCATGTACACTGCACGAGTAGCAGAATTCAAGAGTCACTGAAAGCTGCTGCCTATTGATGTAGCGCTGGCAGCACAAAACTCTTGGTGAGTTCCAGCTGATATGTGGTCTTGTTCTGTGCTGAACTAATTGTGTGCCCAAATCTGTCAGTAGCTACAGTGAATTGGCCACCCAATACCTGGTAGAACACACTACCAACGCACAGTTATTTGCAAAGAGCCACTGGTAGAGCAACCGAGTGGTGACTTCTGATCTAGCCTGCAACCTTGAATAACTGAACACTGTTCTAGAAGGGCAGAATCTTAACATCACACCAACCAGGATGTCACCAACCACCTTGTCCACAAGTGCCGAATAGAACAGGGTGAACTAAACTGGTTCAAGAAAGTAACCTTGTTTCACTCTTAGAGGTGGGGGAACACTTGGATAGGCCAGGGCCAATCCTTACTCTGCCAAGCATACCTTCACAGAGCTCAAGCAAGGGAACTTTTCAGGACACTAGAGCCTCTTCTGGAGGCTCTAGGAGCCAGTTTATCTGACCATACTAACAAAAGTCATATAGAAATTGCTGTTATGCTTATGACATTCCTCTTTGATTTGTTGTGCATCAAAAGTCATGTCCCTTCTGGAAGCTTACCACAGCAATCATTAAGGGTTATCCAAGCCAGTATTTCACTAGCTGCTGCTAACAGTGAGGCCCTCCCCATCTGATAGTTATTGCACTCTATTTGATCTGCTTTTTATGTTGTGTATCTGAACTGGAGCCACATCTTTCAAGTTCCTGAGGGACCATTTCCTCTTCCTGGATTTCGCAAAAAACCTTGTGTAGACTCTCAGTCAGGGCTACACACTGTAACTTACAGATTTCTAATGCAGTACCATCAGGGCTATGAGCTTTGTAATTTTTCAATATCTGCATGGCATTCAGGACTTTTCTCAATGTGGGTTCATGATTTAAAACATAAATAAACATTGTCTGAGGTAGACTGAGCTGTGCAGCATTCAACTTCAATGGCAGCAGCATTTTAAGACCTTACTGAGCCTTCAGTGCTGTTGATGACACCAGGGTCAACCTGTAACCCTCAGTGTCCTTTTGTGGTATCTAGTCATAAGAAATGCCTTAGGCAGCCTTAAATGTTGTGTAGAATCGCTGCTATGTCATTGAGTCAATCCGCTAATGCCGTTATCTATTTTGGAATTCCATCACTGGGGAGCTACACTTGACAAAGTTGGACGTGAACACCCCAACAAATATCCTCATAATCCTGTTGATGGACAAGAAAAACAGGATGGTCAAGAAGTTTTTGATGGATAAGTACTGCCCTCATCTAACACAATTGACAACATTTTCAGTGCAACTTTCTAAATTGTGGGGCCCTGTGCAAAAATAAAGTACAAGACAGTTGTCAGGTAAGGGATTTATTACTGTTGCAGAGAAGCATTACAAAACAATAATTTGCCTTTTAAGCACTCAGATGTACAAAGGGATTTTAACAAATTAATACAAGATACAAAATGTTCCAATGCAATGCTGCCGAAGTTTTGAAAAATGAGCTCTTGAGTTTCATTCTAATGTGCAGGGATCCTAACAGAACCTGGGACCACTGCCTTGTTTTCCCTACCACAGGGCCAAGGCCCCTAGCCAGCCCTGATTATTTATGTCAAAACAGTCCTGGAAGCACTGGGTCACAAATTGCACAATTGCTTTAATGATATGATACCTGTTGATCCGATGTGCACTAGCATCTGCAATACAGTGTATGACCTTAAGGACCAGACAAAGTAGAGGTGGGCTTAATTTTTCAACTGATTCACACTCGACCTCCATGGAAATTCTACTGCAGCAAGTGGCATTTTGACTGAATTTGTAGAGTTGCTTTGAACAAATCATCCAGCAACTGATCTAGAACTCAGCCCCTCACATAACTGGAATATCCCTGATTAATAAGGTCTATGATACAATAAGCCAAGTGCCAGTGACAGGATTGTGGACGGGGCCATGAGAGTTCCTGCATTTCTGTTTGCTAGTAAACTGTATTGGGCATCAGCTCATGCTTGATGCACAACTGCAGACATACACTGTCATTTGCATTGGCAGATCCAATGCTATGCCTTCCTAATATGTGACACTGGGTTATAAGGTCTTTCCCCATGCATACATTGAAGTTTCCCAGGACAGTCAACCTCTGACTGGGAGTGGCAACGATAAGCTGGTACAGGTCCCAATACAGTAGAGGAAGGGGAGAAGAAGAAATTCTATGTATTACGGTGTCCACACATTAATCAAAGTATCATCTGGATCAGAAGGATTTACATGCACATCCCTTTTCAGATGCCTACAACTGCAGCTCAGACAAAATTGCAAAACTGAGACCACACAGTCATTCCTCAGCTGATCATCTTTGCCAAAAAAGATATAGCTTGCTCCAATCACAGTCAGCTTCTCCTAAGAGCAGCAATATAAATCGTGTAGCCTTCTAGCTCTCTGGCAACAAGTACAATGTTCTGGCAAGCTAGTTTGCTTGAGGTCTGTCCACCAACATAAGGATATTCCACAAGGCCATACTGAGAGAGCAGAATATCTTCTTTGCCATTCAGCTAAGAAAAAAAGGGCAACTCACCACATGCTGCTATCTGGTATACTTCGTGAGAAAGACTTTTCTAGACCCCCTCCAGTTCCCTACGGTTAGGGTGAGTTGTGCTGTTACTAAAAACCACTACTCAGACAGCCAGAAGATGAACAGAGGACTCCCTACCCAATGACTATAATCTAGGCTGCCTGCATATACCTTCCTGCCTTTGACTTGAAGCGTTTCCATGCTGGTTGCTTGCCGTTCCCTCATTGCTACAGAAATTTAGGAGATGCTGCAGCTGTCAGAGCATACAAAAAGATTAAAGCCATGGTAGTTTGTGCAGCACCACTACTGCTGATTTTAATCAGCATCCTTTAAGCCCAGTGAAATAGCTAAAATTGCTATAATTTGAAAAAATAAGAGATGCAGTCCTTATTTGTCAACAGAGCTACACTAAGTTCCCTCGAGTGAAGGCCATCACAGTTTGGTAACCTCCCACTGTTATATGGCCAAGCACTGTGCTCTACTACGGTAGCACCTCAGTTGCCATTGATCTACGCAGATTTATTTGCTGCGGGGCGGGGAGGGCCGTTGAGCATATACCTATTTTTCTACGTTTGCAATCACCAGGTCAGAAAACAGTGACTACAACAGGCCTCTACCTCTGAATCTGTCTGGAATGGGTAGTTTCATCAGGAGCTTAAGCTCTCAGCAGCATAGGTTTTCAATTCCTGGCACACAAGCCTTCCACTAACAAAAAAGGCCAGTAACAGTAGTCAGTAAAGCCATAAATAATCAATCACCTTCCACTAACTATTTGAAGCAATCAGACTTCAAAATCACCAGTAATCTGCCGTACTGAGGACAGTACTTTCAACAGGTTTGCTGAAGAAAAAGTACACTTATTTTGCTAAACAATAAATAGGGTCAGGGAAAAAAATATTTAGTTTTTTCTTTTGCTTTTCGGTGGCTTTTTGTTTTTTGCTGACAATACAGTTTCAAGGTGACTAAAACTGTTTGCTGGACAGTTTCCATTATTCATGAATAGTTCAGTCAAAAACAGAAACATTTTAGAAAATCGGAAGCCTTGCTTTAACAGTTCTCAAAAACAGAATGGTTTGATTTTTCATTCTGAAACAACTTGTAAAAATTTAATAATAGAAAAAAAATGAAAAGGATTCCACGGTTGAACCTAAAAATGAAACAACTTTATTTAGAGTTCAATGAAGCATTTCAGGAAGTCAAAAATGTAAAACTGTCACTGTTTTCATTCTGTGTGTGTAAAAAAAGTCATATCTGGATTTATTTAAAACAATTCCCACCCCCTAATTTTCAATTTGGCCAGAGAACCAAAAAAAACCCCCAAACCCCAATAATTTGCATAGCTTTTGACTCAACAGATTCTTGGGAATTGTTCTAAGAGATAAGAATAAATACTTTTTTTCTGGGAAAGTACTTGTTTGAGTCCATCCCTATTCAGGAGAGCACTTAAAGTTTAACTTTACGTATGTAGTTAAATTCCATTGTTCCCAGTGGGCCTCTTTAACAGTGTCACTCATTCTTACGATTTTGTCTCTAGTCTCAAACATTTGGTATTTTTCTTAATACCCCAGCTCTGCAAAAATAAGGTTGACTTGAGAATCCTGGCATTCATCCAGAAAAAGAAAGAAGAAAAAAAGGAAGGAGGGGGGAGAAGGAGGAGGAAGAAGGAAGGAGGATAAGGTGGCTTCTAGTCTTCTCAGTTGCAGAAAAAGGATGGAAAATGAGAGCATTAAAAGATCAAAAGACCAGAATGCAAATAAGACCATGACTAGGTATTTTATATCTAAAAACACATGGTTTCTAAGCCATTTCCAAGACTTCCTCGGAGTACCTGACACATGAGTTTTGAACACTGGTAACTATTCTATGGCATGTACTGACCTGAATACAGATCACTTCCTAAACAGGGCCATGATTCTCGCCCCAAGGATTTTCAAATGAGTACATGGACAAATTAACAATAAAACTGCATAATACATCAGGTGCCAGTCTGCGTCTGAGGTGACAGAGGGATCTTGCAGAAAAGAAAAGCAAAAATCTGCTCCAGTCTCTCTCTGTGGGCTCTTTGTCAATGCCAAAACTACTTTAATACTCAGACTTAACTTTACCATACATAATAAATTGCATAGCTACACAGTGATTCAAATAACTATCTGCATATCTATATCTAGACACAGATATGAAATATTAATTCCAACATTTAAATGGCAGTGTGGATATAATAATAATGCATATCATTTTAATTAACTATCATTACTTTCAGCAATTCTACAAATCCCTGTGAAAGAATCAACTATTTGTTGATTTTATGCCATATGAAGACATGACAGAATGACATGTATTTTCATGGTATGAATAATGCATCTACTCCGTACCTTAAGCAAGCAAATTCTGCATCAAAAGAGATTTAATCCATTTCCTGCTTCTGGGGATGAAATGAATAAAACTTACTAATTTCATGAAATGTGCTTGCTCAATTTATGATTATAAAATAATGATTGCAACCTTTTTTAGTTTGGCCTGAAAAATCAAACCTGAGACACGTAACACCTGTATTATAACACCATGTTGTTTGTGTACTCAGCCAGTCTCTGCCTTCAGACCTGATGGGATCTCAATGATATAGTTTTACAAAGCCTTAGGATTCATGCACTACTTTTTGTTCACATTATCATAGTAATAAAAACCAACCTCTCTGATAACTAGCCAAATGGAGGCTTGGGAGGTTCATAAAATTGTTTCAAGGAAATCCAAATCCAGGAACTTTTACCCAGAGGCACAGCAGGGAAGCTCTACACCTGGGGCAGCGCAGAGCTAGCATGGTGCTGATTGTGGTGCTGTGGTTAATGGCTCCTGTGGTAGCAGCTATGTTTGTGTAATCCCCCTCAAAGGCAACACTCAGAGCTGCTGCCTTGGTCACCCCCCTCGGTTACAGTACTGCTTCTACCTAGAGAAGCAAAAGAGTAAGGAGAAGCAAGGCTGATATTTGGAAGAGTAAGTAGGATGAGCCATGTTCATACTGCTGACACAAGGGACATAACACCTAACGTACAGCTTGTGAATACTTTGGGGAAACTGCTTGGGGAAAGGGAGGGGAGAGGGTGAAGAGACCTTTATCATACATACATCAGGATTACTTAGTCCTGCCCTATATCCAAAAAAAGAGCAGTTAAAAATGTGAACCTTCAATCACGGTTCAGAGTAAGGGTGAATCATATAACCATAGAGAAGTAGGGCCGGAAGGGACTTTGAGAAGTCATCTAGTTCAACACCTTGCCTGAGGCAGGATCATCCCTATCCAAACCATCCCATACAAACCATAACTAAACTCTACATAAACCTAACGTCAACCTTGACACAACACAGACCTATCACTTACTTACCATGGGTAAGCAGGGGAACCACATCAGCCAATATCCTACTGTTACAGCGGGGTCCTTTAGGAGGGCTGTGATCTCCTCGAGGTCCCTCGCTCTGTGTCAAGGCCGGCCCAAGACACCCTCTTATTCTCGTCTGCCACGTCTTGCTGGTAAATATAAGGTTGGGAGGCTGCCTATGACTCCCTGGGCA
>NW_005842037.1:1142452-1143084 GCF_000455745.1 Alligator sinensis | reverse complement strand
TGTCCGGTCACAATACACGCCCGTTCTCCCGGGCCTCCTCTCCTGTAATCTAGCCCACTCTGGGCTCTCTCTAATACCCAGCTTCTCACTGGGACTCTCGTCAAGCCCACTCTGGGCCTTCTCTAAAAGTGTGGTCCCGCTCAGGGACCCTCTAGTGGGTCTCTGGTCCTTCAGGCCAACCGCACGGGTACCCTCCCTGATCCAGGCTCACCGTACTGCTATCCCCTCTCCTCAGGGACAACCGCAGCACCTTGCCTCTGTCTGAGGGGTGTTGCCGCACTAGCCTACGGCCGGGCTCGTTACGCCCGTCTCGGGCTTCTCAATATGGCGCTCCCCCTCTTCGGGGCTCGCCGTGCCCACCTTGGGCTTCTCACTAGTCCCCTCCCTTTCTCGGGGACTTGTTGGGCCCACGCTGAGCTCCTCTAAAGTGCGCTCCCCCTTCCTGGGGCTCGCCACATCTACGCTAGGGCTTCCTAGCAGTGCCCCCTTCTGGGGCTCATCATGCCCACACTGGGGCCTCACAAAGCCACCCCTCTCCGGGGCTGGGGTCTCCGTGCCCCACACACAACCCAGGGTCTATATTCCCCACCCGCAACCCACTGGTTGCGCTAGTGCCCTTTTCTGGGGCTTGT
>NW_005842037.1:1126772-1142328 GCF_000455745.1 Alligator sinensis | reverse complement strand
CCTGGCCTCAGCCCTGGGCTTTATAAGGGCCAGGCCCTGCCTCCTACAGGCAGCTGGCTCCCCTTAGTTGCTCCGGCAACCCGCAGCTGCGCTCGTTACTCTGGCAACCTTCAGCTGGGCTCGTTAGGCTCTGCCAGGGCTCTCCCCCTGGCAGTTTCTCCTCTCTAGGAGCAGGCACTGAGGTGCCCTGCGACACCTATTTCTGTGAAATGTTGCCAATACATTGTTTCATAGATGGTAGGGTCAGAAAGGACCTAAGCAGATCATCAAGTCTGACCCCCTGCCATGGGTAGGAAAGGATGCTGGGGTCAAACAACCCTGGCTAGGTGATTGTCTAGCCTCCTCTTGAAGACTCCCAGGGTAGGGGCGAGCGCCACCTCCCTTGGAAGTTGGTTCCAGCTCCTAGCTGCCCTGACTGTGAAGTAGCGCCTCCTGATATCTAGCCTGAATCTACTCTCAGTCAGCTTATGGCCGTTACTCCTGGTAGTGTTTGGGGGAACAGGGACTCACCCATTGCCTGCTGGTCCCCCTTGGCAAGTTTGTAGGCGACCACCAGATCCCCTCTCAGCCTTCTCTTGTGGAGGCTGAACAGGTTCAGGTCCCGTAGCCCCTCCCCATAGGGCCTACCCTGTTGCCCCCTGATCATGTGAGTGGCCCTCCTCTGGAGCCTCTCAATGCTGTCCACATCCCTCCTGAAGTGCAGTGCCCAGAACTGGACACAGTACTCCAACTGCGGCCTGACCAATGTCACATAGAGGGGGAGGATCACCTCCTTGGACCTGCTCATGATGCATCTGTGGATGCATGACAAGGTGCGGTTAGCCTTGCTGACCACGTTCCCACATTGGCAGCCCATGTTCAGCTTGGAATCAATAGTGACTCCAAGATCCTTTTCTGCCTCTGTGCTGACAAGAGGGGAGTTCCCCAGCCTGTAGGTATGCTGCTCAAGAGATCCTGAGGAGAGGGCCACATCTCCCACTACAGAGGAAGGCAAAACCCCCCACAGTCCATACCAGTCAGACCACAGGGTAAAATTCCTTCCTTACCCCAAATATGGCAATCAGCATTACACTTAGACCACACTTAATCTGTGCAATATTAAGCAGAGTTAAAGTTGGAACATGCGGTGTGTAGTTGCACATTAAGGGCTAATACCATTTTTTATCTGCACAACTCTGAATTGTCACTAGAAACCTGGTGAGTAGGGGTGTAGCTAGAAGCCAGGACACTTGGGCTCTATCCTTGCTTGTGTGGGACAGGGGAGGAGAGGCTGGGAGCAGTACATCCTGAGATGCTAGAGCACTACAAATTGATCATTTTATTTCTGTGGAGCAGACTGAAATTACCCTAATACAAGGTAGATAGCATGGCCCAGGGTTAACCCTTTCCTGAAGTGGTGTAACCCCAAGATGTTCAAACAGCACTCAGCATGAGTTAATGAGCTCCTACGTGTGGATGCTTGCATTTTAAATGCCCCTAGTAAGGTTTAAGGGGGGGAAGGGGCAGGTGAGGTTTGTGAGAGAGAAGCACCTTGTTTCCCTAACCGTTGGGTTGCCAGAGAGAGGCTACCAAAATTAAAGGGACAGAGTACTTTTGTTTTTCTTTTGCAGTTTTGTTCTGGCATAAGTCTCACTTAAGGAGATGTGTGCTTTGCGAGGTGGTTGCCTGAAAGTTTTGGTTCTCACATTGCTACCAGTCGACTGGATGGAACTGACACGGGAGGTTAGGAGGTCCCATAGTGCCAGACAGGGACACCAGGCAGGAGCTTGCCAGGACAAGGTACAAGCTGCATAGTCTGAGAAGGTGAAGATTGGCTGGCTGGAGATGAAGATAGCAGGACAGAGACAGGTCCAGCACCTTAGAGAGGGAGAACTAGGGTTGACCCATAGCTCAAGAGGGGTGGATACTGTGAAGAAATCCCCCTCTGTCTCTGTTTGGGTCAGTCCCACTACCCCCTACCCTCCTTACAAAAAGGTACTTGGTTCAACCTGGTGACCTAGGTGACCGGGCTAGGTAAATTCCTGAGGGGAGGAGGGAGCTCACTCTCTTCCTCTGGCGGGCATTTTGAAAAGCCACAAGCAGAGTACCTCCAGGCTGCTGTCTGGATGAATCAGGAAGTAAACCTGGAAACTAGCTAGTAGATTAGGGCTAAGTAATTCAGACATGTATTAAAAGGGACACTGAGCCCATATTTGTATGACTCAATTTATTAGAACTTGCTCAAGGTGTTTTTATCTTAAATTCCATTGTCTACTCCCCCCCACCCCACCCAAGGTATTGGGTTACAGCATGACTGGCTGTTTTTCTCTGTGAATGCCTAAGGGGAGAGAGGACAGAGATGCTTTTTGCTCCCAGCAGAGCTGGGCTGTGTATTGACTAACTCAAGTCATACCTAAGACTTCCCTGGGAGGCTTTGGGCTAAAAGAAGCACCCAGAAGCTTTACCAGTGGGTAAAGCACCCTCAAGACTTGCAGAGTCTGTGTATCCTGGGCTGCACAGCTGCACAGCGCCCTAACAGAGACCAGTGCCCGGGTGGTAGCAGTATTACCCCAGGCTTGTGGGTGTTCTCCAGGAAGGGGGGCAGCTGGATATAAGCTCCCCAGGGGAGACTCCTGAAGTGTGATTTTGAGCCTGGCACAATGAGGTGGGTGGCTCTGCGTAGTAGTACCCCCTACTATGCCAGGGGCCTGCAGCCCAAGAGGGCAAGACCAGAGCCCTAGAAGAGCAAGACCGGGGCCAGGGCCCCAAAACCTAAGGAGGACAAGACAAGGGCTGAAACACAGAAGCCAGGCCCGGCACAGTGGACCTAGGCTGAGGAAAAGGACAGAAGCCAAGAAGGCTAAACCCCAACAAGATGTAGAGGCCTAAGGTGTCCTACTATTAGTCTGGGGCCGAGAGACCACAGAAATGACAAATTGGTAACACCTGTGAGGCATGGGCATGGCGGTAGCAGAGTCAGAGGCTGTGAATAGCCATTAAGGTGATTAATCCTGGAAGGTACAGATGGGCCAGGATTAGTGTCTGGGGGCATAACAGAGGGAGGTGGAGTTCATAGGGAATCTGTAGACTAGAAGAAGATGAAGGCTTACTCTGGGACCCTGGGGCAGCCTCCCTTACTCCCAAATTAGATAATAACAACAAGGCATGGTAGGAGAGAACAAGGAAAAGGGGGGTGCCTCGAAAGCCAGAGTGAGGCAGGATTCCTGAGGCCACCAGGGGACATCATGGCTGCCCCTGGGACTCAGTCCTAATACAAAAAGTACGGAGGGCAGTTGTGGGCTGTTATATTTGTTTATTCATGCTACAATTGTTTATCCAGATATTTTACTACCATCCTAAAAACAACTCTTTATTGCATGAATGACACATGCCCCTGGTGGCTGGGGGGGGCACAGCGGTGGTAAGCAGGGAGCTCCTGCAGACGCTGCCAGCACTGTCAGCAGTGGGGGGAGGGGGGTGGCAAGCGCCAACCAAGGGTTGGCAACCACCTACAGACAGCGCTGAAGCAGTGGTGGCAGCCAGCAGCGATTGCTGACCGCCCGCAAAGACCGCTGGTGGTTTCGGCAGCGGGGCGGGGGGGGCGAGCAGCAACACTGTCGGTGGCACCTTTTCGTAGGGGGGTGCCCCGCCATGCTCAGGGGGTGCATGTGCACCCCCTATGCATCATCAATGCTTTATTGTCACTTTCTTCTGTATTTCTGCCATCAGTTCAAGAGTGTGTTTTTTGTCTGTGCCCCCATTAAACTCATACATAACCCCATATGCTGGTCTAGGAGAGTCTCCCACCTTCTGGAAAACAAGTGCTTCAGTGATAAGAAGTGCCTGAGAAACTCTTCTTCCAGATTGGAAACCTTTAATTCTTTTCAAGACATGATGTTACACAATAGTCAGACTCGAAAGCTGCCTATAGATGTGCTGATCTGCACTTTAATTAAAATGCTCCAGCACTGTCTCACTGTCACATGTATTGAACCCTCCCCCGCATTTTAAAATGACCACGGGGGCACTTTAACTAAAGCTCACTGAATGAGCTTTAGTTAAAATGCCCCTGCAGCTTTTTTAAAATGCCAGGGGGGCTTAATGCACGTGACAGTGAATCATTTTAATTAGAGTGGCTATCAGGGAACTGCTGTGTTTAAAACAGCCCCTCCCCACCCCTGAGAATGTGTATGCACACCCAAAGTGTCACACTGAATAGTCAGATTCTAAAAGTTGTCTTAACAAGGGATTTATTAAAAACAGTGATCATTGTTGGAAAAGAGGCTAATTTTAAAAGTGTGCAATTCTTAAGCTAGCTGGGTCCATTAAAATGAGAAAATGAGTATGTAAGTACTCTTTCTGGCTGTTACTTAGACTGTATAGCTCAGGGATGCACCATCTGATGCATGGGTCTCAGGAATGTATCACAAATGATTCAACAGGCATTTGATTTTGGAGGTACTGCTGTTCTATCACAATATTAGGCTGCAATTCCCTGAGTATTTCAGTGACACAGCATTTGGATAGGTGTAGCATTTAGAGTGAATGAGACACAGTGTTCCTCGTATAAAGGCAAGTGACTTATTTCTGCTAACTCCTCTAACAAGTTCTAAAAGATTTTCCTGACTTTCTTGTATTGCTAGATCTTGCATTTGAAAGGCCACTCCACTTGCACTAACAAAAACCTAGACAGTTGACTAAAGGCGTGAGAATGACTTAACATAGGTGTATACACAATGGAATCTTACAAACACAAATACTGTGATTTCAATTCTCAGTAGCCTTACTGCATATAAAATATGAATTAATAGCAAATACCAAAATCTCTCTCAGAGCTCCTCAGATTGCTTCTGTTATTTTAAGTGGGCTATTTTGGGTTTCTAGTTAAGTTTTGTTTGGCAATGAAAGTTCCCAGTCATTTTTTAAGCCCTTTTTCCTTAAGATGCATCCTTGTGTGTTCTACATTTCAAAATAAGATTTATCTTTCTTGAGACAACTAGTAAGGCTCCTAGACCATCTGCTTATTGTCTAAGGCCCACTGACCAAACACATTTTACTTTTCCTTGGGCAAGTGACTCAAATATCCATAAGAACTCGCTGAAGTGAAAACACTTTGATGTAGCCTAAGTGTATTTCTTTGAATATTGTATATTATCTCCACCAATCTAGACTTTCAGAGCAGTAGGTTAGTGGCTCCTCATCTGTGAAATATAGGTTAGAATGGTCCAAAACACCCACATGACTTTCAAAAGTCACCAAAAGCTCCGATATCCTTGAATCACTTTTTAAAACAATGGACAGATTTTTCAAATACGTGTACATTCCAACTCCTATAAGTATCTATCATGCCTTGTCCTTAGTCTCTTGAATCACTTAAACTCCTTTGAAAGTGATACCCACTGTGCTCTAGTTCTAGGTCTGGTTAAGATTACAAAAGAAAAAATAGTAAGACTTTTGTTTGGTTTTCTTTCTCCAAAAACCTCACACTATCTCTGTTTGATTCCTACTAGAAACAGTGCTGAGGCAGAAATGGAGACGCAAGAACATATTAGGATAAAAGCAGTTGTTAAAAACTTTTAAAGATTCTCTAACATACAGAAAACCTGCCTTTCAGTTCTTTCTAAACTCTGCCTGAAGAATATAATACAGAAAATATCTATCTGTATTATTCCATGCAGGGACTCCATTTTCCCCAGAAGGCAAAACTTAATCCTCATCCCTCACAACTGTGCCCACAAACTCTTCCATGCTTTTCCTTCTTTTCATATTTTTTGTTCAAAAACATCTTTCTCATGTTCCATGTTGATATGAAATGTAGGGTTCTTCACATTTTTCTGTTGTTTCATAGCTAGCCTCTTCTTCTTGAATTAGCTGAAAGCTATTAAATATAGTAAGTACTTCAGAACCAGCTACCTTCTGAAAGCCTTCCTTTTTTCTGATGCCTCTCATACATGAACATGAACCTAACATAAGCTCCCCACCCCCACAATCAGCACTGGGAAAAAAACCCTTGTCTAAGATTCATGTACAAAGAGGAAGGTGGGGGGTTAGGCAGCTGAGCCCAAGTCAGGGCTACAGTCAAACCCAAAGCAGTCCCCATTTGCTCTCTACAGCTTTTGCTACCCCTCTGTTCCCTTTCCCACCCCTGCTTCGGTTGAATTCCCTCCTGGTCACCGAGTACAGAGATACTCTGTACTCTGTCTGGCCAATCAGAAGCACTGATGCTGTTGCATGGCCCAGCAAGGGCTACACTTCCACATACTGTGCCCTGTGACCCAGCAGGATGCAGAGCTTGAGCAGCATCTGACAGCAAGGCAGGAGGGAGATAGGGGAGAGGCAGAGTCTATGGAGAGCAGAGCAGAAGGAACAGATTGTGGGGGGCAGAAGACAGAAGAGATTGTGGGGAGAAGGAGCAGAAATTATGGGGAGTGGTGGGAAGGGGCAAAGTCTGTGGGGAGCTGGGGCTGGAGGGGTGCTGGGGGGGCAGAGGACAAGGGTACCACCTGCCACACCCAGTCACTGCTTTCCCTGATGTAGCAGTGTGAGGGAGACAGATTTAAGATAACCCTCCAAGAATTAGATTCAATACCTGAAATATTATAACAATTTTATACATTTTCCACATATAGAATCTAATTATTGTGGGGGAGGGGTCATCTTAAATTCAGGGTTGACTTAGATTTGAGTGAATATGTTACTTCTTGCAGACACAGAGTGAAGTACTGCTTAAAACTCTCCCAGTTCTTGTTCATATTCCTGGAGAGTTTCAACACTGCTGGGACCTTAACTGCACCATTCTTTCACTCAGGGAATTTTCTTACATTTGCTCTTGTCCTAATACTGTGTGTTGTAACCACTGTAACCACTCAGAGCCAAGAAGTCTGAGAGAGATCTGTTATACTTGGTGCCTGATGTCTAACTGGTCAGCATTGCATAACATGAACCTACTGCTGTATAACATAACCATTACACCCTCAAAAAGCACAGTTTTCCACATTGTTAGCACAGGACTAACGATTTGTTGCAGGATTTTATCTGCTAGCAACCCTGAACAAAGATTAATGCAATAAACTTGAGCAGAGAGCAGTGAAAAGCCTGTCCAGGGGTGCTCCACCCTCACCAGGCAGAGACTAGTTGGGGTAGAGTGTGGGCTGGGGATGGGCCAGGGCCCCCTCCTGCCGTGTGCCAGCCCGGGCCATGCCCCGCCTCTCCACCTGAGCAAGGAGCAGGGGAAAATCCTGGCAGGGGCTGCTTCCCACCACACCCCTCCACCCAGCTGGGGGTGTAGGCCAGGGTGGGGTTTAAACCTTCTCCAACCCCCACCTACTTAGCAGGCCAGCCTGGGCCTGGCCACACCCCACTTAGCTTGAGCAGGGAGGAGGGAAAGGCCTCAGAGTGCTTCTCTCCCAGCTACCTTCCCTTCTTTCCACAGTGGCCAGAAGGCTAGAAGGCATGCTCTAGTGCCCCCCAGCTTCTGGCCTGAACCACTCCAGGCATGTGGTCGCATTTCCAGAATCAAAAGTGAATGTCTGTTCACTTGCTTATCAGTTCAATCTAAATAGCTTAGATTAATGTGAGACAATGGAATCGATTCAGCAGGCTTTTAGATTGTCTGTACTTAACACTCTGCTATCCAACCATGCAATCCAGCCTGCAATCAGTGTTCTGCAGTTTACAAGTGGCAGGCCGATCCCTTGCCATCACAGCCATCCCAGCTTTGTGGTACCAGGTACTATCACCAAGTTAACTGGTCCAAATTGTCCCTCACCTAGCTTTTGGACAGCACTTTTTGATGGAGGCTGCATTGGGGAGGCAAAAGAGCAGCCCTCCAGAGCAGGGACGCCTATGGCAGCAGCAGGGGATCTGAGACCTGCTGCAGCATCCAAATAACAGGCTGTGGTCTGCCATTAGTAAGAGCTTGCCAACCCCTGTTACAAATGAGGTGGTGGGAAGGGGAGTGGGGAGAAGGGGCATGCCAGGGACAACAGATGCAAGATATCAAATACTGTAAGTGTTGCAACATTCTCATCCAGATGGGAACAATGATTACAACTCGCCACCTGCTTAGCCAGTATGAATAGCTTCTGAAGCGCACAACAAAAGGCACCTCCTTGACCCAAGGCTCCACCCACCAAAAATCAAAATCCTGTTGCAAACGAGAGATAAAAGTGGGCTTGAAGAAAGAGTTCAGAATTTTTTTATAAGTTTGAATGTGAAGAAGCCTAAGTAGGTGGGGACTGTCACTATGGTTCCCCATATACTATCTGTTTTACAAACAGCTTGGTAATACTAATGCAACATTTCCCTTCTTTAGCTTATAACTTAGGTTTGGGCACAATAGGGCAATGATCATCAAAATTAAACAAGCTGGTGTACCTGGGATGCTCTGTCTTCTCACAGCCAATGCTCCATCAGGTGGTTTGGCTTGGTTTGCAGATTTAGTATAAGGACTCTCATCTAGGAAAAAAAAATAAGCCACATGAATCCAGTGAAACTTCAGTTTTAGTTGAAACATATTTATAACATGCTTGAATTTCAGTATAACTCACAGTGTAACTACACATTTACTTCTTTGCTGCAAAAATAAACTGCTTGATTATATGCTAGGAACACCACTCACTGGGGGACCATTTTTCCTGTGTTAAAGTGGGATACTATGTTTTTCTCCCCCTCACCTCTCAAAGGCAAGGAGGGGGAGGAGGGGCAATGCAGCAATGGCAGAGTACCAGAGAAGAGTGTGATGCTGGGGTGCTGTGGGATGCCAGAGGACTGGCCTAACCCTTTTGTAGCCTTTCACCAGAGAGGGCTGCTGCATTCCCACTGAAAACAGAACAAAAACATTCATTTGCTAAACCAACAGGACACTCAGGATAGGTGCTTAAACAGGACATAAAATCACCCTATCAGAAATTCAGAATTCCTTTATTATACTATTCAGGGAAGTAGCAAAACCTTACAGACTCTCTCCAAATACAAGAATTGTTACTAGGTAAACTGGAAAGGTCAAGAAGGACCTTTTAGCACACACATTCTCGCTTGTGACAAAGTGACAAAGGCAGGAAACTCCAGCTGAGTCACAGAGGAGGATAGCACAGTCTAAAACTCAAACTGCAAATTCTCTTTAAGTCTGGCTGTAGGAAGTCTCACTTGTTTTACTTTAAAATGACCTTGGGGAAGTAGAGACTTTCCCCTTTTCACTTTAAGAAACCTTGCCGTCTTTTTAATGACTTCTAGTGGAAGACTATCCATATTCAGCACAGAGACCACAAAGCCAGAAGCTTTACCCCTTTATCAGAACTCCGGCTGTAAGAAGCCATTCCTTTGGATGTGGGGATCTGCGCAAATCTTTTCTGTTATGGCAAGTGATCTGAGAGACTCAAATTGATAGTCTGGCCACGCACCTTCGTGCTGTAAAGATGGCAGTATGACACTTATTAGTGGATGTTACTGGGGTTGATCATTACCAATATATCTTTGAGACCTACTGGGTGGGCCTACACTAAAGGCAGCATTAGGTAGCAATGAGCAGCTTCCTGGATCCCTTGCAATACAATCAATGGGGGAAAAAAAACGGTTGACACAGTAACTTTAAATATAAATGACAAGCTATAAAAATAGGAGAGAGATTCTGCTAAGAATGATGTGTGTAAATCAAGCATTAGAACAGACAATATTTACTTCATAACCTTTGTCACAAGGAAAAAATAAGAGGAAAACTGGAAGCCTGCTTTGCTTGTCTTTTCATCTGATCCTCAAAAAGCTCTAAAATGCACTATCAAATACTTCTACTTGAAGACTTCAGGTTAGAAAGGGCCAATTAGTTTTCAGCATATGCATAGGTTCAGGCATGAATATAGATCAGTGTGTAAAGGAATCAAAGTTATCTTGTGTGACATATTGAGATGCAACAGAAACCATCAGATGAATAATATAAACATATTTTTGGCAACTGACTTTTCTTTATAACTGACCCTCTTTAGATTTCTTGCCCCCTTTGCTGATTACAGCATTTGTGACTTGTACAGGCTCAAAATCCTTCTGAATACTTACATCAAAGATGGTTAGTTCCCTCCTCCCACCCCCATTTTCAAGCAAGCAAAATAAAGTTTGGTCAGCATAATTTAAAGCCAGGTCTGATATAGAAGACACTATGAAGAACAGTTCAGGTTTTTAAACCACAGACTCTCTGCAATGATTTCTTCTCTGTAAGGCAAACTCAGTAACAAAAAGAGCTTGAGGAACACCACCAACAAGATAAAGGACTGTTGTAGCCCTGCAGCTTGAAAAGAATGCAGTAACTAATTAGGAGTATACACATGACATCTTAACAGCCAGATACCATTGCTTCTGCCACAGTAAAATTAACTCCTATTGCCATAGGACTATCATCTTAGCTAGAAAAGTAACAAAGGCGCTGTATATACTGGATACTATCATAAAGCCAAAAAAAGAAAACCAACAGACATAAAACATGCACTTACACAGAAAGGAGAAATTTGTCATGCAGTCATGCATGTTTTCAGAAAGAGGCAGACTTTGGACAAGGACCGGACAAGGACAATACTTCCGTTTGAAAAAAATAGAAAATCTAAGTTAATGTGCTGGGTGGGATGCATTGCCACAGGTTTTTGAAGATATCCAGAGAGTAGTTAGTGCTCATGAAAGAAAATGGATAGATCTTTTTTCCTTCACAGAAAGGGCAAGCCTAGCTAGAGGCAGGATAAGGTTCCCCAAATGCCCATCAATACTTCTCAACACTAGCATTCAAGGCACTTGAATATGGAGCAGTTTGGTTACTGTATCCATTTCATCTTTAGCTGTATCTTGTGAGAGGGTGTTATCTGTGAGGGCAGATATTGAGAGAGAGACTTTTCTATGAAGAAGTCAATAGAGATCATAATCTTATTTCACAAAAGCCCATGAATATTTGTGACTTTTGGTCACTACTTGTCTGGGCCACATCTTAATGGGTGATGTACATATTAGTATACTAAACAAAATAGTCGTCTGTGTGCATTTTGTTAAATATGAAATTTATAAATGAAATGGAGAGAGGACCAAAAGCAAGATTATAGAATGGAGAGAGGACCAAAAGCAGGGAGGAATTCCCACAACCAAATATTTCCCATTCAAGCCTGGTGTTTAAAGAGATGAATGAAGAGACTATCTTCTTTAGTGACAGCATAATCTTCCCTGTACCCAACTGCATCTTGTGGTTTCTTGGTCTTGGAATCAAGCTTAATGTGCTTTCAGTAAATTCCTTGATTTGCTGGTGCCTAGGCAGATTAAGTGATTAATTTGTACTGAAAATATTTCAAAGAAACAATGCATGTTGTTGCCCTGTGAAGAAGAAAAAAGGGCCAAGGAGCCAACACCATGAAAATGGTAAGGGGTGAAAGGTCAGTGAGCATCCATCTACCAGATAACAATTAAAGATAAGCTACTAGGATCAACATGCAAGAACAAAGCAGGAACCCTATTATTCAGGTTAGTTTATATTCATACGAAGAAGCATAAATTGTCATCTAGATATAATCATCATCTACATATATAAACTAATGCTAAGAGGAGGGCATTTGTATATAGGCAACTCAAGCGTCTCCATATCAACTAGCCAGGCCATTGCAGCGAAAACTGAATGGAGAGGACACTTTATCTTTGCTACTTGCATGGGCACAACACAGAAGGGGGAAGTCATGGGTTATAAGCTCAATTCAGCTGGTGTAGAATAGAGCACCACAGATCAATTCGTTGGTGGGAGGAACCAATTCTGTTCCACTGGTTAGCTACCACCTGCCTTAAGCTAGGCGGGTCCCCAGCCAGTAAGGTGTTGACCCATCATGGTCTGCCTGCCTCATTTGGTGCATGGGGTTGGACCAAAAGTCGAAAAACAGAGGGCAAATCAAGTACCAGGCAACAAGAAAAGAAATCTTGAAAGCCTCTGGCTAGGAAGCTGAAATGTCAGGACCATGTGTCCTGGCATGAATAACAATTTAGAGACGATGGACAATGTGTGGAAGACCTCAATGATTGATCAAGGGCTGCAAAAACTTAACATTGATATTGCAGCCTTGCAGGAGACAAGATTGGCCAACTCATGCTCAATTTGTGAGGCCAACTACACCTTTTTCTGAGAAGGCAGGAGTGTAGAAGATACTCACCTACATGGGGTCAGATTCACAGTTTGCAACAGGTTGGTCAAAACCATCAGGACCCCCACTAGAACATCAGATCACATCATCTCACTCTGAATATAGTCAACCAACAGCTTTATTAACATCATTAGTGCTTATGCACCAACTTTACAGGCAAGTTCGGGTGATAAAGATAATTTCCATAATGCTCTGCACCAAGTCATTGAGCACCTACCATCAAATGAGAGACTTCTCCTCCTAGGGGACTTTAATGCTTAAGTAGGCGCAGATCACAACTTGGCCAACCTACCTGGGACATCATGGCATGGGGTAAATGAATGAAAATGGCCAATGTCTTCTTGGACTCTGCGCTTAAACATCCTGTACATCACTAACACCTACTTTGCAGGCAAACAGTATCAAAAAGTATCATGGAGACACCCATGATCTGGCCACTGGCATCAATTAGAAGAACTTAGCAAGACCATAGACTCTCTAGCAAGCGGAAAAGCAACAGCAGGGGATGATATCCCAGCTGAGGTTCTCAAGTGCAGGAAGGCTAGCCTGCTACTACATCTGCATCAACTTCTAGTGTGCTGCTGGAAGGAATGTCAAGTATCCCAGGACATGCGTGATGCTAACATCATTACTCTCTACAAGAACAAGGGAGTTTAAGGGTGACTGCAACAACTATAGGGGCATCTCTCTCCTCAGCATCGCAGGCAAGGCTTTTGCCAGTCATACTGAAATGCGTGCGACAACTTGCTGACCGTGTCTACCCAAAATCACAGTGTGGATTCAGAGCAGGGAGATCAAGAGTGGACATGAGATTCTCTTTACACCAACTGCAAGAAAAATGCAGAAAACAAAATAAGCCACTGTATGTAGCATTTCTTAACCTGACAAAAGCCTTCAACACTGTCAGCAGAGCAGGTTTGTTCAAGGTCCTGGTAAAGATTGGATGCCCCCCAACTTTACTCAACATGATATGTGTCTTCTATGAAAATATGCAGGCCGTAGTTCAGTTTGATGAATCAACTTCTGACAGGTTTGAGATGAACAGTGGAGTGAAGTAAAAGCATGTCCTGGCATCCACAATCAAAATATGCAGGCCGTAGTTCAGTTTGATGAATCAACTTCTGACAGGTTTGAGATGAACAGTGGAGTGAAGTAAAAGCATGTCCTGACATCCACACTCTTGGGATCTTCTTTTCTATGTTGCTGCACTACGCTTTTGATAGCTTGGAGGAAAGCATATACCTTCACACAAGATCAGATGGCAAACTCTACAATCTATCACGTCTAAAAGCCAAGACACAAGTGAGACACATAGTTAGTAGGGAGCTCCTTTTTGCTGATGATGCTGCACTCACTGCTCATGAAGAAGACCAACTACAAACACTCATGAATTACCTCTTCCATGCCTGCAGGATGTGTGCCCTGACCATCACCATCAAGAAGACTGTGGTCCTAGGACAGGGTGTTCGCCAGTCACCGTTTATCAGCCTTGATAACACCTCTCAAGGCAGTGAATAAGTTCTGCTACCTTGGATCAGGGTGGATAAAAATCAATGGTTTAAAGAAAAAATCTGATTTTTTAAAATTTAAAGCAGATTTTTAAAAAATCATCAATAAAATACTAAATTTCTCTCTCATTTAAAAAATTACAGTTACAATTATATCTCATCACAAACATGTTAAACCTATACTTAAGTCTCATAAAAATGAATTAATGGCTCTGTCACACACACACACATTGACTTACCTACATGAAAATGGCTCTAGTCTGTCTGTCCAGCCTAACTACCAGCTCTTGCTTCTTGAAAGTTCTGGGCTTTCAGTTTCTGTTTCTCAGCAGACTAAAGTCACATGTGCAAAGACACAGGCTGGATAGGATTGCTGTTGTTCTGTGCTTACGTGGTGGTGGAACTGGGCCAAGCAAGGCCAAGGAGTTAGTTAAGACACTCTCTTAAAGACAGAGAGACAATATAGGAAAGGACGGAGGCAGAGTAGAAAGGAACAGTGGAGTGGAGTGGAAAGAAAAAGGGAAGACATTATTCAGCAGTACACACAGCTTCCTATATTCCCCCACACTTTTACCACAGAAAAACTGTCATGGCTTCTGGGCATAAGAGAGACCCTATCCGGGAATACTTTGAAGAAATTCCTTCCCTGGATAAAAAAGGGAAACGTGTCAAGTGTAAGCAGTGCAAGGAGGAGATGCAGGGCCTAGTTGCAAGAATGAAACATCATAATGAAAACTGCTTATTGGGAGAAAACAATGTGGATGAAGATGTAGATATGTCTGAAGAATGATGTAGATCAACTGGTTAGTAAATAATTTACTTTGCAATGCATCATTCTTCAAGATTCTCTCTATGCCTTTTAGTATAACTGTGATTTAACAACTAAATTCCAAAGCTGTTTGCTATGCTAGATGTTGCTAGAAAAAAAAAAAGTTTAGCTTAGCTAATCCTTATGGTTTGTTTAATTAGTTAACTAGGTTTAGAATCTATCACCCAAGTTTACAGTACAGAAAGCTGCAATAAGAGAAATCTAGAGTTGCCAGTTACCACTGGGTGTCATTTTCTTATTTTATATTACATAATACATGTCCCTTATTTTGGAACAGCATGGCCCCAGACCATAATGGTGATGCCATAAGTCTATTCCCTATTTTACTTTAGCATAACTCAGCTTTCCCAAGGGAACCCCATCTTATACTTGTTTTCTCAAAAGACAGAAGTGCCAGTCAGTTCAATGGGGCTTAATCCCAAATTAAGTGCATTCTAAGGGCAGTCGGTCTTATATTTTTTGGTAATTTGTAATCAGATCTGCATCCTTGCTGGAAAAAAAATGTAAATGATTAGCTGAATAATAGAGTGAGAAGAACTGAGAAGAATGACTCTTCAAAAATCATTTTTGTTTCAGGATCCCATTTAAGAATAAGAGACTTTGACTGTCTATCTGCAACAACTTTAGAGTCATCCGTTGGTACTTTTAGCAGTGCTGACAAAAAACTGTGGGGAGAAGGGGACAAGCCGGAGGGCAGGGAACAGCTGTAAGCAGACCTGGACAGGTTGGACAAGTGGGCAGAAAACAACAGAATGCAGTTCAACAAGGAGAAATGCAAAGTGCTGCACCTCGGGAGGAAAAATGTCCAGCACACCTACAGCCTAGGAAATGACCTGCTGGGTGGCACGGAAGTGGAAAGGGATCTTGGAGTCCTAGTGGACTCCAAGATGAACATGAGTCGGCAGTGTGACAAAGCCATCAGAAAAACCAATGGCACTTTATCGTGCATCAGCAGATGCATGACGAATAAATCCAAGGAGGTGATACTTCCTCTCTATCGGGCGCTGGTCAGACCGCAGTTGGAGTACTGCGTGCAGTTCTGGGCGCCGCACTTCAAGAGGGATGCGGATAACCTGGAGAGGGTCCAG
>NW_005842037.1:1114101-1126017 GCF_000455745.1 Alligator sinensis | reverse complement strand
GAACCAGCAGCATACCTACAGGCTGGGGAACTCCCTTCTTGTCAGTGCAGAGGCAGAAAAGGATCTTGGAATCATTATTGATGCCAAAATGAACATGGGCCGACAGTGTGGGGACGCGGTCAGGAAGGCCAACCATACCTTGTCATGCATCCACAGATGAATCTTGAGCAGGTCCGAGGAGGTGATCCTCCCCCTCTATGCGGCACTGATCAGGCCGCAGTTGGAGTACTGCATCCAGTTCTGGGCGCTGCACTTCAGGAGGGATGTAGACAATATGGAGAGGGTCCAGAGGAGGGCCACCCGCATGATCAGGGGGCAGCAGGGCAGGCCCTCCGAGGAGAGGCTGCGGGACCTGAACCTGTTCAGCCTCCACAAGAGAAGGCTGAGGGGGGATCTAGTGGCCATTTACAAACTAGTCAGAGAGGATCAGCAGGTATTGGGGGAGTCCCTGTTCCCCCGAGCACTATCAGAAGTGACTAGAAATAACAGTCACAAGTTGGCAGAGGGTAGATTCAGACTAGACATCAGGAGGCACTACTTCACAGTCAGGGCGGCTAGGATCTGGAACCAACTTCCAAGGGAAGTGGTGCTGGCTCCTACCCTGGGGGTCTTTAAGAAGCGGCTTGATGAACACCTTGCTGGGGTCATTTGACCCCAGTGCTCTTTCCTGCCATGGCAAGGGGTCGGACTTGATGATGTGTCAAGGTCCCTTCCGACCCTACAAAGTATGAAACTGTGAAACTTATGACTGCACTGCCCATTTAATGCATCTTTTAGCCAAAGACTTGAGCACTTCTCCAGGAATAGAAGAAAACATTGCTGAAGTCGCAAAATACTTCCGTAACAACCATTTTGCTTCAGCTTCACTGAAGAGAGCAAGAGGATGCAAACTAATTCTCCCTCAAGATGTTCGATGGAATTCTGTGGTTGATTGTTTTGAACAATTTATTAAGAACTGGCCTGTTCTCATCAAAATTTGTGAAGCAAACCATGATAAAACAGATGGAAGTATCTCATCCAAAGTATTTAACATTGGATGAAAGAGGAATGTAGTGGATATGCTCAGTATACTGAAACCTATATCCATAGCCTTAAACAAACTTCAGAGAGATTGTTGCTGCATTGCTGATGCTGTTGAAATTTGGAAGGCACTTCCAGAGACATTAAAGAAAGAAATACCTAACCAGAAAGTTAAACTGCAGGCAATAAAGACGCAAATGGATCGAGCGCTACCTCCACCTCATTTTCTTGCGAATATTCTCAACCCCAGATACAAAGGTAGATGCCTAACTTCTGAAGAAGATGAAGCTGCCATGGCATGAGCATCTCAAAATCACTCTTCAGTTATGCCAGTCATAATACATTTCAGGGCTGGAGGGGAACCATGTAAACAGTACATATTTACTGATGATGTTTTGAACCAAGTCACTCCCTTGAATCGGTGGAAATCATTAGCCAAGCACCTTGAAACAGAGTCCCTTCAGTTGCTAAGCCAAATTTTCACAGCAGTATCTTCCTCTGCAGGCAGAGAGAGAATATTTTCATCCTTTTGGCATTATTCACTCAAAGCTAAGAAATCGACTGGGAGTTGAAAAAGCAGGAAAACTCATTTCTGTTTCAGTCTATGAATAAAAATGACAGTTGGAGTGGGGAAGATGAGATCTAGTTGTAGAAGTTTTAAAGGACAGAGTACGTTTAGTGTTGTGATGACTTGTCTGTTAGAGTTAATAACATTTGAAAATAAAAAAAAAGAGTTTAAGGGCAGATGTTGTAAAATGCTGTACTGAGTTGTAAATTAACATGTTTAGGTGATCAGATTTGCGCCATTGTTTAAGAAATACGTGAAGAAGTATCAGTGGGAAACTTGATTTAAATCAGGGTTTTCTCTTAGTGATTTAAAGCGTGACTTAAATCAATTATTTAAATTGCCTTGATTTAAATCAGTCCACCCTGCCTTGGATCCATAGTGAGCAACAACCTATCACTGGATGAAGAGCTAAATGTGTGCACTGGAAAGCCACCACTTTCAGTAAGCTCTCCCACTGAGTCTAGAACAATACAAAACTCACAATCAAAACTAAGCTGCTTGTGTACAAAGCCTGAATCCTCAGGTTCCTTATATTATATATATATAAGGAATGCAGTATATATCAGTGAGACATGGTCAACATATGCATATCAAGAACAGCTTCCTGCGACACTGTTTACAGTGTGTAACATCAAGTGGCAAGACAGAATCACCAACACAGATGTCATCACCAAAGCAAACCTGCCAACCATCATTGTGCTACTCAAACAGTGGCGCCTAAACTGGCTTGGCCAACTTCACAGGATGGAAGACATGCTCTAAGGATATCCTGTATAGGCAAATTGCATGTGGGGAGGGAAGAGTAAGGCACCCAAAACTGCACTTGAAAGACATCTGCAAGCAAGATATGAAGGCTTTTCGAATCAACCCAAACCTTTGGGAGGCCTTAGCAGAAGACAGGACAAAATGGCCCTCCCTTCTCAATCATGAAGTCCAACATCACGATGAGAAATTGTCACATGAATTACAACAGAAACGTAACCAAAGGAAGCAGCCTGTTAGTACAGTAGCCTCTAACACCATGTACATCTGTGACCACTGTGGCAGGACCTGCAAGTCTAACATCGGTCTTTACAGCCACAAGAGAAAACGGACCACCAGTCAGTAGAATAGCTGCAATATCCACCATCACTCACTGATGAACGGATGCGATAAAAACGTGGAGATATCCCTAACCCTTATGTTACATGCAAAACTAAACCAAACATTTTGTCACTGAAGAGTAAACATGTACTTACTAAATCACATTTATATTGAGACCTGAAAATTTTGCCCCTTAATTCACTAGCTCTTCCCCATTTCTAGAGGAATCATGCTGCAGGTGTCTACTTTTACTATAGTGGAAATGCATAGATAATACTGTTATACACAGACGCATTGCTTGTGCTGCATTCATTACATCACTGGACATTTTTTAATTTCCTCTGGCTGAAAGATTAGATAGCCTGTGATAAACAAACAATCTCCAGCAGGTCATTATTTTGTACTGAGGTGACTGATAGGGCAGCAGATTTCTCAGCCCAATGACTAATTAAAAAGCGTTATATATTGTTGATGTCACATTTTTTGTAGGTTAGAAGACAGGGAATCTGGATATTTTTTCTGTTGCTTATACACAGTAGTGACCAAGTTACATAAATGCTTTAATTTACATCTTTCTTGGGAGAATGCAGCAAAATGATTACTGGCTTATAAATGTCATCACTAGAGAAGCAAAATGACCCTCCTTCTTTTGGCTGTCACTTCTCCTCCCTAAAATTATTGCCCCAAATAACAGTAACAATACACAATTACATAGTCTAGTGTATTACATTTTCAAAATCCTTTACATGCATTACCTAATTAATTAGCAATATACATGTCACCAATGACATCTTTACAAATGACGTATTTTGCACATAATTAATATTAGGGAGGTTTCTGTGGTGCTCCCTGCCTTATGTAGGGTGAAGAACACAATAATGTTATCTAGTCATTAAGATTACAGTGGCCTCCACTGTACATTGGCAAGACAATGCATATGATGGATCCACTTCTTTTAATGCTGATTAATGTTATCTTGTTAGCCCGTCTCTAGCCAACAGTTCTCTCTATCTTATAATTAGAGAGTAAGTTCCTTGGGGGAGGGACCATCAATATTTATATCTACACATTTTCTTTTATGAAACCAGAGGCCTAATCTATATCCAGGACTACCATGTGCTATGGCAATAAAATTTATATATTGCTATAAAAAGGTACACTGTATAGTATGTATTTTTTTAATTGCCTGGTGCTGTACCCAGCAGTACTGACAGTATGACATAAAATCTCTGGGTATTTGTTGTACTCATCTTATATGCTCTTAAAACAAACAAGCAAGCCCTATTTGGTGATAAACTACAAAGAGTAAAAGGTAAGTTTTAAGATATGTCCTCCAGGAAAGGTATAATGATGATTTCAAAGAGGGCTGTCCAACTGGAGGCCCCCAGGCTGAGAGCCACTGCCCCCATGGTTCCAGCCCCTGCTGGAGTCTCCAGGTTCTCCTCTGCTTTCTGCCCCTGCCCCTGGGATTGGAGCAATGCAGCATGGCCTGCAGGACTGAGGGAACCTGTAGTTGGGTGGCTCAGAGGAACCTGGGGGCATCAGAGTGGCCTGTGGCCCCCAGCCACTCTGAACCTGGACAACCTTGATTTGAAACATCACCCAACATATGATGATTGATGCATCACTGGTGTGTCGCTACACATGGCTGTGCAAGTAATTGATATAGGGCTTTCTTCAAATAAAAGTTAATAGATTAATTCATCTTCCAAAAATTTACTACCTGACATGACTATTTCCTTCACTGCTACTTAAATTTGTTTGGGCAGTAACTAATGAGCTTGATAACATCCTAACCCAAATCCTGAACAATGATCACACAGCCCACACACTGCTGCACTGTTCTGCCCAGTCAGTGTGGAGCAGCCCCACATCCAGCTGTCACTCTCTCTCTCATTTCTGCAGAGGAAAATCCTTCAAGATCACCCCTTGAATCTCTCCACCAGAAGGATACTGCTACAATCTCACCTGGCTGGTGAGCCCCTCTACTCACTTCAGACCCACTCTTGACAGAAGTAAAAAACTTCTAAAGAAGTCTCATTGCTATGATGGCAGGAGACAAAATGTCTATCTATAATGCATTTCAGAATTTACTGATAGACATTTTCTTCAAGAGCTTTGAAATAACAGTTAAAAGAAATTGTAACAACCATAAATTTAGGAGGAATATTGGAGGTGTAAAACTTTTTCTCCCTGTAGTTGTTTTCTTTCTAGTTGCTTCACCCAATCCCCCATAGCGGTCTCATAGTAGGCCAAGTTAAATTTTCAACTATGAAGAACTGAACACAGTTCAGTTCTAGAACCCACTAATCAGACATGGGTGAAGAAAGACCTGAGGTATTTTTGATCACAGATACTTTTTTTCTAAAACATCCTCAGTTTCTACTGTCCCCTACCTTTACCACCATACAGAGACACAGGGTCATGCCATTACAGCTTAAGTTTTCACAGTGTCTATTGGGGTCCCACTGGGAAACTGAATTTACCTATATTTGAAACATACTCTGCATGGAGATGTTTATATGTGGGAGCTGTACAGAAACACATGACTTTCCCTATAAGATGCCCATTGGAAATATTGAGAGGTGCGAAGACATTTTGGACGCTGGAAGAATTTTAAAAAGTGGTGTGATTATGATGATAACATCTTGTCCTGATGATGATTCCAAGAATGCAGAAATAAAAGCGCCTCCAAATCAGTCTGTCAAAAATTATAAAAATTAAGCACAAGCTTCACATTTTCTGCCACTAGCATTCCTGGAGCTGATATAACTGAGTCACAGGAGGACAGCCCAGCACTCCTGAATCTCATAATGAAGAGTATTATTCTTTAGAGGCACAAAACCGTGTGGATACTGCTATTTCAGATGGGTAAAGGTCTTGAACTACTGTACATTACACCTTTTCTGCTATATCAGCTCTAAATGACATCAGGTTAACAGTTCTAGGGATTACTCTTTGACCATAAGATACAAAAGGGAGTATATTTTCTAGCCTTATCTAAAAACATCACTTTCTGCAGACTAGCATATTTGTGGCAGCTGTTACATTCCAAAGGGTTCCGTTACTAAAAGTTCTTCAGTTACATACATAGCCTTAAGCTAAAGGCCTTCACAGGTATAAAGAAACTTGCTGTAGTTAGCATTTGCTAGGGGGTTTTTTTGTTTTTGTTTTTTTTTACAATCCCAAAGACTAGCGGATGCTTAAAGAAACACTTGGTGTAAATTCTAATGCAAGTCCAGTCCAGCAAATACTTACTATGCAGAGTCGGAACTCGTCCTAAGGCTGGGCAATTTCTTTGCAAAGTAGTTGACTGAAAAATTCAGCTTGGGTCAACCTACACAATATCAATGAATTAATGTCAAATTTGGCAAAAAGTTTTGGCCAAAGTTGAAGGAAAAAAAATCTCACAAAACAGAGGGGAAAGAAGAAATGGGGCTCCTCTGGCTCAATGGTTAGAGCTATACATCACCCAGGATGTGAAAAAGCAAGAATTTGAACCCACATCTCCTATTTCTCAGAAAAATATCCTGATTACTACAGAGTAGGGCTGTGCAAAACACCATTGTTTTGTTTCAACATCCATTTTGCCGTTTCAAAGGGACAGTGTTTCGTTCATCGTTTTGTTTTGAAGCACTGTCCTGTTTCATTTCTTGAATCTGTTTCACTGTTTTGATGCATTTCGACATTTCACCCATAGGCTATAATGGGGAATCATGAAAATGCCTAAAACATTTCTTGCTGATTTGGATGCAAATTGCAGGAATGGTAGCCTCTTCTGAGGGTATGAAGTGTACTGAGTTTCAAGGAGGTAGGTGCAGAGGTTTCTAAGAAACTACACCTCAGACTGTTCAAAGCAAAACTAGTGAAACTTGCCGGCAACGACAGCCTCCTGCCATCTGGCGCACAGATCCAGGGGCCTGCACCCCTGGGAGGGCTGCGGGGCCGTGCTGAACTATTGCCGGGGGTGTGGGCCCCTGGATCTGCACCAGATGACAGGCTGCCACTGCCACTTGGGACTGGCGCTGGACACAGCCCGTGCCCAGTGCTGGGGAAGACTGATGTTGCCTCTGGCCCCAGGCAGCAGCAGCAGCCTCCTGTCATTCAGCCTGATGGCGGGAGGTAGGGGAGAGCTAGGGCTGCACTCCGAGTGGCTCTGCAGCCCCATGGAGTTCAGCCCGGCAGTGGGAGGTGGAGCACAGCCCCTGGCTCTCCCTGCCTTCTGCCGCTGGGCTGAGCTCCATGGGGCTGGCAGAGACGGTCGGAGTGCAGCCCTGGCTCTCCCTGCCTCCCGCTGCTGGGTTGTGCTCTGAGCAGCTCTGTAGCCCCATGGAGTTCAGCCCAACAGTGGGAGGTGGAGTGCAGCCCTGGCTCTGCCCACCTCCTGCCACTAGGGTGTGCTCTGATCGGTTCTGCCAGACCAACAGTGGGAGGTGGGCAGAGCCAGGTGTGCGCTCTGCTTCCTGCCACCAGGCTGGGCTCCATAGCCCCCCGGGGGCCCCCGGCGGGGTGGCGGGACGTGGGGAGAGCCAGGGCTGAGCTCCATGGAGCTGCAGAGTCACACGGAGCACATCCCTGGATCTCCCCTGCTTTCTGCCATCAGGCTGCTTCGAAACTCAAAACGTTTCGAGTGCCCTCATTTCATTTCAAAGCTGTTTCAAAGCTTCTTGTTTAGTTTCACTTTCTCTGTTTTGAGCTCAAAATGCGTTGAAACAAAACACAGTGAAATTTTCCACAGCCCTACTACAGAGCATTCTAGGTGAACCTCTCTCAATGCCTCTTAGTTACTGGAGCAGAGAGTGGAACCAGACTGTCAAATCCCCATTCAATGCTTTAACCACCCAGGGTCACTTAATTGGTCTCTCTCACCTCAATGACTGTTTAAATATTTTACACACAGTCGAAGCTCCATAAAAGAAGAAATTGAGAAAGAACAGCTCAGAATAAACTTATAGCCTGGTACAGCAGAAACCCTTTTGAGAATCCCTGCTTTAAATCAGAAAGAAGGAATCTCCTGGGTCCTAGCTGAGCACCCTAAATACAGTGCAGCTGTAACACTAGCATCAGTTCATGAGGCAGGCCTCCATTCCTTTGTAAATCTATCCCTTCAATTATAAATTCCATTTGGTTTTATTAAAAATGCCCCCAAATGAAATAATTTGTTCAACACAAAACTAAACTTCTTGTTTGAAAACAAGAAAATTTCAGGTCAACCCATTTTTTTTTTAATTTAGCCAGCAGTTTGAAAAATCAAACAGTGTATAGCCATAGCACCTACTGCTGAACAGCCCTACCAAAAGCAATGGCAAACATATATATCTTCCTCTGGTCACTGAGATGTAGCTGTCCTGGATGCAAACTGATTGCTGAATATTTGGAAGTGCTCTCTGGATTCTGGATACTACAGTTAACGTAGCCATTTTTAGCATGGTAACAACTAGTGTTGAGAATGCAATTTAAAAAAAAAACACTTAAGAGGAAGTTCTTCTCCTGGGGAGGGAGGAAGTTTTGGTAGATTTGCTTTTAAATAATGCAAAAGTCCGAATAAGGACTAATATCATGGATTGTTCACAATTACCACGGTGCCATCACAGCTGCACTGGAGAATTTTATGGCCAATAAATTGCAGAAAACAGAGGCAGTATTGGCTAAGTATTTTCAACAGATGTATAATGTAAATAGTCTGAATTTATCTGCTTCATAAAGCAGCAAAACATCAACAAATATCTATGCACATATATTAGCCATTTTTTAAACTTGGTATGGAAAGTACAGTCACCAAAAAAATTGTAAGTCACTTCCCTCTCATGGTTCATAGGCACAAAACATTTTGCAAGAGGCTAATTCCCATTTTCATCATAAACTTCCAATAAAATTTCACCTCTTAAATGTTTAGGTCAGTTGTTTCTTTTTAAATGGTATTTAGGAACCTCTGAGATTTTTAACTAAGGGCTTTGAAATTCCAAACATTAAGTCCCAGGTTATTTAAAACCTCTAACCTTTCATGCACTCAAAATTCTGGGGTGCATGTACAATGAATCATTCTCTTAGGAGAAACATGAGACAAAATGGACATTAAAAATATTTGCCCTCCTAAATTTAGTGGATTGTCATATGCTGTATCTGCATATGTCATTCACAGACAGTACAATTATCCAGTGGATAATCTTTTCTTTCCTCTGTAAATGAGCATTTATACAATGTTCTTTCACTTATGGCATCTTTTATTCTCTGACTTCTGATGGATGGGTTTCCTTAGTATAGAACTATCCCAATTAAAATCTTGAGACAATGGGATCTAGTGCACTCTCCAATTATGCGTGATGGTGAATTCTCTTCTTTACTGATACCTAGAATATCCAACAAAATTAAAGGCTTGCTGAATATATAACCCACATTCTTCAATCTTAGGTGCCTAAAACTAAGCTTCTATCCTATATTTAAAAACCTAAATGGAAATTCACAATTGTGAAAAGGGGATGAACACTAAGGTCACGTCCACACATGTAGGCATGTGCAGTCTCTGGTGCCACAGATCTCTTTGTGGCACCACAAACCACACGTGTTGTATGTTAAACCATGTGCAGCACTGCTAATTTGTATCACAGGGGCAAAATTTGCTACCGGGATTTCCTGGTAGCCAAAAAAACCCCAGAAAAAAGAAGCGGTGCAAAGCATGTGAAAATAGCATACACTGGACACATGTGGAGACAGAGGAGCGGACAGCCCTAGGCTGTAGAGCCCCCATATTGAGACACACTGTACCTCAGCCAGCCATGTAGTATTGGGGTGCATTATGCCTCGAGATGGGGGAGCACGAAGCCCTTGGTTAGCCGCTCCCCTGTCTTCCTATGCCACTCCCCAGGTGGTTGGGGCTCAGGGTGCCTCAGCGTGGGGGCTGCCTGCCAGGTAGCCCTGCAGTGAAGCACCTGGTGCCCCATCCAGCCCCCCGCCCAGCATATGGAGTCCAGTTGGAAGCCAGCAGGAGCCAGACAGGGCCAGTTTGCCCATAGTGGGATAATGTGTCCAGCAACAAAGGGCATGTGCAGGGGCGGGAGGTGCAGCACGAAGCAGTGGAACAATTTTGTGCCACTACCATTTGCTAGGGTTATCATATTTCCAGGATCAAAAAAGTGGGGGCACTGGCAGTGCCCCACACTGCCAACCCAGATCCCCCTGCCCCCCACTCCACCCTGCTACATATGCAGCTCCCATGCGTGTGTGTGCACAAACACACACACACATTTCACTTACTTGCTGGAGCACGTGACCCCTGACAGCCAATCACTTTGCCCACTGCTCCCAGCCCCAGCCATCCAAGCTGCTTATGCCCAAGAAAAACGGAGGCAAAGCAAAAACCCAGACATTTGCTCATTTTAAAAACCCACCCAGACATGCGGACAGGGGGCCAAAAAAGAGGACATGTCTGGGAAAACCTGGATGTATGGTAACCTACCATATGTGCCGCTGCAAGCACATGCTCCTGCTCATCTGGATGCAGCCTAAGAACTCTAATAACTTTCACTTTCGAACTTAAATCTTTCTAAGAATACTTAACTGATTTTTTTGGTTGTTTTTTATTTTTTAATATTGATTAGCTATAGCAGAGTTGGCTCAGAAACTGCTGGCATATAGTGAAGTTCAGTTCAATGGATTATCTAATAAAGAAGTAATCCTATTAAACTAATACATTTTAAAAATCTACCGAACACAGACTACTTCAAATCCTATAAATATTTATTCTTTATTAGTTTGTAAAAAAAGTCAAATATTTGTTAAAGGATTAAACCCCAGTGCTATAAAATAGAATCATTACTGAACCATTAAATAATCGACCCCTCATTTTAGGATTTAAAGTGAGATTCTACAACGATGTCTTCAGTTTCCATGTTTATTGTCTTTGAAAATGACTTTCAGCAAGCATGAAATGTATGCAGTTGAATCATGTCAGCCTGAAATGGAAGGCCTTGGTAAAGGGGAGAACTCACAGAAGTTAGGGCAGAATTTATTTCTTATATATAAATTCAATCTATCTCTTTGAAAATAAAGGATTTTCCCCTAGGAAGTAGTTTTAATTATTTTAGTCAGTCTGGTTCCAAAGGAAGGCACTCCAAGAGGCCGGCGGTGAGAGAGGAAGGGGGCGCGCGGACGCCGAGGGAGAGCCCAACCGGTGGAGGCAGCCGGGGGTGCGGGACGCCGGGAGAATCGGTGGTCACTGGCTGTGGAGGAGCAGACGACCCAGGCAGCGTGCCAGCGCCTGGAACAGGAGTCCCAGCGACAGGCAAGGCAGGAGGCGAGTCGGTAAGAGGGCTCAGGGTGCAGGGAGAAGAACAGTGCTGGGAAGACCCAGAGAGAGGGCGGCTGTGCTGGGAAGACCCAGAGAGAGGGCGGCTGTGCTGGGAAGACCCAGAGAGAGGGCAGCTGCTCTGGGAAGACCCAGAGAGAAGGGGCTGAGGTCGAGTGGAAGCAGGAAAAGCGGGAAGGCTAGCGGAGGGCTCGTTGTTTGGAGAGTGATCGTGGAGCACGAGGTCAGCCACAAAAGTGACCGGGATCCACCGGGCTGGGTGTAGGGCGAGGTATAGGGGAGGTGGCGCCTCACAGAAGACCCCAAAGGAGCAAGCAGCTAACGAGGGCAACCGCGCTGCACAGAGCCCCCCACTGTAAGAGATTCAAAGTCGTGGCAGGCGAGAAAGGGGCAGCTTGCAGCACATGTAAAGACCTCCCATAAGAAAACCTGCAACGACAAAGCGAGTCCCAGTGAACTCTCGAACTAAGGAAGCCCGGAACAAGATGTTCGAGGCCCAGCGGGTGCAGTTGGCAAGAATATAACCTCTTAGAGAAACAATTTTGTGATATCATAATACCCCTAAAACGAAACAGTGAAAATTTGGTTCTTTCTTTTGCCTATCTTTCATTTTCTGTAGTAGGCATTTACCTTTGTGGCCCACCATTTCTTCTTTAATAAATATTTGTTCAGATCTGAAATACTTTAATGCTGCCTTTCTCTCTCCCCTTGCCATATCTACTAGGCCTATGCGAATAGGGAAGTATTTGATTTGGATTTGGATTCAGCTGATTCACAGGACAGTGATTCGATTCAGAGATTTGGATAACTGTCCTGAATTGATTCGGCCGAATCAACTTTGGAAGATTCAGCGCTGATTCAGGGAGATTTGGCAATTCAAATTAGCTGGGGAGAGGCAGGCACAGCCAGGCAGCTGCAGGTTCTCCCATGGCTCCTCTGG
>NW_005842037.1:1105287-1113826 GCF_000455745.1 Alligator sinensis | reverse complement strand
GGGACAACCCCCGGGGGGGGGGGGGGCCCCCCCCAAAAGCCAATACCAGAGCCAGAGCCTGTGATTACAGGGCTTTTTTTTCTTTATTTCTTTTTTTTTTTTTTTTAAGTGCCAGGAGGCTGGGTTGGGCAGGGAGTGGGGCCAGGCAGGACAGCCAACAGGACTTCTCCCACAGTGCCCGCCCTCTGCCCTGCCAAGCAGAGCCACGGGGACTAGCCCCTGCTGCCGCTTGCCCAGCCAATGTGGGGGAGGAGGGGGCATGATGCAGGCATGGCTCGCTCCGGGTGGCAGCAGGACATAGCCCCACTGCCACTTGCCCCCTTCCACCTGGAGTGAGCGGTGCCCGCATCCCGCCCCACCCCAGCTGGGCTAGCGGCAACAGGACAGAGCCCTGTTCCCAGTGCTGCCGCACCTGCATCACATGCCCACCTGCCTCCCTCCCCGAGTAACACAGTCCCCTGCTCCAGCTGGACAGCTTGTCTCAACCCAGCCCCAATCTCTCCCTCCCCCAAGCCCCTTCCCTCCCCCCTCCAACAACCCCAACAGACTTACCAGCTGGAGGCAGCTGTGTCAGTTGCCTGTTTAGTCTATGGTCAAATCTCTGAAGCAGCTGAATCTTTTACGAAGCTTTTCCGAATTGATTCAGAGGCTTAGAATTAATTTGGAACTTTTAATGGGCCTCCCAATTTGATTCAGATTCAGCGATTCAGTCCCTGATTTGGGCCAAATCTACTCCGAATCGAATCAGCTACCAAAGCTTAGCACAGCCCTAATATCTACGCTCTCCTACTATTTTTTACAGAGCTATTGAGGTACAGTAGTGTTTGGCTGTATTCAGGACTCTCTCTCTTGTGCACCCGCACACACACACCCTGGCTCTGAGAAGGAGTCACCACTTCTCCAACATTAAGCTAGTTCTGAATGTTCTGAATTGAGGTAGTTTTGAATGCCAGTGTTCCCTTGACTCATTTTGGGTAAAAAGATAATATTGTTGTTGGCAGGTAGAATTTCATCCTGATATAGCCTCTATGGAAGCATGTGATGTGATCTATTGTTATACATAGCCTCCTGTAGTTAAAATACGATTGGAGAATTTTTACTGGACATCTGAGCTGTGTATACACTGGATGACAATTCTTCTGTATGGGTGGACATAAAAACTATGGTTTTGTTTCTGGCAGTCTGTTTCTTTGCCTTGTCATATACAGAGATTTTCCTGCAAACTGACTGCCTATGACTTAGAAAATGCATGACTGAAACTGAATTTCCCTCAATAGTTATATATGGATAATGCCCTTTTAGAAGGACACGTTAGAGAAGTAGCCAATCCATTTTTTTCCTGTAGAGACAACAAAAATAAAAAGAACAAGCACATTCATGCTGGCTGCTAGCAATATCACTGATAGAGATTTGGGGGCAGTAGGCCAAGGAAAACACAAATCAGTTTCGTGGCAAAAATACCTTAAAGCTAGCTGTCAGACTGTCGCACTGAAGTTAAATAAAAGCATACATAAGGGTGGGTGGTGAGGGAGTGAGCAAGTGAGTGCATGCATGAACAAGGGAGAAGCAGCAGCAGTTCTCACATGCGAGGTAACTTCTATTTTTCATGAAGCCAAGTGTGAAGCAAAGTCACAGTCCCTATTTCAAAGGACAGAGAGGTTAGAGATGGTAATGTTTTTATTAGGTTATTTAATCCATCTCCATTCCAGTAAGAGACTAATGTTACCTGCAGTAAATCAAATGTTTTCCAGCCTACCTTTAAACGGGTGATGGAGTTTCCATTGCTTTCCCTAGAAAGGTATTCCACAGGCTGCATCAGACTGAGAATTATTTATTTTATACGAGACTACAATTGGTTTTCCTGTCATCCTGTTACCTTGCAGTCATAAGTCTCTATTCTTCCAAAGGTTTAAAAACAAATCTTTTCTCCTAAATGTTTATAACATCAAGATAAATGTAGATTGTAATGTTCCCTCTTTTGGCCATGATCCCACCAGCTTCTACCCATGGGCACAGCAGGTTCACCAGAACAAGGTTATCAGAAAACTCTGCCTTCTGATAAGCATGGTCTACATTTGATTTTTGTACTGGGATAACCTTTGGTTAAGACTAGAATTTTAGTTGTTTTTTTCACCAAAATACTTATACCAGTAGGACCTCTGCTGCAATTTCAGTTTAACTGGTATGAAACTGCTGTATAACAGTACAGCCTACTCTCCCTTCTGGAAAGGATATTTTCTGACAACTTATTGTACGTTGTGAATGCATTGCATATATTTACAGCAAAGCTATCCAACTGGCAACCTGCAAAGGATTAACATGAAGTCTATAAGCACTTACCTGGCTGCTACCTCCCCCGCCCCCGGTTTCTCTTATTAGAGCAGTGGCCAGGCCCTCCAGATTCTCCCTTCCTCCTCCAATTTTTGTTTTCTGCTCCCACTCCTGCGTGTTAACTTTAGTCTTAGTGACCCCTGTTCAGAGGTGGTTCAAGCTTCTCCATATTGGCCCATACCACATATATGGCAGGGGAGAGGCCAGGTTGCTCAGGACAAGGCAGAAAGGGGTCTGGCTGCATGGAGAGCCCACCTGGGAGGAGGTAGGGTTGCCCTCTCTGCACTCTCAGAAGGGGAGGAAGACAGAGGTTAGGTTTCCCACATGTCAGAGAGGAGCAAGTGGTCCCAATGGTGTGTGCCCCCCGCAACCCACCCAGATTCTGGATAGCCCTAATTTGCAGAACTACACCAGTGATTTTTAATTCTAATAATAGAGCTATTTGATTCATAAAATCGTTCTAACATAACTTTTGTACATGTCTAGTGGGTATGTCAATATAATAAAATTTATATTAACATGACTGCACCCACATTAACATTATTCTATTGTGGTCTACTTGAAGTGGTACAATTTAGTCAAAACTGTCAAGCCTAAACCTCTGAACCCTCTGGTGGTCTTTTGGCCAATGGATAGGGGTCTACCCAACTGAAAGAGGTAGGTGTCCAATTTCACAGGGAGATCGTGGGACCAGCTGCCATTTTCACGGGCTGATCATAGCAGGCCCCTCTCCCCTCCATGCCTCTGATTGGCTAATGGGCCCCAGCAGTCCTGCCTCTCCCTGCAGATTGCCAGATGGCCCAAAACCACAGCTTAGTTGCTTAATAATGTTGCCCTTAATGGCTTCCGTGGGCATAATCAGGGGATTAAGCCCACAGAAAATATTAATTGATGCATTATTAAATAATCTAAGCATTTAATTAAACTCTAAACTGAAATGTCACAACATGAATTGTAACTAATACAATCACTATCTAATTTATTAAAGGACATTGGAAAAAGGAGTTTACTCAATGCTAACCTTGAGCAAATACTTGTCATGAAGACTTGCCTATACAGAGATAGCACACTCTGTGTCGGCTGAGTTCACTGGTATGGTGAGGCAGCATCTTGCCAGAGCATAGAAATGTGGAAACTGGTCACAGACAGAGTCCCAAAACACAGACACAGGCACCCGGCACTCTGACAAAGTTCACATAAGAAGCACATTCCTTGTCATGCTCTTTCTGCCACCCAAGGATTGATTTCAGCAGCTAAGGGTCACAACTCAGAACAGGCACCTGCTTGGGGTCCAAAACATGAACAGTACTAAAGAAGGAGACAGCTATTGGCAGTAGCAATGGTGGGTTGTACTTGTGGTACTGCTTCTGCTTCACAGCTATTTCCTGGAACAGGTCCCTTCTCCACCGATTTTCACAAGAACAGCTTGACAGTTCTTGTTATGTCCTGTCTTTGACCCAACTTATCAAATCCATCAACTTGTTGTGTGCATGGTGGATCATAGCCTGCTGGCCTTCAAACAACATTAAAAGCTCCGTGAACTGGGTGGCATTTTCGGGCACAAATGTCACTTGATCTTGAATGTCACCCCATCTTAAGAGATTTTAAATAGATTCCATCTATTGACTCCTCTGTAAAATCCTATGAAATATGAACTTTCATTTCTACCCAGAAAAACTTTTACAATCTTTTCTCTGATGCCTGATGAAGGGCATTTGTGCCCAAAAGCTTGCAATTAAAGACATTTTTTTGCAAAAATCTTCTTGGTCTAATAAAAGATATTACCTCTGTCCACGAGCCCTGACTGTTTTTTCCTCTAGACCAATATGGCTACAACCTGGATACCAAAACCCAGCATTAAATTTTCAGAATAGGTTTCTCCCCCCTATCCTTATTACACATTGAAAAGGCATTGTATACATGTATGGGACCAGAGCAGTGATTTTTAATTCTAAAGATGGGATTATCTAGTTTACAAAATGTTTCTAACACAGTAACCACAAGCCATAAAAAAATTATATAAAACCACATGCATTCCAAATCCAGATAAAACTGACACAGTGGCCACATCTACATGAGATGTTACTGTGCAGTTATTCCTGTGCATTTATTTAGTACTTATATAAACAAGCACTAAATAAATGCACAGGGACTCAAGTTACTGTACAGTAGTGCTGGCAAATGCTTTTTTTGTGAATATTACGGCGCAGCAGTGTCATGTCAGTTTTTGTCACGTGATGCTACTGCGCAGTAGTATCAGACTACTGAGCAGTCAGCGTCTCACGTAGATATGCCCAGTACCAGCTAAAAGACTTTCTGACCCACAAAACACTTCAGCCCTTAAGGAAATAGCTTGAAATAACTGATAGGACTTGCACTATGTTTTGAAGGTCTAAGTATTTCAAGGTTTGTCTATGGGGCCAATAACAAGAAGTAAATACCAGAATTGAAGGTATCCACTGAACACGCCCATTTTACATTTAAGATTGACAATGAGATTCCCCCATTATGATTTCAGCAGCTGGGAAGGAGCACAGGGAGAAAGGAAGTTTGTGAGATATAGTGCAGAACACCTAAGTGGGCTTTAGAGATGCCAACACTGGAATGAAACAATTATAAGGGGTGAGCAATTATTTGGGTTGGAGGCTCACTTACGGAGCTTTGGTGAGCTGTTGTAGGCTGGATCAGCAATTCCACCCCTAACCCCCAAAACTCCCTAAGTGGCCTTCAACTTAAAATAAATTGCCCACCCCTCCTGAACTAAGGGCAGAGAGGTGAGTGGACAAAGGTTAAGGGAACCTAGCCTTTGTTCCCCGCTTATCCTTGCACTTCCCCCATCCCAAAATACCCGGCACTTGGCAGGCATGAGCAGGTGCAGGTTATCTGGGCCCAGCCAGGGTGGTGCCGTGCCATGTTCCCACCTTCTTCCTGCACCTCCTCCTTAACCCCAAGTCCTTGGCTTGTGGCAGGGCCAGGTTGGGCTGAGTTGGTGCTGTGCTGTGTTTCCTCGCATGGCTTCAGGCCGTATGGGTGCAGCTGGTATGGTTCCTGCCTGACCCAGCAGTATGCTAGAGACTCAGATTGGACAGGAGTTGTGCCATGGTCAGGCAGAAGCAGCACCAGCTGCTCCAGCTGTGCCCACATGGAGCAGCCTGAAGTGGCATGTAGGAACACAGCACAGCACCACACTAGCAATACCCACACCCTACCATGCCCTGATCTGGCAGAGCCCAGATGATGTGCAGCTCCTGGCTCTCTTTCCCATGCACCCCCATCCTCTGCCAGTGGGGAGAACCTTACCCAAGATTCGTTCTTGCCGGAGGCTGAGCTGTTTGGTCTGTGAATGGCTGCAGGTTTGGACCTGTGTGTAAACAGCCTTACTGGGCAGAAACCTGTGCAGGGGGGTTAGTACCTGCTGCCTTGTACCCATTGGGGGTTAGGGGTGGGACAAGGCAGGCTGGGCTGGGGAGGGGAGTGGCTGCTGCTGAAGCCAAGAGGCACGAGGAAGGGAGAACGGCAAGAGGTATTGAAAGCCAAGGCAGGCACAGGCTGGATACAAGTCTCCTTTAGAGGAGTGGCCACAAGCCAGACTGAATCATCTGGTAGGCTGGATCCAGCTCACGATGTATATTTTGCCTACCCTTGCTATACAGGGGATCTATAGCATGCTCCAGAAAATATCAAAACTAACAGCCACACAACGTGCTAGTTGAAAGCTTTGCCATGGTAGCCCAATGCAGAGCCCATTCCATTAGTCTAAACCGGTTGCAATTAAAAAATAGATATCTGCAGTGGAGGATCCAGGGGGGAGAACTAGTGCACTTGCACCCCACTGTACAAGTGCACCATCCAAAGCTTAAAAACAACTGCCTGGCAGTGGCAGAAGCATTTCTAGTCAGGCAGTGCTGAGGCAATTAATTGACCTCATGTCTCATTGTAAGGATCATTGTACCTGATCCTTTCTAAACTCTTCATTTCACAGGAGTTAATAACCCTCTCTTCTTTTTAATGGTCTTGATGTTCTACCAATCAAGATATCCTTTGTTCTGCAATTCTGAGGTCTGTTGGCTGCTCCTGGTAATAAGCTCCTATTTCACAGCCCTGCAGATTGCAATGAGTTAAAAACAATGAAGTTATATTTGTTTTTGTTTTGATCTTAAATTAAATAATACAGGCCAGGGCCCTTGCATATTACTAAACCTTCTAGTTTATTTTTCACTGGAGAAAAATATGTGTTGTTTTATATAAGATGATGCACCTCACCACCTTCACCCCCCTTTTCAAAATTCTAGATCTGCATATGGACAAAGTTATTGCTGCTACCCGGAAATGCATAAGAAACTGCCATTCTAACAGATGCCATAGGTGTTACCAATGACAGTCTTAAGCAGAGGCATATATATTCTCAGCTATCTCTTGCTAGTATTTTGCAAAGTAAAGCCTCACCTTCATCTTACCTTTTTGCTGATTTAATTCCAGTCTAACTGAACTAAATTGAGAAATAATTCATCAAAAATAATTACCCAACAGCGTCTCCCAATGTCCTAGCCATTTCTCTGGAAAACAATGTTTATTTACGTAAAACCCCAGCATGCTTGACCCCAGAGGAGCTATAGAAATTGACTGCAGGACAGGTGAGCAGTTGTGCATCTCTAGGTCTGTCATAGAAAAAAATACTGCCACCCTACTGTCTCCCTATAGCCTCCAGCAATGAGTACCTTCATGAACACTACTCTACCTCACTTCCACAAGGAGTCCTTCCCCAGGCAGAACTGAAAGTAATGAGCCTATGAACATAGCTGCACCACCTTAGCATATACATGAGTCTCTTGATCTTGATTTCCACTTTCCTTTTCACACCAAAGGAGCACCATGCCATGGGGGAGGGAGGGGGCAATGGAAGTGCCAGAAATTAAAAAAAAAAGAGAAAAGAATGCAGATGGATGTGACACAAAACGCTCATGTGGTATATGGAGGTCAAAGGGTGCAGAACATTAAGAAAGAGGGAGTAAGGAAGGAAAGAGCAGAAAGGTAGAGAAAAGTGAAGCAAAACTAAAAGAATAGTAAGGAGTAGCCCACATGAAAAGAGTACAGGGAAATAAAATCTAAATCTCTTTTAACTTCCTCCACAGCATATAGCCTCTCCTACATTCACCTTCCTGATCACTAGTAAGCCATGTCCCCTACTTATATTTAGACACCTAAATAAATATGGCTTGATTTAAAATCAGATTTTCAACCCTGAATTTTGGTTCCTATATGTGAAACCCATTTGAAAACCTTGGCTAACTTAACTTGACAGTGGATATGAAGTCAGTGCCACTTGCGAATGATGAGGTCCCTTGTTCTTTTGAATCACTACTCCCTCTTATGAATGGAAGTCATACTTCCTGCACATAAGCAGCATGTGGTAGGCCTACTATGTACTGTAGTTTGAAGTACAAAGTGGTTGTGAGGCAACTGTAGATATTGATATTGAGGAGACAAATTTCTCAATGTTAGCCAACTTTTTTCTACCTTATTCAATATGTAAAATATTTTCAATCAGAAACAATTTCTATTCATTTTTTGCTTAAAAAAAGAAGCACGAGTATATTTACAATCACAGCAATTATAACCTTTGATAGCATGGATGGAATAAACAATATAAAAAACTCTCACTGAACTAAATACGAGGCAGTTGCATTAGCTGGTAGACTGCATGATTTTTCATTACAGTCAATGTGATTTTTTTCTCTTTTTTTAGTGTTAATTTAACTCCAGGTGCTATCTCCTATTGTTCCCTGGATAAAATAGAAACCTATTGAAACTTAGAAATAAAAAGTTAATTAAAAATTGAATAAATGACTATAAAGATCAAACAAGGCCTTTTCCCTAGCTCATATGAAGATCTTTTTGGAGGAATGAGATATTGTATACTTTATGTTTTTCTTCTTCAATATGAAAGATGATGGAGAACACATTTTTCTTTACTTTTTTTTACTAACAGATGTCTCTAAAATGCAGTTTTACTTTGTGATGACAGTGCAAATAGGTCAATGTCTGAAAGCAATGTTTCATTCCTTGGTCTTAAGCAGGATATCCCAGATCCTCAGTCAACTTCGATCTTGTAGAGTTACTAGCAGAAATACTTTTTCTTACTTAAGTGGCAGTTCTGGAAAGCATGCCTACCTAAGAGAGCTTTTAAACCAGAGATGAAGTCCTGCTG
>NW_005842037.1:1096972-1105277 GCF_000455745.1 Alligator sinensis | reverse complement strand
CCTGCTGAAGTCAGGGAGATTTAAGCACATGCTTAAAGGTTAAGCATGTACATGGGTACAGTCCCAATTAGGGTTCATTTCCCGAATTGTGGCTACTGGCCCTGACTCAGCAAAGATTTATTCATATAATCAACTTTAAGCATTGCAAGCACCCTCTGAAAATCAATGGGTCTATTCACTATGAACGAAATTAAGCTTGTGCATATTTTTGTAGGACTGGGTCATGCCATGATTTCTCAATATTATGAAAACCAATTATTTTAAAAACAATCACTAATCCCCCTATAATCTCTGGCTAAACTTTCAAACATGAGAGCTTAAATTTAATCTCCTAAATGCACCTAAATAAAAGTGGCCTGACTTTTGGAAATGCTAAGTACTCACAAATCCAATCAAATTCAGTGAGAGCTGCTAATGCTGAGATCCTGGAAAAATCAGACTATTCCTACTTAGGTGCCCAAATACAGATTTAAGAAACTAAATTTACAGAATCCAGGTTAGGACCTCAGTGTTTAAGGAAGTCTTTTAGTGTGGTGCCAAAATATCTGTACTCAGAAAGCTTTGAGAAATAAATGTTTATAAAATAGCAATTTCTGAAAAAGAAGCACTAGGGCATAATAAAGAGTTGATAAAGAAATCCTGTAACAGATCATCCAATGCACCTTTTCGGTATTCCACCATTCAGTGAAGGATCCTTAATGCTTGTGTGCATATGTGGACATATATATAGATAAAGAGGAAAAAAGATAGATACATAATATTGTCAGGAATTTTTATCCAGGTATCTTTAAAAAATTTACTTTCCTAATATCACCACTAATTATGCTACATGATTGCTCTCTATTTGTGCATTCTTATTATCTTTCACCACTAAAGACACACAGATGCACAAACTCTTGCTAACTTCTCATGTAATACAGAAAACAAAGAAATTTAGAGTTGATATGTGCTACGGGTTTGTTGCACATTTCTAATGGTACATGTACTGTTTTAACTTAGTTCACTCGTAAAATCTTGATCAAACACATAGAGAAGAGCCATTACAGAAACACAACCACAGCTATAATTCAAGTGGTTTCAAATTCCTTGCTAGTTGCCAATTGCCTTTCTTTCTTTGTCTGTTTTAGCTTACTGTACTCCATCTAGGCACATAAATATGAAAAACACAACTCCTTGGTTCCAGCTCTTCATGTTGATTGCAACATATGGAAAAGTCCAAAATATTTTTTCTCTCAGTTCAAATCAGTACACTGTCAGTCCTTTAAGTTTCTCCCCAACAGGATAATACTTCATGTCCAACAGTTGAAGCAACAAAGATCAGCACTGTTGAATGTAGTTTTAATTTAGCTGATTGGGTCAGCATGCAGATATTTGGCAGCTGTAACACACAACCATAGTTGTGTTCCCATTCCCACCACCTGCAAGCTTTAAGCAATTATTTTAGGCCAAAATCACACAACACTACTGAGTACAGAGCATTAGTCAGCCTGCTTAGTAGATGGTATGATTAGATTCAGCAAATTATATTTTAAAAGCTAAAAGTAGCTTTGGAATATGATATACCTATACAGTTATTTTAATACCAATTCATGTGCTAATTTTAAATATTATAGCTTTTATTAAATTACATGTGATTTTGCAAAAAAAAAAAAGAGATCGAACTTGACGATTTAAATCTAAATGTAATTCTAAATTCAATAAGATAATGTATAATGAAAAGACAATGCATTTAAGTGTTCTTATTATTTTGCAATTATTCTCTTGATCCTGCCCTAATCCTTTCCCTGATCTTTACTGGTCCATTTATAAAGGTTCTGGGCAAGAGTTTAAAAAAGCGGGGGCAGGGAGTTGCACTGTTAATTCTAGTTATAAAAAACTGCAGTTGGAAGTGGAGCTAAGGGAACTCCAGGTTTAACATTTGCCTCCCCTTTGGCCCCCACTCCACTGCAAATGGAATAAATTGCTTGCAGTATCAGTGCACATACCAACCTTTAAACATAAATATAACAATCTCAGTCTCACTCCCCCACCTCGGTGTGTAGGAAACATAACTCAATTTACTTAAGCATGTTTTATTTAAGTTTTCTTCAAAACATTCTATCCATAAATTAAAGTTGAAGAAACACGTTGTACATTAGTTTTGAATGCAGCGGGGTTTCTAGCTATTTCCATCTCTTACAGAACAGAGTACCACTAAGCTAGGCTCAGCTTCAGTGAAGTTTGGTTACTTGCTTTGGCAAGTCTCTCCTGACTACTGAACAGGAGTTTTACTCTCCTTGTGGAACAGGGCTGTTGTGAATGTCATGGGCACAGAGGAAGAAGTGCTTTCTCAGGTCATCAGTTATTCTCACAGAGGTGCTCTGTGTATCAGGAAATTGATTTTGTACTGTAGTAAATGGGAAGATTCTGCAGAAAGCTTTATACTGGATTTTGTATCAGCGGAAGCATTTATTTGGGGGGAGGGCGGGGGGAGGAGCTCCTAGATAAAATGAGCGGCAGCAAACAAATAAAAGATTGTTTATGGATCAGTGGGTTCAGAGCTATACCTGTTAAAATGGACACCATTTGAATGACCCATAATGGCACTTAGGGATTACAGGAGGAAAGGGATTTCAGCCATTTCAGGGTTTTTATTCTGTATTTGATGCTATTTAGGGGGTGGAACAGGACTGGGATAAATAACACCAGCTTCAGCAAAGAGGCCAGAGATGTGATTTCCTTATCTGGGATAGAAGGTAAGCACTCACTAGAGCATCACATGCTGTCTCTGTACCTCTCCTGGCCTGAGGCTGAATGAAATTTGAGGTACTGGAAACTGATTAGCAGAACTGGAGTCAGTGCACTAATTTCTCTATTAGCCTGGTTGCAACACTATTAAGTTTTAGCTCCCCCCTGCCTTAACTGTTTGGTGGAATTAAATACTTCCATGGTTAATTGAAATGGTAGCCTGAAGTTTAGTGGAGGAAAACCCAGAAAGCCTGAAGCTGCTCAAGCTATTAAATAGTCTCTAGCTCTTTCTTTTTATTTTTTTTAACCTCCCATCTTTTCTCTTGCACAGCAATCTTCACAATAAAGGACAAGCAGTACAACAGGAAGTTTAGACTCACAGGCTAGGGACATACATTCAAAAAGCCTGAGTCTGCATTGATTCAATCATTGGTTAATCTAACCTGCCTAGGTTGAAATGGTTTGCAACTGTACAGACATTCTCTCTGGGCAGAGGAAATGCAGGCACATGCCTGCAGCAGCTCAGGCTAGAACCCAGAGGTGCTACAGCAGCCCTCCCTTCCCTTGAACAGTACTGAGCTGAGGGGGAGGTGTGGCCAGGTTCATCAGGATGTTCTAATTAGGGAGGGGAGTAAACCCTCATCCTGACTGCAGTCCCAGGCTTTTCCCCACTCACTGCTCAAGGGGCAGGAGTGTTGCCAGACCCCAGGCTCCAGCTAGTACTCTGAGGCAAAGGGGGCGGGGGTGTAGTACATGCATCCTTGATGATACTGAACTCTTCAATCTCCCTGTCCCTGCTTCTTCATATTGTCTGCAAACCTGACAGGCAAGGGAACTAGCAGGGAGCTATTAACACAGTGTTTAGCAGCCCATCTAGAAAACAAAAGCCTCTCTCATTAGTTCAAGCTCTTCTTAAACAGCTTTTTCCAAGGAAGGAATGGAGGGACATTACCAGTTGACCTGTTGATTAGCTTCAAAAAGCCCTAAGTGGACACTGTCCTGTCTGCCTTTGTCTTGTCCCCGTGGAAAAATTGGAGACACAGTCACCTCTCAGCATTAGCTAGCATACCACATGCCTAGGGTCTGTGTGGCTGGGGTCCATACTGTGGGAGATGGGAGGAAGGAAGGGAGCAGAGAATCCCTGCTTGAGCAGTGAGCGACAAGGAGGAGGTGGGGTAGGGGGAAGCCAGGCAGACCCTGCTGTGCCTGCAGTCTTCACCACAGCTCTGGATAGGGAGCAGAAGGGCAGGGCCAGCCCTGTTCTCTGGAGTAGACAGCCCAGCTGTCTGCAAGGCAGCTGGGATGCTGGTGGACTCTGGTTTAACTTAAACCAGGAAGGGGTCTGGGACAGACATTGCATAAACTGGTTTGACCCAAATCAGTTAAGTCTGATACTATATTCAACCAGGTTTATCTTAAACCAGTTTCAGCCATTTTGAAGCTGCTTTCTATGCACTGAACTTACATTCTGTTACAGGTTTAAACCAGTTTCTGATAACTTAAACTGGATTATGTGTAATGTCTGTCCATAGCCACAGCCTGTTAGAATACTCCAGACAACATATTATGCAAAAACAGGATTACTCCCCTGAAACTAGAGCTTGTAATGCATAGCTGCTATCACACTCTAAAGGAGGAATGTGCTCTCTACATTTTCCCCAGAACAATCTCCAAGGTTGCCACTGGGGTCATGCATGTGGGCCTAAAGAACATATCAATCATTCACACTTATGGTTACACAAGGCAACTAAGCATCAGATCTTCAAGCTAAAAAAGGCATTCATGTTGTTTTAAGGCATGGAACAGATCATGGGTGATATCAAACTCACCCTATTCCCCAGGTGGGATCCATCCTGTATGGCTCCTCATGTTGCTCGTCCCCTGCTGCTAACATGCATCCCCAATGGGGCTTTTTGCCCCAGATTTTTGGCAATGGGCCAAATCCCTGCTTGATCACTCCCGAATTCCTGACCACTTGAGCCTTGCAGGCCATACAATATAATTTCACAGGCTGGATTCATCCTGTGGGCTGTAAGTCTGACACCCCTGACAAACAATGCTATAACATGAGTGTCAATTAGATAAGGGTAAATTCTAGGTTTTCTAAGGTTTATTAACTTCCTACGGTACTTGCCTGAGCTCTGGGCCATGCCCAACGTAGACTACACTCATTAATCCAGAGTGTATTAGCCCTGCCAGAATTAGGGTTAACCCTATTCAGTGAGGATGCACAGTGACTTTGAACACATATGAAAAAGTTTCTGTTACAGTACATGAAATATGTAGTTCTGTTCCTTTTAAGAGCCCTTGTTAATTCAGTGTATGCAATGTCTGAAATGTTAATTCAGTGCGTTATTCAAGAACCAGAATGTATAGTTTATGTTATGTGTTTCATTTAAGTTTTTATGGTTTCCTCCTTCCTTCAACTCTATTACCAAAGTCTTACTTACAAAACCTCAACTTTATATTACTTACTCTTTGAAGCAAGAAATTTGTACACATCTGTAAATTGCCAAACACCCATCTTGCTGTTTTGCACACAAATGTCTTGTGGATGAGGCCAAAAGCTTGATAAAACATTTTTCATTACAAAGTGCAGATTCACAGAAACTGAACACTTCTGTGAAAACTTTAGTTTTAATGAAACTTCTGTTTGGAAGAGTTCACAGATCAAGGAAGAACAAAGGAACCCACCCTTCTCACCAGTGCAAGAAAGGTTATACTACAGAATATAATTAATCATTAAACCAATGTTTAGTGATCTCAGGCCAATAGATAGAGGTACCCATGCTGATACTTCTAAATATGTCTATAGCCATTGGCACAGCTTGTGATGAGGTGCTACTTACTCACCCACAGAAAAGACATGAAAAAACATAAAATCAACAACATGGGTCAATGGTCAGTGCCTTCCCTTCACAGACTCCACAGGAAGGTAGTGCTTGGTTGGCAGATTCAGGTGTCCCTGCCTGCACTCTGCCATGAGTCACACATTTCTCTTTTCTAATCCTAATCAATGCTTCTAAACACTACAGTATCCATAAGGCACTGCAAGCTGCAGTGCCATCAATATGTTGATGGTACAAAGCACTGCCTCTTTTTGATAAATCCTGACAGAATGTTTTCCTGCTTTTCAACATCTGGCAGAGACCAGTAGCTAAATGAAAGCCCACTGGTCTGAGCCAAATTCAGGTAAGAGAGAAATGATACTGACCAGCAAAGAGAAGTACTGGGAAGAATAGCTAACTAGGATATTTGCTTCCTACTGCACTTCCTTGCTAAAGTAGTTTACAAACTTAAACTATTATTAGATTCCTTCAAAAAGCCAACAACACCAAGGACCAGAATCGCCAGTGAAGGCAAAAAGTGATTTTATGGAACACAGGTCCATCTTCCATGAAAAGAGTCTGTATAGCAGTGGTCTCCAACCTTTTTAAGTAGATCACCCTTGGCATTTAAAAGAAATCCAAGATCTACAGTGCACCACCCCCTCCCCCTACTCAGCAGGTAAGTCTGTGGGGAGGGAAGGAGGGAGGGTAGATTGAGGCAGAAAAAATTATTTGGGGGCATACACCAACAGCAGGTAAGTTTGTGGGAGAAGGGGCAGGGGGAAAAGAAAGGGCCATGGGAGGGGCAAGGCAGATCAAAGCCCCAGCCCTAGTCCTACTTCCTCCCTCAACACTGGAACCTCAATCTGCCCTCCCCCCACAATGGTGGTGTGGGAGGGAGTGGGGCTGGGGTTGGGACAGGCCCTGCACAGCCAGGGCATGGGATGGAGCCATGAGTGGCTTGTCTGGGAGGCGTGGCGGGGGGCACGCACCCCAGGAGGGCATAGGGGTTGTATGCCTCCAATCTGTACTGTCTGTGCCGGCTGCTGCTATGGGCTGAGGCTGGGCTGCACCAGGCTGCTCTCAGGCCAGGCATTGGTGGCGCTGGGAGCGGGGCTACAGTGGGGGGATGCAGGCACCCAAAAATTTGCCATAGCTCCCCCCATAAACCCTCCTCCCACCACTGCCACCGCCTGGCCTGAGTGCAGTGCAGCCCAGACCCCCACTGTAAAGAGTGTGGCACTGCCTTCCAGCCCCAGCCTGCTCTCTCCCCCGCGCAGATCCCAGGTGGGAGGGGAAGAGGAAGAAGAAGGCAGTGCCGCACTCTTCATGGTGGGGGTTGGGCCATGCTACATTCAGGCCAGGTGGTGGTGCTGGGAGGGAGGGTTATGGGCAAGGTTCCCTCTAAGGTGCATGCGTGTGCGGCCGTGCACGACTAAAAGTGTGGCCACGCACAGCCTTTTCAAGGCTGCGCACCAGGAGAGGCTGGGGCAGGAGCCTGGCGCGGGCTCCGCTGGCTCCAGGGAAGTGCTCCGTTCCCCTGCATCAGGGCTGGGAAGTGGAGCACTTCCCTGGAACCAGTGGAGCCTGCTTCAGCCCCCTGCCCCAGCCTCCATCCCTGCCTTCCCTCACCTCAGGGAGAAGCTGCTGCCTGCTCCATGCGAGGCTCCGGTAGCTCCGGGACACTGCTCCGCTCTCCCACATGGCTTCGGGGGGCATATCCCACAGTGTCCTGGTGGAACCTTACTCGGGGGCAGGCAACAGCTCCCCCCCGAGGTGAGGCAAGTCAGGGATGGAGGCTGGGGTGGGGGGCTGGCGCAGGCTCCACCGGCTCTGGGGAAGTGCTCGACTGCCCGGCCCTGATGCGGGGGAGTGGAGGACTTCCCCGGAGCCAGCGGAGCCTACACCAGCCCCCGGCTCTAGCCCCTAGCTCTAGCCTCCAGCCCCCAGCACCTCATCCCCAGCTCCAGCCCCCGGGCCCCAGGCCCCTTCGATAAGTGTCCCACTCCGGACTAAGGCAGCGCGCTCACAGACCGAGGCCGTGCGCTCACAGACCGCTACTCCTTAGAAGGAACATTTTATTTGGTCTAATAAAGAATACTGGATTTACCCAAAGAACCTTGCCTGCCCAACCCTAACTCCAGAATTCTATCTTAGGCTTCATTTTGAGAGATAATGAAAAAAATGGTCACTGGATTCAAAGTTAGTGATAGCTGAGTTACAAGTGATCATGACTTGATTCCCCTTGATTCCTCGACTTACAACATTTCGAGTTCTGACAAACAGGACTTACGACCTTTATAAATGGACACCCTATTTTAAGGTTCTGACACAGGTTTCAACTTCACAACACTCGATACAGCTGCATCCAGCTGGTAAATCTGTTGTGGTGGAAGGGAAGGAAGCAGATCAACACCCCGGCAGTGAAGGAGGGATTGGGGCTGAGGCAAGTGCTGCCCAGCCAGGGTGGAGGGGAAAGGGAGGGACGGCACAGGACAAAAGTACAGCTTGTCCAGAGGAGGGTGGGGATGTGGGGGGAAGGCTCCTGCCACTGCATGCCGCTGGTCTTGGAGGGCACAGGGAGGCATGTGCCCCCAGATCAGCACAGGGCGGGCAGGCCCGGGGATGCACTGCGCTGTGCTCTGGGCAAGTGTGGCAGCGCTGGGAGCAGGGGCTATGCCCTGCAACTGCTAGCCCAGCCAGGGCAGGGTGGGGTGGTAGGATGAAGGTGTGGCTTGCTCTAGGCAGGT
>NW_005842037.1:1078153-1096941 GCF_000455745.1 Alligator sinensis | reverse complement strand
TGGGCTGCCCCCCCCCGCCACTGGCCCAGCTGGGGAGGGCAGAAGGGCTCAGGACAAAGGCACAGCTTGCTCCTGACGGGCCTGGTAGTGCTGGGAATGGGGGCTATGCCCTACCACCAGTCACCCAGCCGGGGTGGGGCAGGTGCAGGATGGAGCGACAGTGCTGCCTCTGGATGAGTGGCACCCAGCAGCAGGAGGGTATAGCCCCCACTTACAGTGCCATTGTCCCACCCAGAGCAAGCCGTGCCTTCGTCCCATGCCCCCCTCCACCCTGGCTGGGCCAGCAAGGGCAAGGCATAGCCCCCGCTCCCAGTGCTACCATGTCTGCTCAGAGCACAGCATGATGCAGCCCCAGCCCTGCCTGCCCTGCACAGATCCTGAGGCACACCCCCCATGCCCTCCCGGACCAGCGGTGCGCAGCGGCAGGAGCCACACCCCACTCCCATCCCTGCATCCCCCAGACAAGCCACACCTTCATCCTCCTGCCCTGGCTGGGCAGCGCTTGCCCCAGCCCCAATCCCTCCATCGCTGCCAGGGCATTGATCTACCCCCTCCCCTTCCACCACAACAGACTTACCAGCTGGACGCAGCTGTATCGAGCATCGTAAAGGAACCTATCCCCCATTTGTAACATTGTTACTTTGGGAAAATTGGCTCCGAGTTATGATGTTTTGACTTACGATGCAGTTTTCAGGAACCAATTGTGTTGTAGATCTGAGGAAACATTGCAAAGCAAACATTGCATTAGCAAACTTTGTAAAGTTCAAACCAGTAAAATATACAAACTATGTGCTTTAAGTGATGAAAATTATTATGAGCCAAATCAGCTGGGGAAAAGAATTTATACAGAAAAATCAAAACAATAATTAGAAACTGTTTTATAATATTTTACTAGATACACAACATGCCACAATCCCCTTGGTGAGAAAAGAGATTGTTAGCTATGTTAGTGTAAGGTGAGAAAGAAGGTAGGACAGGGTGGCACCTTAAAGACTAATTTGTTCAGAAAGGTACAAGCTTTCAAAGCACAAGCCTACATTGTCAGATGCTAGGAATGGACTTGCAGAGAACAGGGGTACTAAAGAGAAAGAAATAAAATAATTGAAATACAAAGAAAAAGGAAAGGGGAGGAAAGATTAGAAAGTAAGAACTGCTGAGAGGGGCAAAGGTGGTTTGAGAAAGAAAGCTACACTGATGTGACCACCCCCCCTCCCCCGTAAAAACAAAACAAAACAAAACAAAACAAAAAACAAACCCTAGCCAGGCTTAGAGAAGAAATGAGAACATCTATAAAAATAATGTATATAAAAATGAAAAACCAAACGTTGATAGCAAGGAATATAAATCAGAAGCTAGCAACTGTAGTTAGTTGATAAGGGAAGCAAGAAGACAAGGACAAGAGGACTTTTTCACGTACATTAAGAACAAAGGGAATCCTAACAAATGTAAAAATGTGTCAGTAGATGGGAATGGCAGAATTGTCAGTAACAATCAGAAAAGGCAGAAGCATTCAATAACTGTTTTTCTTCTATATTTGGAAAAAAAGTCAGATGATGTAGTATGTCATGTGGTGGTGGTGATAATGATATACTTTTCATTTTGACAATAACTCAAAAGGACTTGAAGCAGTTTTTTCTAAAGCTCTAGAAAATGTTAGAACAGTTTCCTACACCTACAATATAACCTCAAAACCATAGCCATTTGAATCAGCAAAGCCAAACACACTGGTACTATGATCCCAACCACATGACAAAGACAAGAACCCTATGGTTGACACTTACAGCCCCCAACTAGAAAGCCCTGGACACATCCTTAATGACCTCCAGACTCTTCTGGAAAACAATGACCATCTCCAAGTAGACTGGGAGGGCAAGCTTCTCCTGGTTTACAGGTAGAGACCTACCAAATTCACAGTGGAAGTGGGCTATGTGGCAGCTCTTTTAATCTTTCAGGTTCCCCCACGTGCCCCACCTCCCCTCCCCGCCGATTGGTGGAGGGCCCTGCCTCTCACTTGTGATCACCAGGAAGGCAAAAAATGCAGTTTTAAATATGGTGCTGTTTTTGCCTTCTAGCTGGTCAGCAGCAAGCACTAGGGCCACTGGGGCTCCTCAGGCAACCAGCAACGGGGGAGGAGGGGGCACGGGGGGACCTGCAAGATTAAAGTAACTGTCACACAGCACACTTCCACCGTGAATTCGGAAGGTCCCTATTTATACACAACCCCCCAGCCTCAAACAACCTCTCTCCATGAACAGGGAGTGTCTACACAAGCTGCCCACTGTGCAGCTGTTACTGCACAGCCATTTAGTACTTGCATAACCAAGTACTATATGGCTGCACTAGTGACACTTACTGCACAGGAGCTCTTTATTACTGTGCAGTAGTGTCGCATCATGGCTTGAGCCCGGTGATGCTACTGTGCAGTAAGCATCTCATATAGATGCGGCCACAGACTACTTAACTCCAGTTCTCACCAAGTCACCAGACCTTGCTACAGACCTAGATGCTAACTGTGCCTCCTCATTAACACAGACCATATAATCCCTGGACTTAACCACATGAACTATAGCATCCAGGGTTCATTCATCTGCTCCTACACCAACATCATATATACCATCACCTGTTTACAGTGTAACTTTGCTGTCTACATTGGCCAACAGGGCAATCTCTACATAAAAGAATGAATGAACAATGATTTGACATCAATTCCAGAAACACACAAAAGCCCATGGCAGAACACTTGAATATCCCTGGGTCATTTTATCACTTTGCTCGAAGTAGCCATTCAACAACTTTTGAGGTGCCACAAAATGCACATGGTGCACATGAATAGGTTCTCCATGCCACATATTTGCAGTGCAGAGGCAAAATTAGATACTGGGAAAAAAACAAGTGGAGAAAAAAACTGGTGTGGCGCATGTAACAGTTGTGTGAGCCATCCAAAACCGAAACCTGGCCAGTGATAATGAAGCAACTGGAACACAGAGTTACTGCAACTCCATTATGGCATAAAATACTGCCCAGTAAAATCACTGCTGGGGCAAGATGCACTGAGACCAGAATCTCTCCCAACCATGAAGTTAGTTCAATAAAAGATATCACCCCTCAAAATATCCTTCCCTCTCACATTTCCTGGACTATAACATCAGTTCAACACTACCATTAAAAGATACCGTACATTTTCTTTAAAATAAACTGCACATATGTTTTGCTGGGAGTCCTCGTGATTTCTGTACAGACTCCTGAAACATGAGACAATTTCCTCATTTTCTTTAGCAAACAGAAGTGTGTTTCTAGTCAGGACTAAGGATAATTTCAAAAGTAATTTGCAAGACACTAACATTTTGCCAGGCCCTGCAATTAATGCTATCAAGACCTTCACTTTCACTGGCAGCAACATTAAAAAAAAATCCTGACACATGAACCACCAGTAAAAATCACCAGATAGATGTTCCTGTTTCACTGCTGAAAACACAGGTTGAATATACCCTTGAACATCTCCCGTGAGTCATCCCACTAACATCAGGCAAGCTAAAGTACTAACCAGGGTGAATATATATAGCAGAATTGAGCCAGTAACTTATTCTGGGTATATGGACTCATTTAATTTTTAGTCATGGTTGGTTTTAAGTACTCTGAGCTCTGCAATTTAAATTCCCCAGTTGCTAAATCTGTAGTTTCAAATGCCCTTATAGTTCTACCCAGATGTCTAGTTTTAAGTACATACAGCTTAATTTGTGTAACAGACCTCCTGAACACTAAAGCCTGTTTTTTCTGCAAATGCTGAACACCCACATGGCTACTGAAAACAATGCAAACTGAAAATACTAAGGACCTTTGCAAATCAGGCCATAAAATGGCTTATTATTACTCCCCAGAGCTGGAGAGATTATTTTAAACCTAAACAGATGGACATTCAGAAACTTTAAAAGGTACATAAATGGGAACTGAACTATTTAACAGTGTCCCTTAGAATACAGAATTTTACTAAAGCTGATTCACTGGTCTCTCCATAGTAACGTCTTGAAATTGGGGTAAGACTCAATATACATTATAAAATATATAATATATATATGCCAATATATATTAACTCATTGTCTTGTTTTTGTTAGGATCATACATGATTAGTTCTGTTGTTCAACTCAGTCACAGTTCAGAATTTACATTCAATATATTTTTCTACTATTCCTGGAAAGATAAAAAGTATACCCTAAAATATTGTAACTGAGTTCCAAGACCTCTTTTTTTTGCACTCTCAGTTATTGAAAGCATTGTTGTTTATGATTTGTACCCTTAACTGGATTTAACCTTATCTTTATCATTATTTTATCCAATATCAGACTATTCTGAAGTATACACTATGATGTTCTATTTGCTATAATTTTGATACTAACTAGTTAAGCACACACAGGGGTTTTTAATGATTATCTTACACAAAAAATCCCTCCAAATGAGAGGCTTTTGTCTGATGGACCACAAACAGACATTCCTTTGTACCACATTTTTTATGCTGGCACCAAAACTGAATCAACAGTTCTTAGCCCTGTCAAGTCCCAAATGCCCAAATTTGTGCTGCTGTCTATTCGCTTATGGCGGGTGGGAGAGTATGGGCAGCCTGATGCTGTTCACAGTTTCCAGATGCCCTGGGCAGGAGCCAGGTGATTCCTGTGGTTCATGTCTACAAGCATGGAGGAGGACTCCTCCCCCCCACACTTGCAAATGTAAGCCTAGCTGTCTGGGTCCCAGGAATCCCTTTGCAAGAGATTTCTGTGGCAGCAGTATCATGCTGCTGCACCATGATAGTGAGTGCACATCTGCAAGTGGGGGATTTATCACATTTGCAGATATGTGCCTCAAGATAGGTGCCTCAACACCTGAGCTGTTTTCCTGCAGGATTGGGCCCCTGAAGCCCTGGGAGTGACAGGGCCTTGAAAACACCCCCACAGACATGTGATAACTCATCGTGGCACAGCTAGCCCTGTTCCAAAGGCAATGACTGTTTCCAGTCTCAAGATGTCTGCAGCTGTGCAGGGATGCTGCTCCGATGCACTGTAATTACAGCACGTCAGAGCAGACTTGATTAATCTTAGCATGCTCCAGCCACTGCCTGCTCCTTAGCAAGTTCCAGGCATCGCATCTCCTGTGTTCAGCGTCCCCACGCTTGAAAATGGTGGCGGGGGTGCTTTAACAAAGCTTGCTGAACAAGCTTTAGTTAAAATGCCCCCACTGCCATTTTCAAATGTGGGACATTGAATACATGAGGCACTGCAGGTGCTTTAATTAGAGTGGCTCTAATTAAAGTGTCCTCCTAACCCCTGGATTGCATGTAAAGACACCCTTAGAGTCCATCACTTATTCCTGCTCTTTTCCTTGTACAAAACTATGCACATATTTGTTCCGATTTGAAATAAATTTATTTTTGCAGCTTCTTTTCTTAACATGTAATAGTAAAAAATGCCTGTCTCCAAACCTGACAATAATAACATTATTTGGTGAAGACACCAAATAAGGAGACAAACAAACCAAAATGTCTGATCCAACAGAGCCATTTACACACATCGGTTCTGCTTAAATGGCATGTACATTTGTTTCTACCTCTTTTCCCTGTTAAACTTCTTCAAAGACTTAATAACCCAATTCAGGAAAACATTACTAATTCACTGTAGCACATAAGTATACTAAAGTCAATGAGACTTCAACACCTACTTCAAATTAAGCACGTGGTTTAAAGCTGTACTAAATTGGGGTCTATATTTAGAGCACACATACAAACTTCAGTGCATCACAGCCAAATTCTTTTTTTGTTAAAAATACATAAAAATACATTTATGTTTCAATATGCAAATACCTACTTAAGAATGCCTTGCATGCATGCTTAATTTGGCAAAGACACAATTTTCATTGTAACTTGTTCCAGACAACTGAATGTTTGCAGCTAATTTGCCATATGACACATGCACAAAGTCATGAATGTAAACCTTTGGGAGATACAACTTGCAGCTGCCACATTCTATAAAGCCAAATGCAAATGGCAATCCCACTGATCCTGGAGACATTCACAAAACACACCTAACTCAGTCCAGCAGGACCCATCTCCTCAAAAAGTGCTACTGATTTATTTTAAAACATGGCTAGAGGAGGAGGAGGCCACAATGCCCCTCTTCTTATGTAGTAGCTTATTGGCTCTAGCACTCACCTAAGAAGTGGGTTGACTCACACACTTCCTAGGAAAGTGCCCTAAACCCCCACCTGTACACAAGGTTCTAATGGGGCCCTCACCTGTCTCCTTTTGGACTTGTGCTACCATGCAAAAAATAATTTAATTGGTGCAGAGGCAGCATACAAGAGGGAGCATGACTTTGTACCTAGTGATCTGGGCCCTAAGTTAAAAGAAGGGAGACCTGGGATGCAGTCCTTGCTCCCAGGTTTCATTGTGAATTTTATCCAAAAACTATTTAACGTAAAATACATACGCAATTTTGGGAACAAGAGCTGGAATGAAGAAGCATTCTCATCACTAGTTTGCAGTCGTGCTGTTTTGATTTTTCTTCCTTCTGGTCCATACAATTTTGCATCCTTGTTTGCACCCCTTAAGAGGTCAAAAGTGCACCCTCACCCCTTCCCAGCTTTGCCTGGTGATTAGAAATACTCTTCTGGGCTAGGGACAGAAGTTACACATAAACTGGTTTAAATGATCAGAAACTGGTTTAAACCTGTAACAGAATATAAGTTCAGTGCACATAAACCAGTCTCAAAATAGCTGAAAGTGGTTTAAGATCAACCTGGTTGAATGCAGTATCAGACTTAACTGATTTGGGTTTATCAAACTTCTGTCTCAGACCCCATCCTGGTTCAAGTTAAATCAGAGTCCCCCAGCATACTTTGCAGCCCTGGGCTGAGCTATGCTGTTTGCTCCAGAGAGCAGGGCTGGCTGCACCCCTCTTCTCTCTAGCTGGAGCAGCGAGGGCTGGCTGACAAAGGGGGCAGGGGGCAAGCCCAGATGCGGATGGAGCCCAGTCTACGGGCAGTCAGGGCCCCTCCTGGGGATGTAACTGGGGTCTGGGGCCAGGGAGGGGGGTTAAACACCCCTTCCCCACTCAAACTTACTGCTGGCTGTGACTATAGACTACAAATCCCGGAGGCACCTGGGAGCAGGAAGAAGAAATTATAAGCAACCCTGCAGAGTCCTGCTGCAGTGATTCTGGACTACAAATCCCAGAGACCTCAGGGGCATTAGGAAGAGGAGGCCAACACACAGCCCATGCTGGCTATATGCTAGAGAGCCTTGCTGTAGTGCTCCCCAGCTTCTGGACTAAGCCACTGCAGGCATGTGGCTGCATTTCCTGAATCAACGGTAAATGTCTATTCACTTCTGTTTCAATTTAATCTGTGCAGTTTAAACTAACCCACGAAACCTGAATTGATTCAGCCTCAGGCTTTTTGACTGTCTGTACCTAGCCCTGGGAAATGAGAGGCCTAGGTTTGAAACCTCTCATGCTGAAAAGGGCACACTACTCAGGTTTCCTATTTTCTGGCAATTATATAATCAAGTGGGCACCAGTAGCATGACCACTATCTTCTTCTCCAACAGCTGTAGTTTCCGAAAAAAAAAATACAATGAACTGCAGGTTTATACGAACAGGGAAAACTTAGGCACCTAACTCCAATGGGGAACTCTGGACTGTGAATCTTACTTTCAGGTAGGTGCTCATGTCTGTGAGTAAGTGTTTAAATAACCTAGAGTGCTTTCTGTTTGCTGCTGTGGGCACTCCTCCACTCAGAATGCCGGCTGTTGTGACTCCCATTCTTAGCTAACTAACTCTCCCTATGCATCATATCAGGAGCTCGGACTCCTAATTTAGGACTGGGATTTTGACACCAACACCTAGGCACCTAACAGTTAGGGATGCCGATGCTGGGTGTCACCATGGACCTAGGGGACACTATGATGACACTCTGGACTTTGGTCTCCTGCATTTACTCTAAAATAGGATCAGCAAGCCAGTAAATTGACTAGTCAACTATTGTCAATTGACTGCATAGTTTTTAACTGGTCAAAGATGATATGCATTTTTACAAAAAACTACATTTTTGTAGTTTTCTTGACACAAATATAATTCTTAATTTTTTTTACACATTTCTCAATGGAAAATGTGTGCATCTTTGTGTATTATTTGGACCTATTGGCAATTTTGTACCATTTTTTACCAATATTTGACCAGTCAATTGACTGAACTTTATTTGACCAGACAAATACCCAACCCTATTGTAGAATGAATCAGATAAGTTATGCTGGAGCACAATTTTCTGGCATGGAGAGCACAGACATAAAGAAACAAGTGACCAGAGTATCGATGCCCTGTCCATAGCTCATATCAATAGTTCTTGTTAGTTGGTTAGGCTTTCACACATCACATTTTCCCTCCATCCATAATGAATCTTAGGTGTAAAGCTTCAATGCCCAGTACATGTTCAAGACAGAAAAAGTCACTTGATCCAAATGTTTCTTGGGAACAATTCTGTGAGCACCCTCAAATTGGTAAATTCTGGGGCCTGGGTCCTGACTGGACTGAGCTGATCAGCAAACACAATTAGGTTTCCTATCAAATGCTCTCTACTACATCTGAAAGATCTGCATTCTGCCTCCCCAGCTATAGTGCCACATGGAAGATCCTTCTTTGTCAACTACTCCATATTCATTCATTTCCTTATTTTAAAATGTGGAGAATTTTAATTTTTTTGTAACAAGATGCCTTATTACTCTGTAGACATTCTGTGTTATAACACACAGGACTCCTTCCATTCTGATTTGATTCTTCATGGCTGTTTTCTCTCTCCCATGTTCCAGAAACACTACATACATACAATACTGAGTGTATATGGACTACATACACAGCATATGTATGCATTGCTTTAGAACAGACCCACAAGCTTCACACGGGTTTTGAACAAATACAAAATGTGGTCATATTTATTTATAAGCGTAATGCTGCAAATCCAAAAGATGACAAAGGAATACATAATGAAGCGTGCCCTACTAATAATTACATTTGCATCAGAAAAACTTTAGTCACCATCATCTATCATTTTCTACTGATGGAAATTCATGATTGTATGGCCATATTTTCGGTCAAATTGAGAACCTTATGTGCAGTATTACAAATGCTTGTTTTAGCTTATTAGAATATCCTTGAGAAGTCAGCAAGAAATATTAAAACATGGTTTCATCTCTTGCAATTTTTCATAATTTACAAAACAGTGAGATTGACAGGCAATAATGATGCAACTGGCTGCTAGCCTAATTTGTGTAATGACCTGCATTTTACAGTTGTTAACACAGTTATCAGAATCACACCTTCAGTATAATTTTACAGGCAAAGTGGGAATGACAATGCAAGGGTTTTTTTAGACAATTCAGCATTTCATCCCTTAGTAACAGCAATCCTAGAAAATAATGTAATGTGGTCTTCATGCTAGAAAGTGCTGCAGGTCCTAATAAGAAGCAAGTCACAGAATACTTTCATCAAGGGTTCTATCCTGCAAATACTTATGCAGTCCCACCTCCTAATCAAGCCCCAAGAGTCTAACAGATGTGAAAATTCCACTATAATTCAATTTATGAAAGAACTAATATGTGCAAACATATCAGAAATCTATCTATGCTCAACCTACTAAATGGAAAAGAAAACAAAGGTGGAGTGTATTGAGTAAAATTTGTTAAGATCAGACTGCAATATAGAATATGATCATGTATTTAAATCTTTCACGTAAAACCTTTGACTTTTTTCTCCCTCCCAAAAAAGGTAGCTTCTTCATGAGTCTGTGAATTATTTAAATCGCTATTAGGACTTCATCTGAAAGCAATATGCAACTTTCCTTTACTTGCAGAGGAATGCTGAGACTCCCATGTTAAAAATCATTAATCATTTTATTTGAAAAATACTTTGACGTTTCATAATTTTACATTTTATAGTTTTAATTTCCCCAGAAATTAATGAAATATTTTTATGTTTTCCAAAGTGCTTCTTACTTAAAAATCACATGTGGTCTTAACATAATGTTAAATATTTTGAGTTTCCTGATGAAGTTCTTACAAACTTGGAATCCTAGAGTATTTTTACATGTGTTTTGGGACACAGCGACAGGTGCTTAAATGAACAAGCTGCGCTAATTAAAAGCGCCTGCGTGTCATGTGCATAAGCATCCCCACATGGAAAAAATGGGGGTGCGGCGCTTTGAACTAAAGTTTATCAAATGTGTTTTATTTCAAAGAGGCCCGCCGCCATTTTTTCAGTGCAGGGATGCACAGGGACGCTGATACGTGTGACATGAAAGGGTGTTGGATCACATCAGTTTGTGTGCTCCAGCAGACTCAACTGACTGATTAATCGAGTCTGCTCTGACATGCTGGATTTCCAGCACGTAGGAGCAGGCTCCCCACACATCTACAGGAGCCCCTAGAAATAACAGACCCACAAAGTCCTATGTTATTAGGTTCTATGCCATTATCCAGCAATAATACTGGATTCACTACAATACATTTTCTAGCATTTGTCCAGCCTGCTGTTAAATCAATGGAGTTTTGGCTCATGGCTTATTGCACTTTATTGTAATAGCATAACTAGGGGTGGGAGAAAAGAGCATCAGCCCCAAGCGATGACTTAGAGGGGGAGCAAGATCAGTGGCCATCGCTATTGCTGGCCTGCCTGCCACCACTGTCCCAGCCACCACCACTGTCGGCCTGTCTGCCACCACTGCCCTGCCACTGCCCTGCCACCTCCACTGCCCATGACACCAAAACTGCTTGTCACCCCTTACTGCCACTAAGTTCTCTAGACTATTAGACCAGATTTTCTTAATTTCATCCGATTGTTCCTCAATATGCTTTCCCATATATCCATCTTTTACTAATTCCTCTCTGTCACTACTGTTTATATCCTCAAAACATTAGGAGATTGTTTTCACACCTATAGTTGCACCCACTCTCAGGCACCCCTGTTGTCTCTTCTGTGTGAATTTTATGCAAGTCAGAGGGAGGCAGATCAGGAAGAAAAGAGGAAATTATATCTCTGCTGTATATGTACATAATTAGAATTGCTTAAAGGAGCTCAAATATTGGCTCTTTTAGTAACAGGGAAAAGGTCACTGTAACCTTCAATGAAATCCAAAAGCATCTATTATCATGTCATGGCTCAGTGTTTAAAATTTTATATAAAAACAGTCGATGTTCCCCTTTAAAATGAAACATCTATATTTCTCTCTGAATTATATTTTATACCATTAGGAAATAAAGATATTTCTGGAAATAACTAGTGATTAATCATGATCATTTGTCACATTTAATTTAACTTTGGTTCCATGAAAAGGTTTTCCATACAATCCAAAGTGAAATTTACACTTTAATGTTGAGATTTAGAAGTGTAGCAGCATACCCAGTATCCATTACAATTTTTTCCACTGAGAAAGTAATCTTCTAGGGTTGAGACTATTAAATAATTGCTTCTTTTTTGAAACAACTACTAAAGCTACATGTAATATAAAAATCTATAGCACTATTCAGCAATTACTTTCACTTACATTTATTTCTTTGCTGTCAGTCTCAAAATATTTACCTTCCTCAACAACTAGATATTTTAACTAAGGGAGAATCCTTTGAGAGAGAATTCAGAGATGTTCCTATAGACTGCACATCAGATTGTATCAAGGAAGTGCTTTTACTAAAAAGAAAAAAAAGGATGTGTTTGCTTTTTGGATGGAAGGGCTTGATATTTGTTTGGTTTAGTACTTCAAAAACAAAGGGAAGATTAAACCAAATGCACGGTAAGATACCAAATGTGTGGCATGAACAAACCAATTAAATTAAATTGATATATTGAATGTACTGCCTTACAGGTTGTAAAATATAGTTTCAATAAAGTTCTGTGGATTAACGAAGTATATTTTCACTAAAATTTCCAATCATGTTATTTTTTATGTACGTGCTATACTCTTGCTTGACTATTCTGTACAGTGTCACTGTTTTAGTGAATCTGATAACATGATGTACTAGGAAGAGAATTAGGAAGCTGTAAATATATGAAGTGTGCAACTTGAAATTTCAGGGTGAAACAAGAACAAGTACATAGAAGCAAGCTAAGTACAGCTCTAACAGCTTTCTTCACTGCTTAGTAGAGACAGCCATCTAAATCAGAATTTTACCACAGGTACTGGAAATCCATACTATTGCTTAAAATGCATAATGAAATGTAATATTGCATTAAATAGGTTTACCCATGACTTGAAACAGTTCCTCAGTTCAGGCAGCCTGGTTCTAATACTGGCCCAGTCTTTAAAGCAGGCATTAGAGCACTGAAAAACTTGCTGAAGTTCTGCCACCCACTACAGTAGGTGCAGTTCAAGGCCAGTAGCCATGGATGGGGGGCTGGAGTGGTTCTTTGTGAGAAAAAAAGCATAGTAAGAAACTGGACCAGAGAGAATAGTGGAGAGAGGAACCAGCCAGATCCCCCTGAGAACAGTAACGTTCAAAGTGAAACTCTAGCTAAGCACTCTTGTTTCTATACCACCAAAAAAGTAAAACCTGTACACTGGGACACTAACTCAGGGTCCATGGGCTATATTACCAGTGGGGTAAGAACCCAGATTGCTCGCAGCCCCAAACATGGGTTTCCTATGCTATAATGTTCCCACAGTACAAAAATTGTCAACAAAGTCTTAAATACGCAAGACAAACTGCAACCAAGATAAAACTGCATTGAAGGAGCAGAGTCCTGTTTGAAATATCTTGGAGAGTCCTGCAGAGTCCTGTTTGAAATGAATTCTTGCTAGGGTATTGCTTAAGAATTTAGTGAAAGGTCTCAACTAATGTTCACATGTCAAATTAAGTCCATTGCAGAAGAGGCGTACTCTAGTATTACAATTAAAAAGCTTATTAAAACATTAAGAAAGATACAGGAGGCTAAACTGGTATCTTGTGAATAGTGAATCTTCGGTGTTTACCAAACACCAACAGCTCTATGTCAAACAGTTGTCTTGGAGTAATAACATATGCAGCAAAAAGTTCTATAGGCCCTGGTAACAGTTTTATAGTAGTTTGGGGTCACAAGGGACCTGAACAGATCATCTAGTCTGACTCCCTGCCACTGGCAGGAGCACATGCTGGGATCACATGACGCCAGACAGGTGTTCATCCAACTTCTTCTTGAATTTACTCAAGGTAGGAGTGAGGACCACTTCCCTAGGAAGTTGGTTCCAGATCCTAGCCACCCTACCAGTGAAATAGTGTCTCCTAATCTCTAACCTGAACCTATTCTCCAGCAGCTTCTGGCCATTGTTCCTCGTCACCCCAGGTGCTGCTGGGGGGAATAGGACCCTTCCTATTTGCTGCTGATCTCCCCTAACAAGTTTGTAGGCAGCCACCAAATCCCCCCTCAGCCTCCTCTTGCTGAGGCTGAACAGGTTCAGGTCCCTCAGCCTCTCCTCATAGGGCCTGCCCTGTTGCCCTCCAACCAAGAGGGTGGCCCTTCTCTGAACCCTCTCAAGGCAGGCCACGTCCTTCTTAAAGTGCGGTGCCCAGAACTGGACGCAGTACTCCAATTGTGGCCAGACCAATGTCACGTAGAGGGGGAGTATCACCTCTCTGGACCGGCTTGAGATGCACCTTTGGATGCATGACAAGGTGTGGTTGGCTTTGCTGGCTGCAGTCTGGCATTGGCGGCTCATGTTCATCTTGGAGTCAATAATGACTCCAAGATCTCTTTCCACCTCTGTGCTCTCAAGGGGGGAGCTCCCCAGCTTGTATGTATACTGTGGATTCCTTCTCCCAAGGTGCAGCACCCTGCATTTGTCTACGTTGAACCCCATCCTATTACCATCTGCCCACTTCCGTAGTCTGTCTAAATCTAATCGCAGCCTCTCTCTCCCTTCGAGCGTGCCTACCTCTCCCCACATCTTGGTGTCATTGGCAAACTTGGACAACTTGTATTCCATATAGTCAGGTATATTCATAAAACTACTCCCCAATATTGTGGCAGATTTTTTTCTGCTGTCCATTTCTGAAAACGAAATATTGCCAGTACTCTAAAACCCACATTGAAACAAAAAGAGTTACAGCTCTCTGTTACAGAAAAATAATTCTCATACATACATAAAATATGTTCTTCTCACCAGTGGATTATACCCTTTTGTCATTTTGTCCAGATCTGAGCATGAGAACCAATAACAAAACAAGCATTCAAGGGAGTAAAGCTTCCAGTGAAAAGCATCTTTATCAAGGGAAATGAAGAAGGAAATTTTAAGAAAAAAGAAACCATAGTACTCTGCTGAGTGGAGGTATAATCACATTGAATCCATCCCCCAAAACAAGCTACTATATCAGCCTTCCAGTATCTGAGCATATCAGTTGAAAACATTAGTTTACTTGGACAAAGTTGCCGTAACAGAAGGATTATTTTTATATTTAAAAAATCTTGAACACAAAACGACGACCAACAGTGCTCAAGCAAGGCAATCTAAACCACTGTCTTCTAGAAACATTAATTTGATATATAGTCACCTAAAACTGCTGGGAAATGCTATGAATCAAAATATACTCAACTGTATGTAATTATTTAGGTTTTGAGACTGACATTTTAAAAGTCAGTCAGAACAGTATTTACTTTGCACATAGTAAATTCTTTGCTAGAGCTAAGCACCTAGATAGAGGTAGTATAACACAGTTATACATAGTTCTCTCACTTACGGAAATATTACATTGCATATAGTCATCTTAACACGCTTACTCTAGAAAACTGCAAAATGGATCCGAATGTGTTAGAATACAGAAACTAAATCCAAGCTAAACATTTATCAAATAGATAATTTAACTTAAAATTTTAAAACGAAAGCAGTATGGTACTGAGTTTCCCAGTACAAAACAATTCATGCCCCCTCATTGAAGGAGCATAAAAACAGAGGACTACAATAGGAACCTTATGGTAAAGGATACCCCATGTACAAATGTTTATGAAGAGTTAAATGGTTTATAGATTAATACTACAGATGCAAGTAGTATGTGTTGTAGAGGGTTATATCAATGTGAGTTGAAGGTGTTATAGAGGGTTATACAGCATTATTATAAGTAGCTTTTAAACTCTTGGAGAATAACAGTATTTTAAGCTGTCTGTTAAAGGAACTATTAATCACTTTTTAACCCTTAACAAATTAAGCTTAATATATTGTGTGATCTTTAATGGACTGATATGTTAGGAAATAGGCAGGTAGTGAGAGGTGAATCCTGAACGTACACTATGGAAACTTATGCCCAATTATAAGAATGTAAAGTCACAGATTCATAGAAGTTTAGGCCTGGAAGGGACCTTGTGAGATCATTGGGTCCAGCCCCCCTGCTCTGGGCAGAAAAGACTGCTGGGGTCAAATAACCCCAGCAAAATGTGTGTCCAGTCTTCTTTTGAAGATCAAGGACAACTACACATCCCTGCAAACTGACATAGGCACCCAGGGAGGGTGACTAGAGACCCTCTGGGTTAAAATACATGGGGAACGTGGCACAGGGGACACAATGGTAGGAGTATACTATAGACCCCCTAACTAGGAACAAGAAATTGACCAGGAATTCGCCAGGGAACTGGCTGAGGCTACACGCTCTCGGTGCATGGTTGTCATGGGAGACTTCAACTACCCAGACATCTCATGGGAGCACTCAGCCACATCTGAATGGTCGCAAAGTTTCCTCACGTGCATGGATGAACTCTATCTGACCCAAGAAGTCTATGGATCTACAAGAGGTAAAGCGCTGCTGGACCTGGTACTGGACCTAGTCAGCAACCTAAAGATTGAAGGAAAGCTAGGAGATAGTGACCACGAGCTGATCACTTTTACTATCCATCACAAAGCTGGCAAGTTGGCAAGTCAGTCAGCAATGCAGGTCCTCGACTTTGGGAAAGCTCACTTTGATAAGCTCAGGAGGCTTGTTGTCAAGGCACTAAGGGACCAAGACTTGGCAGGGAGAGGAGTCCAAGAAGAGTTGTTGCTCCTTAAGGGAGCAATCGTGGAGGCACAAAGGATGTCCATCCCATCTCGGAGAAAACGTAGCAAAAGAGCACAGTAACCCCCTTGGCTCAGCAGGGAACTCGTGGACCTCCCAAGCCAAAAAAGAGAGGCTTATAAAGGATGGAAGATAGGAATCACCACAAAAGAGGATTACTCTACACTGGTCTGTACCTGTAGGGAGCAAACCAGGAAAGCCAAGGCTGCAACTGAACTCCACCTGGCTACACATATCAAGGACAATAAAAAGTCCTTTTTTAGATATGTGGGGAGTAGGAAGAAAAGCAAGGGTAACATTGGACTCCTGCTAAACCAAATGGGACAACTGACAACCAACTCCCAGGAAAAAGCTAACCCACTTAAGGGGTATTTTGTGTCAGTTTTTCATCAACTCCAAGGGTCCGCCTTCCCTAGCAAGACGCGGAACAGCCAGGGTGAGGGTGAAACTATACCCAGCATCGGTACAGACCTTGTAAAGGAACACCTTGAGAGGCTGGACACCTTCAAGTCAGCAGGTCCTGACAGACTGCACCCCAGAGTACTTAAGGAGCTGGCAGGAGTCATAGCCCAACCACTGGACAAGATTTTCGAAAACTCTTGGCGCTCAGGTGAAGTACCTGAAGACTAGAAGAAGGCCAATGTGGTACCCGTCTTCAAGAAAGGGAGGAAAGTAGATCCAGAGAACTACAGGCCAATCAGCTTGACCTCAATCCCTGGTAAGAGTCTCAAAAAAAATCATCAAAGAGTCCATTCTTGACGAGCTGGCTGATGGCAACATCCGGTGGGCAGCCAGCATAGGTTTGTTGCAGGTAGGTCTTGCCTGACCAATCTCATCTCCTTCTACAACCAGGTGACCTATTACCTGGACAAGGGAGAAGAGATTGACGTCATATAGCTGGACTTAAAAAAAACCTTTGATCTGGTGTTCCACAATCTCCTCTTGGAAAAATTGGCCAACTGTGGCCTCAGCTACATCACAGTCTGATGGCTAGAGAATTGGCTCTGATGCCGAACTCAGAGAGTGGTGCTCGACGGAAGCGAATCATCATGGCACCCTGTGACCAGTGGTGTCCCCCAAGGCTCCATCCTTGGACCTGTTCTCTTCAATGTCTTTATCAACAACCTGGATGCAGTTGTCAGAAGTGGACTGGCCAAGTTTGCCAATGACACCAAACTTTGGGGTACAGCATCCACACCAGAGGATAGGTTGGTGATCCAGGCTGACTTAAATAGGCTAGGAAATTGGGTGGATACAAACCTGATGACTTGCAATACTGACAAATGTAAGGTACTCCACCTTGGGGAAAAAAAATCCGCAGCATGCTCATAGGCTCAGCAGTGCTATGCTTGCTAGCACCAAGGCCGAAAGGGACTTGGGGGTCATGACTGACCACAAGATGAACATGAGCCACCAATGCGATGTCGTAGTTGGCAAAGCAAACCAAACTCTGGCTTGCATCCATAGATGCTTTTCAAGTAAATCTCAGGGTGTCATCCTCCCACTGTACTTGGCCTTGGTGAGACCACAGCAGGAGTACTGCATCCAATTCTGGGCTCCACAATTCAGGAAGGATGTGGAGAAGCTTGAGAGAGTCCAGAGGAGAGCCACACGCATGATCAGAGGGCAGGAGAATTGGCCTTATGAAGAGAGGCTGAGAGCCACGGGGCTCTTCAGCCTGGAAAAGCGCAGGTGCAGGGGAGACCTGGTGGTAACCTATAAGTACATCAGGGGTGTGCATCAGGATCTGGGGGAATGTCTGTTCACCAGAGCGCCCCAAGGGATGACAAGGACCAACGGTCACAAACTCCTCCAAGACCATTTTAGGCTAGACATAAGAAAACTTCTTTACTGTCCGAGCCCTGAAGGCCTGGAATAGGCTCCCTCCAGAGGTGGTGCAAGCACCTACTTTGGACTCCTTTAAGAAGTGTTTGGATGCTTATCTTGCTGGGATTCTTTGTCCCCAGGACGTCCTGCCCTTGAGGCAGAGGGCTGGACTTGATGATCTCCCGAGTTCCCTAATGTCTGTGTCCAGCCCTAATGTCTATGAAATCTATGAAATCTCCAGGGTAGGTGCCTGCACCCCGCTGGAAGTCTATTCCAGAGTCTGGTCACATGAACCATGAAGAAGTTTTTCCTTATACCCAGTCTGAAACCTCCTTCTAGGAATTTATGACAGTTGCTCCTGGTTTTCCCCTGGGGTGCTTTGGTGAATAGTTGTTCACCTAACCCCTGATGCTCTCCCCTGCTATATTTGTAAATAAAAAAATATAAATTCATTAGCATTCCATGAATTAGCGTTGTCTACTAATGCTATATGGAAATGTTACAGCTGGAGATGACTCAGAATAATCCAGAAAGAATAAAAAAGCAAAGAATTAAAGCCCTCAGATCCACATTATTACTATTTTAAATACGGACACAGCACAAGAAGTTTGACGAGACTGTAGTAGAACTACTACTCCAGCATTTTTGTATGGAGATGTACTGATAGTCCTTTAATTTCTCTCACATAGTCTTTGCCCTACACATACTATAGATCTATTTGGCTTTCCAGAAAGCCACTAGGATCAGCTTCTCCTTGCAGTAACAGAATCTTAAGTCAAAATCCAGTAGAAACACAAGAGACTAATTTTCAGGCTGAGCATTCAGCTCCCTTCCTCACAAACAGACTTCAGCTGCTATGGATTGTCTCAGCACCCAACTACAGGCATGCCTTGATTTCTGTCAACCCATTCATCTAGGT
>NW_005842037.1:1068139-1078122 GCF_000455745.1 Alligator sinensis | reverse complement strand
TCTTTCCTAGGCTATGAAGAGATATTGCATCTGTCCCAAGAGAAAGCCTTTTGGCCTGGGATCATACAGGACTTGATTATACAGAATTATACAAGACTTGATACAAGACTACTATCCTTCATCAAGTCCCTCTGAAGTATGCCAGATAAAATGTAGTGATATTTTTTCCTGGGATATCTTGTTGTATGTCTGCATGGTTACTGGTTCATCTCAGGGACAAGCCTTTCAGGCTGTGTGTTTTCACTGGTCACTGGAGGGGCGGGGAGAGGGGTTGAACATTTTGTCACAGTGACCAAAGCATGAGCTGGAGAACTCTCTAAGGCAATTAAGTAAAAAGTTAATGTGGGGGAGTATTTATTGATGGTAATGGGAATATTTATTTATTCTCTGAATGATACTCATATTGACTAGCAATTTCACCCATGAGCGGTCATGCTGAAATCAGTAACAATGCAAGTTTAGGTTGATGCTACTCAATGTGAGGAGTGGTGGCAGGGTGAGGATTTCATCCTCAGGTTCTTGCTAATTTGCATCTCCAGGAATAATCCTGAAGCACATAAAGAACAAGATTTGCAACAACAGAAATAAACAACACTTACTATGATAGTATCCATGGTTCCTGTGGGCCACTAGAACAGTTTCCCATACTGTTTTCCAACTACAAAGCTTCAGAAAATCTTCCAGTTTTTTACCTAAAGTGATTTATATGCTTTGACATTTTTCTGCCTTATGGTTGGTCAGGTTCCAAATTAAGTGCTCACATAGGTAGTCAGAGATTTAAAAGACATCAGGATTTGCATATACACTTAATTTTTGGTATAAATGTCTTTTGCTAGAAAGCTTTTCTGAAAAATTGAAATCTAGATAAATAAGACTGCAGAAACAGATCTGGGTGTGTGTCACTGGCATGGGTATTAGGATGAGACCCTATAATAATTATTCCATCCTGCAGTAACATTAAAAAAGTAGGCTAAGAATAAAAAGCTAATGTAGTACACAGTTCACAAAGATGGTAAAACTCCCCATAATATGCTAAATCATTAGTAACTTCAAGGCAGACATAGTCCCTGTGGATTCATGTCACAAACACTACATTTACAGGAAGAATGTTCTCCTTTGCAAGAGAAGCTTACCAAGAATGAAAAGCCTTCTAATGAAAACCAGCAGACTAAGAAAATGAATTACCATAAATTCTGTTTCAGTGCATAGATAACAAAGTAGATATGAACTTGATTCCTTCCCCAATAACATATTTTCTGACAGATTTTACTCACTTGACACTCCCTTGCCTTGCAGTCTAGCTATTGTGTTAATTTTTTTTTCTATCAAGGATTTAAACTTTGAAATAAAGGGAACCATTATCATTTTTCCTTTCCTTTCCTTTTTTAACATCTCAATGGAGAGAGATTGATAATGCATGTATGTACTGAGTCTTTCTTCATAATTCTTTCACAAAACTTTAGCAATACACTTTTGAGACTCATCACTTGACAGAATTTTCCAGATACATAATTTAGGCCTCCATCTATAAAATATGCAGAGGTTATGTTCTGTAGAACATGTGTGAAGAAAGAGCACCAGCCATCACAGCCAAATCCATTAAAACATCTGTGAAATAACTGCAAATGTGAATGTATGGACAGTGATTAATAAAGTTATCCTTTCAAGAACTGTAGTTGCTATGTATTCAGTATCTAAATCTGAATTACAAAATTGCTTATTTTTTTATTTCGCAAAGTATTAGTTATCAGATTAATAACAGTGGAAACTGATACGCTGCAGTTGTCATACTACACTACTCTTGTCTTAGAAGACATTAAAAATCCCTATGGTAAATATTCATCCCAGGTAAGGAAAAAATTCTGATCACATACCTATAGGTACCTATGACCTCAAATACATTTGTCAAAAGAACTTGGTCCCAGAACTTTGGACTGAGGTCTCAAACTCCCAAACAATTAAAAATTAAACACTGCTACTGCAAAAATTGTTTAAAGGCATTTCTCTGCATTGCACTAGTTTGGATTCTGAATTAATGTGCCCTGCTTTCTTTTTATTATGTGTTTTCAGTAAATCTGACTACATGATTATTTTTCTCATGAACTTAATGTAAATTAAGAAGCCACTGCCACCACAAAGCAGAAAAAGTGAGTCAGCCCTGAGATTCTATACTTTATGTAAAATCAAAGCCAAAAAATGGAATGCTTAATTTTATGGATGATATTCAACTGGGCTGAAATCTAGGTCTGCTTATATAATATAACAGTATCCTACTCATCTTCTACTGCTTCCTTCTGCTGCTGCTGAATGCTCATTGTGACGGTATCCAGGGACAGATTTTACTACAATAGCCTGCAGTGTAGACAATAGCCTGATGGCTACTGAAAGTATTTGCATTTAGGACATTCACTTTCATCTGCCTCAAGTATCAAGTATACTTTATATCTTGCTTGCTTTTATTAAACTAATTATGGAAAAGCCACTTTCCATTGTAACTATACAACAGGACAAGACTCCCACCAAGAGCTGTATGTACAGAAAAGTTGCTACACTGTTTTATGCATTGGTATTTACTAGAGGTGCACTGATACATCAGTCCAATATTGGATTGGTACTGATATAAAAACTGGCTGTATTAGATATTGGCCTGATGGGACTGATAATTTGGCCGATAAATGCCTGTGCTGTGTGCAGCCATAGCACAGCACTCAGGTAGCAAGGAGCACAGCGAGCAGCATGGAGAGCTGCCTCCAGCTGGTAAGTATGCTGTGGTGGAAGGGCAGGGAGGAGGGAAGGGGGGTGGGGGAGGACAGATCAATGACCCCCCCATGGTGAGGGAGGGGGCAGGGGCAGGCACTGCCCAGGCGGAGTGAGGAGGAGGGGGCCAGAGCCCGGGCTCATGCAAGGGAGAGGTGGTTCCTGTCACTGCTTGCACCCTGGAAGGGCACAGGGAGGGGCGTGTGCCCCCTGGAACAGTGTGGGGCGGGGAAGGGTGGGCTGAAGTCAGGGCTGCACAGGGCTCTTCTTGGTAGGGCCTAGGCTAGGAGTGGGTGCTGGCAGCACTGGGAGGATGCTGTATCCACCCCAAATTTCACAGCCCCTCCACTCCCAGTGCCACTGTTGCCAGCTGCCTCATGCAGCCCTGGCTCAATGCCCCACCACGCACTGGGAAGAGCCAGGGCTGTGCCGGGTGTCTAGGGGTGGCAGCACTAGGAGCAGAATGGTGGCAAAATTTGGGGTGGATGCAGCATCCTCCCAGTACTGCCAGCACCTGCTCTGAGCCCAGCCCCTGACAAGAAGAGCCCTGCGCAGTCCTGGCCACAGCCTGCCCTGCCCCACCCCTCACTGGTCCAGGGGGCACATACCTCTCCCTCTGCCCTCCCAGGGTGCAAGCAGCAGCAGGAGCCGCCTCTTCCCCCCGCTCCCCATGAGCCATGGCTCTGGCCCCCTCTCCCCTACCCCACCTGGGCAGCACCTGCCCTTGCCCCCTCCCTCACTGTGGGGGGGGGAGCATTGATCTGTCCCTCCAAGAAGAGCCCTGCGCAGCCCCAGCTGCAGCCTGCCCTGCCCAGACCCAGGGGGCACATGCCTCCCCACCCCCACAAGCTGCAGCTCCAGCCCTTCTCCTGCCCTGCCTGGGCAGCGCCTGCCCCGGCCTCTCCCTCACTGCAGGGGCTTCTCTTTCCCCTCCCTTTCCACCACATCGAACTTACCAGCTGGAGGCAGCTAGATCGGAAATCAGACTGGTATCTGCCAATATGCCTCCTTAAATATCGGCTATTGTTATCAGTCCCAAAAATATCTATTGATACACCCCTAGTATTTACAGTGCATTTCATAGTATTTTAATACCATTTTAGAAACAACCAAAGATGCAAGGCACTTTTTCTTTTTCAACTTGCTCTAACATATTGTCAATGTGTACTACAGTCCAGTTTTATAATCCTAGGTTACCAGGTGGAGTCAAGCCACTGAAAGAACATAAAGATAGGTAGTTTTAGACTGGCAAATCTGGAATCCATACATCCAATAGCAGCTTCAAAAATATAAATCTGACATTCTCTTCAGCTTTTCATCTAAAGATTCAGCAATATGTCTCCCTTCAAATTTGCCAGTATAAGTGTTCAGATGTAAAAGGAAGGTTTCTTTTCATTCCAGTCTCAACAAAATAATTCTGAGTGTTTGTCAGACAAACAGGAAACCTAACTTCAGCATATTTGACTGTTGGTAGATGACAGAACAAGGAGCAACAGTCTCAAGTTGCAGCAAGGGAAGTTTAGGTTAGATATTAGGAGGAATGTTCTCACTAGGAGTGTAGTAAAACACTGGAATAGGTTACCCAGAGAGGGTATGTGCAGTCTCCATCCTTGGAGGTTTTTAACACCTAGCTAGACAAAGCCTTGGTTGGGATGATCTAGCTGGGGACGGCCCTGCTCTGTGCAGGGGGTTGGACTAGATTTCTTGTCAATCCAAAAACGACTAGCAAGAATATGAAAGGGTTGAGAGCAAACTTTAAAAATGGATCAACAAACTTTTAAAATGGATTCTACTTTAAAGAAGAAAAACATAGGAAACCATGGCGGAGTTTCAGCCTGCAAGGGGCTGTTTGGGCATCCCCTGCCCCACATACTGAGGAGGTAGGGCTTGGAGAAAGGGAGCAGCAGGTTGGGAGTGAGGGGTATTACATTGGGACTGGCCACTGATGTTTACAAATGGGTCCTGGTACAAAAAAGTTGAGAACCGCTGGACTAGATGACTTGCTGAAGTCCCTTCCAACCCTAATTTTCTATAATTCTATGATTTTGAGCAACAGGATTCAGACTTTTGTAGGTGGATTTAGTTACATGACTTTCTGGACATGGCTTTACAAAGCTCACTCATTCAACTAGGGCAAGATAAGTAGCTGATCGTTAGCTTATGCCCTTGTTATCACAATTATGGTGAGGGTATGTAAACTGATTTTGTGCCTGGGCTAGTAAACTTTTTAGGATAATGATCATTTTGCAAGTGTTGCTTGGTGCCATGCCCTCAGTCTTGTGTCCAATAAGTTCCTGTTTGTCAATTCAAAAGATTGTTTCTGTACAATAATTGTCTTTAGACTATCCTTTTATTTTTCTTACTCAAAACCATTTTATGTAAATAGGAAACTATCTTCTTGTGTTTCCATTTGTTATGGCATGTACTCTAAATATCATGACACTTAGCTGCAACAAAGATAAGCAGTAAAGATATACAACAGATCAGGTATTTGTTCTAGATGTAACTAAATGAATTAACTGAGTTCAAGTGTTGCTCTATTTTCTTTTTTTGCAATAATAAAAATAATGAAAGTCAGGCTGTAACATTTAAAACGAAAAATTAAGTCATTTGGCCATCAAAATTACTCAGAACAAAGAGTCTTTGCGACTATTAAGAAAAAAACCTGTGGCATATTACCACGGGTGACTGGTGCCTCTTGAGTCTGGGGTTGCACGTGCCCCCAAACACCAGTCAGCGATGGGGGGGGGTCCCCCGGCACCCCTATGTGTCACCACTGCATATTACCATTCAGAATGGTGTAGATCAGTGGTCACCGACCTGGGGATCCTGATCTACAGGTAGATCCCAGAGCCTCTTTTGGTAGATCATGGGCTGGGGGGACAGCTGGGTGTGTGTGCATGTGCACACCCGCTGCCCCCAGCCCCACCAGGTCAATCTGTGGGGGTGGGAAGGGGCAGGGGCCAGATTGAGGCCCCCGTGGTGAGTGGCTCTGACCATGTGGCCCAGCCAGGAGCAGGGGAAGGTAAGTGGGACCCCAGCTCAGCTGGGTGGTGGGAGGATTGGAGCCCAGGGGGACTCATCCAGGGGTGTGGAGTTCTCCCTCCCCATCTTTGCAGGGGTGGAGGCAGCAGAGGATGCTGTCACTGCACCTTGAGTCCCACTGCAGCTGGCCACACGCGGGCATGGCTCAGCTCAGCAGCAGGGACTCACATAGGTGCAGCCCCAGCTCAGCCAAGTCTGGGAAGATCTGGTCATCCAGGGGCGTGGGGAGGGGGGGATCCTGCCGCTGGGCACAGCCCAGCAGAGGCCCTGAAGGCCCGTGCTCCACCTCAACTGTGCTCGGGAAGCAGCAGGCAGCCTGCAGCAGCAGCCACCTCATCCCAAGCACAGGTGGGGGGGGCACAGGCCCCCAGGGCCTCCACCAGGCTGCGCCTAGCAGCAAGAGCCCCCCCACACACGTGCCCCCGGACCACAGAGACTTTAATTCAGGCTGGGGCCCAATGCCACATTCCTTTGGCTGCCAGGTAGGTGCAGCTTAGTTCAGCCACAGATGTGGGATCGGGCCCCAGCCCGGCCGGGTCTGGGACACTCCGTGGTCATGGGATGCGTGGAGCAAGGGGGTAGGAGAGGTGTGGTAGATCCTGGTGTGGAATCAGAAAAAATATATGCCTTAAACTTTGACTATTTTAGTTATAAGATGACATAACCGCTTTGTGGAGAATTGCTGGCTCTGTATAGTAGAACAGATAAGAGAAAGTGTTTGTTCTTTGTAACTCCTCTGCAACTGCTTCGCTCACCGCGGCCTTGAAGATAGCAAAAAGTATGTACAACTCTGATTTGCAGGTGCAAGAAGGAGGTTTGTGAACTAACCTCGCCTCCCCCATTAGTTCCCATCCTGATTACAGCAAAGAAATAATGAAGTAATATTATAGCCGCTTTTCATGCTAATTTCACTATATGATCACGTGAGTTGTAAGCAACTGTTAAAAAGTATATAAGCCTCCTGATTTTGCTCTTGGGGGGGGACCCCTTCCAAGTGCTTGGGAAATCCATGTCACTTTGGAATCCCCCCTACAGCTGTAGTTTTTTTTGAATAAAAGCTTCTGCTGACCTGACCCAAAAGTATGTTGCGTGTGTTTTTATGACAATTCCTGGTGCCGTGACTCGGATCCAGAACACAGGCTGAAAAAAGAGGACCGCAGACTGCCCCCCCCGAACCCCGAGGCGCCAAACTTAAGAGGTAAGAGACCTAATTCAAAATCTCTATTGGGGTTTCGGAGGAGGACTGCCTGTAGGCTCCCAACTTGGCCGTGGTAACTGGATCTGAACCTTGTTAAAACAGGTCAGTCTGAACCTTACTGCCGGCTAAAATTTTCTGTCTGGTAAAGGATCCCATTTTGTGTCTGGTAACGTACGTTTTATTCAGGGAGAAACTGTATGAAGCACCTTCATCCTACAGCACATCGGGCTTGTCGTTAATTAACTAAGGCGGTGTGGGGGAGGAGGTCTGGCTGACTGAATGAATGTGCATGTGTGTGTATTTAGAAATATGAGCCACTGACCAGGTCTGAGACTACGGTTGGGTTCAGCCGCCCCAATTCTGCCTGACAGGGCAGTTTTGAAAGCAAGGGGGCCCAACTGGAACCTCGTGACCCAGTGGACAGGGCTTCCCAGTGATTGAATAAATGTGTGTGTGTGCATTTAGAAAAATGAGCCACTGACCAGGTCTGGGACTAAGGCTGGGTCTAGCCGCCCCGATTCTGCCTAAAAAAGGTAGCGTCGAAAGCAAGGGGGCCCAGCTGAAACCTCGTGACCCAGTGGACAGGGCGTCTGAGTGATTTTGTCTTTTCCAAACCCCTTGTCCCAGTAGCTTCTGCCGAGAGCAGGAGTGAAAGGATTCCTCTTGTGTTTCCCTTCCCATTTCCATTTTATGAGCCGGTGTCGGGTCAGAAGCCTTTTGTCTGGGCAGTGAAAAACTGCGGGGCAAGGCACTGAGCGGCCCGGACATCCTAAATAAGCCTCTCCTACGTCTCCCTGTGTGACTGAAAATGGGAACGAGTCAGTCTAAACAAGTTCCCGTCCCCCCTAAGGGGACTCCGGCGTACTTTATGTACACACACTATTCTCCCGAGGCTTGCAAGTACCTGGATAAGTGGAACTGGTATACTAGGGATGATCCTGTGAAGCATTTTCCACAAGAAGGAACATTTGATCAGGATAAAATAGTGCACTTAAGAGGGGCTTTAGAGTCCCGTGGATCCAAAACACCACAAAACCAGTGGGACGCGTTCTTTTATTGGTATGATGAAATGTCCAAAAGGCGGACAGAATCTCAAACTAGGAGCCTAAAAGACTCTCAAGAAAAATTAAAACAGCAGTTACAAGCTGTTCGGGAGAAATTGGCTGCTCCCCCAAATTACACGCCGGCCACCGCTCCGATGTATCCAGCATTGCCCGGGGCGCCCCCACCACCGGAGCCAGCAGAGGATATCCTTGACCTTTGTTCGAACCCTGCTCTCCTGGGACTCCCACATCAGCAACAACCGGTTCAACATCAGGCTGCAGCCCAGGCTAGTAACTCATTAGCTGAAGCTCCTTCAGTAAATCCATCCACGGAGCTTAATAGTCTGGACTCATCCACCATATCTGCCACTCAATCATCACCAGTGTGGCAATTTACTCCTGGGTCACAACCCACCACAGGTGTATTTAGAAGAATGGGAATAGGCATGGAAAGATCTCCCATCAATCTTAGATCCCGAGCTGCACAAGTTTACCCCCTAAGACAAATGCCAGGCATTGGCACCGATGGACAAAATATAGTAACCATGCATGCACCCTGGACTCCAGGTGATCTCTACAATTTAACTCAAAAATTCCCCAAAATCAGGGAAGACCCAGAAAAATTTCAGGAAGAATTGCAGACTGTTATAAATTGTTATAATCCAACATGGGCTGACATTAATCAGCTCATGCGATCGATTTTGCCCAAGGAAACTATGCTACGTCTGTATGCTGCCTGTACTTGGCCAGATCAAAACCCAGGGATTGGCCAAGACTTTATTGACAAGAGAAATGCTTTGGTTCAGGCAGTTCTCACAATTTGCCCAAAAAAGGCAGACTGGACCAAAATAAATACCTGTAAACAAAACAAAAATGAACACCCCAGTGACTATTTGGAACGCCTCAAACAGGCATTTGAACGATACTCAGGAATGGATAACCCAGTCGGAAATGCTAAACAAGCAATAGTGGCAGCATTCATCCAGGGACTTAACCCTAAAATTGCTGAGAAAATTCAAACAGTAATTATTGGCTGGGAAACTAAAGATTTGACTGAAGTCCTTGCTGCGGCTAACCATTTTCATAACAAATTGGAACGGTCTAAAGACAATGCCGAGTTTAAGTTAATGGCCTTACAGATTTCTCAGTTGCAGGGTCCAGGTAGAGGAAGGGGACGAGGACGGGGAAGGGGAGGCCCGGGTAGATTCAGGGGAAGAGATAGATCCTTGAGCCCACAAAACCCAGGCTATGGGAACCAATGTCATTATTGCAAGCAAGAAGGACATTGGAAATCAGAATGCCCCAAGCGCCCCGGCCAAGGACCCAGACCCCAGTCCCTGCCCCCACCTCCACTTCCTGTCAATTTTCCCAGTGTTGAATAGGACAGCCTGAGGGACAGTGACATCATCGCTCCTTTGCTTGCTACTGACCAATCTGGTCCGTTTGTTGAATGCCTTATTTCTGGTAAACCTGTCTCCTGTCTTGTCGACACCGGAGCATCCCGCTCCACGCTAAAGGCTGCTGAGTTTCCTTTTCTACCTTATTCTCCTGAAACTATAAATGCTGTCGGTATAGGCGGACAACCTATCCCACATCCCGTCTCTGAACCTGTCTCCATCTCTATTGGCCCTTTGTCTGAAAATCATGCCTTTCTTCTTAGCCCCTGTGCACCTGTCAACCTTCTTGGTAAGGATTTGTTGTGTAAACTGGGATGCGTGATTTATTGTAGCCCAGATGGTGTTTACCTTGAGGTACCAGAACATAGGGAAACTGAGCTTGTGGCTTTGCTAACCCAGGAGTACTCTGAACCTGACACTTCCTACTTGCAAGAGGAACTGTTGGCACGAGTACCTCCACAGCTGTGGTCCACCCATGCAAATGAAGTGGGGCACATGCTGAGTGCTGAACCAGTGCGTATCATCTTGAACCCTGCCAAGCCA
>NW_005842037.1:1041714-1063744 GCF_000455745.1 Alligator sinensis | reverse complement strand
TTAAAAAAAAACATAAAAGGCTGCATGATAAAATAGAGGGGCTCATGAAAATAAAAATTTAAGGGTAAAGTGAGACTAAATAGTCTCAAAGAGGGGGGAACTGTGGAATCAGAAAAAATATATGCCTTAAACTTTGACTATTTTAGTTATAAGATGACATAACCGCTTTGTGGAGAATTGCTGGCTCTGTATAGTAGAACAGATAAGAGAAAGTGTTTGTTCTTTGTAACTCCTCTGCAACTGCTTCGCTCACCGCGGCCTTGAAGATAGCAAAAAGTATGTACAACTCTGATTTGCAGGTGCAAGAAGGAGGTTTGTGAACTAACCTCGCCTACCCCATTAGTTCCCATCCTGATTACAGCAAAGAAATAATAAAGTAATATTATAGCCGCTTTTCATGCTAATTTCACTATATGATCACGTGAATTGTAAGCAACTGTTAAAAAGTATATAAGCCTCCTGATTTTGCTCTTGGGGGGGGACCCCTTCCAAGTGCTTGGGAAATCCATGTCACTTTGGAATCCCCCCTACAGCTGTAGTTTCTTTTGAATAAAAGCTTCTGCTGACCTGACCCAAAAGTATGCTGCGTGTGTTTCCACGACACTGGGGTGATGTTTAGTTCCTAAAAGTGATCATAAAAAGGTTGGAAACCACTGGTGTAGACAGCGAACACATATCAATAAAAAGACTTTCTGAGAAATCTCTTCTTGTGCAGATTGAGAAAAGAAAAGGAAAGACCATATTACAAAAAACTTAGAAGACATTTTGAAAATTGGTACAACTAAACTATCTATCACTTAAATATGAGGAACCCAAATATTTTATTATATATGAAAAAGCATATAATGTAGATAGGGTGCAGTGCACGAACACTGAAGATATTTCACTACAGCTCCAGAGGAATGAGTTTGAATCCTACTCTGCACTCATGCAAAGACCACTCCAGTCACTCCAGTTATAAATCATTCAGGCTGGGGTGCTGGTAGACACGTCATCCCTTTGCCTCCTGTTGCCTCTAGAAACATTGCTAGCACTATGGGTTCCTAGTCTGGAAGGACCTTTGGCTTTGCTATCACCTAAGCAATTTCTCTCATAATTTACTCTGACAGGGCCATTTTGAATAACTCTTTTGATGTAAATCCTTTTTGCAGAGAAAACGTACGCTAAAAGAGAAACAAATATTTGAAGAATGCAAAACTATTCACTCCTCTCCTTTTTACTCTTCCACCTCTTTACCAGCCCTATTCTTTAAACTAATACTAAGTCCAAATACAATGTTTTAACCAATACTGTAATCCTTATCCGATTTCTTTTTATGTTAACATCAAAATGAGTATTTGTTGTCAAGAGATTTAAAAAAATTACTCACTTGGTTACTTTTTGACTAATTAGGGGTAAACAGAAAAATAAAGCTCATTAGTGTATCTGTGTGTGTTTATAACAGCTCTTGAACAACATTTTAGACAGAATCAGCTGCTTCAGCTGCTGTGCACAAAAGCCTGTAAATGCTGAACTTTCTTTGGGCAGTACTAAAGAAATGGACTTTGGTCCATTTCTTAGCTAGATTAAAGCCAGCCATCATCCTTCAGTGGCATCAACAGCATATAGCTTTAAAATCACAGCCATTTAGAATTCACAGATGAAAAAGACTGAACTACACTGTCCTTTCTTTTATTTATAATGTGTATTCAACTGCTGGCCTCAAGAATCTCCATATGTAAAAGGCATCAAAATAGAGAAGAAACAAGTACTAATAAACCAGCTTTTCCTTTTCCTCTTCATTCTTGATGTCCTTTTCCACTTCATTCTTGATGCAACCAATTATATAATGCCTTATTTTCACAGTAAATATAGCAAAAATGAAAAAAAAAAGTGAACCTCCATTCATCTGTAAAGAGGTGTGTTCAAAGACCACTCAGCTATTTCACTTGCACAGCTTACTTATGGCCTTTGTCACAGTCACCCAGTCTGTTAGGAAAATATGAACAATAGGTAGCTTGGGTTTATCACTGTTGTTCTTACTTATTACATCCAAATCCACAAGCCAAGTCTCAGCAAAATAAGGACTGCTTACATTGACAGATATCTAGTAGGCAACTGTTGATCCTCTGGATCATAGTCTACAGCATTAACAATGTTAACAACTGATAACTGATCACTCAGAAGCTTGTGTGCAGCTTAAAGCATCCAAATACAGGCCAGACATTGGAAAACTCAGCAAGGAAAAGCAAAGGCAAGGATCATACTAAACTGGTAAGATCTACATTTTAATTTAATTTTAATGAAGCTTCTTAAGCATTTTAAAAACCTTATTTACTTTGCATACAACAATAGTTTACTATACTAATATGCAGTGCGTCCTGCCATGTACCTCCCCCTGTGCCCCCCCGTTTTGTTTTTCTGGCATGCCGGCACTCTGGCACCGTCCAAGGTAGACATTGTGGGGGTTTTCGGCACTCCAGCCAAAAAACATTGCCTAACCCTGGTGTATACCTGAGGTCTAGTCTGGTGCCTGATGACTCCACTTGTACAGAGTCCTGAGATGATCACACCAAGACCTTTGACTCGTACACCTAAGCAAGAGTATGGAGGAGTAGAGACTGCCCAAGACCTACCATCCCCACTTTAGAACCCCGAGACGAAATCCAAAAGCCAGACTCAGTCCAGATATTTAGTGCCAGAGGTTCAGTATTGACAGAAATATGAGATTAGCAAAATAGAAGAAAAGTAGATCTGATACTACATGGATAGAAAAGTAGTTCAAAGGAGCCTTCTTAGAAACAATGTCATATATACCAGACAAATCAAAAGGGCATCTATGCAGTCATTTAAGGCCCATACGCAAAGTTCAAAACCCAGAATATGACAACTCTCCACGTACCCACACCTTTCTGCCATGCAACCTGTGAAGGAAATTTAACAGGATATTAAGGTTTCCTGGATGGAGGTTTCCTGTTAAATTGGATAAAGGGAAACACTGGGATGCACTGCAACCTCAGGTATGACAAAGCAGAAGTCAACTTGATTCCCCTGGGGTTGAGGCTCTTATGCCATTGCAGCTGTCAGCCAACATAAAGCAGCTGTTATTCATCAGCAGTACTAGCGCATGAGAAGTAAATGTCACACTGTAGGACTTTCTATTGGTACTAGCCTAGCTGCTTTGTCTGACTAACAGACTGGAAAAAAGAGGGAAGAAGGAATTCTGTGTTCCTAGACAGAGAAAGCTGAAAAGTTCCCTGAGAGCAGAAAGCTTTCATTTGCTTCTGCAGGACACCGGCTCAGAAGCTGCACAGTGCAGAGGAGAAAAAGACGATGTCTTACATAGCTCCAGTGCTAAAATGCAGAAACAGATGGGGCAGATAATTCTGCAGATTTTTAAAACACGTTCAAAGAATGTTCAAAAAATATTCTTTTCAAAAACTCTGAGTTCTGATGTATTTAGTTTGCTTAGCAAAATGAAACTTAAACATGAAGGCTTCTTACAGACATTAAAAAACCCCCCAAATGGCGCTTTATTTTAAACTCAGCACGTCCCCAGGCTGAGCCCAACACATGCCCAGAAGAGGCAGTGTGTTAGTTGGACCCAGATTGCCCAGTGCGTGTATAGATTGGGCACTTTAGTGAAATTTTTTTGGCACTTCTAACTGATTCAGTCAGCTATTAGCTATTAAATGAAAGCACCAAAAAGCCCCACTGAAGCGCCGAATCTATACAGATGCTGCAGAGTCAAATCAAAGTAACACACTGCTTCTTTCCAGTAAAGCGCAGTTTGGGGTTTTTTTTTAAAGGTCTGTAAGCAGCCTATATTCCCAGATTCTCTTTCTCCTGCAATTTTTGAAAAGAAGTGCATTGTAACTTTTGTTTGTATGGCTCTTTGCTTATTCTTGGCATGTGATATTTTGTTTCACCCTTAACTACAGGTTCAAAATTTTTTGCCTTGTAAATTTCCTTATATTGCTTTTAACACTAAATATTAACTTAGCATTTTATATGCATATTATCTTGTCTAATATTGTTAGTCTTTCTTGTCTCTCTGGATATTAACCCTCTAAAGCATGAACAGTATTACCTTACATTTTTTGTCCAGTGCAAGGCCTTGTACCTGTGGTGGATGCCACCACATCATGACTTAAGGCACCAGGCCTGAAGACGCACAAAAGCTTAACTTTAACCATATGAGTAGGCAAAAATACTAATTGTTTCCCTGGAGCAATCACCTTTGGATCACTTGAAGTACTCAAAGGCTTATTTCATTAACTGGCACAGAGTAGAAAATGATACATTACATTAACTCATGCTTCTCAATGTGGCAAGAAGTAGCAGCACCATTGATTACAAATGGCCTGCAAAGAACTGAGAGCAATTACGTGATTCTCTGCACATTAGATTTGTAGTAAAACCATAGAAGTCAAGCTTTTCAGTAACTTCTCACATTCATTTTAAATGGAAAACCAAATGTAGAAAGTGGTTTCTCTAACCAAACATGGTTATTTTCAGAAGATCATCACATCCTGCTTGATCGGAATAATTAATGTTTCTTTGAGAAGTACTGCAGACCTGAATTATATTTTCTTGATGACATCTACCATCACAACATGATCATTCAGTCATACGAACAGATTCAGTTTTATTCTAGACTCTAAACTGAGCAGCTGAAATAAACAGATTATGCCTACACTGGATAGCATATTATTTCCCAGAACATTTTTTCCAGAAATGCTGCACATACTTTGCATTTGTATTTGTTGTAACCAGTCTCCTTTTAAGCTATTTTGATTATTTTTAAATACTCTGTAAAAGGTCTCCATTTGTAATGTATGTGCAACTCCCAACTGCAGTAATAAGGACACACATCAGCCAAGGGATAATCATAGAAACTGCATAATAAATATATGTTTCCTCATCATCAAAACACCTGTATTTTTTCTCCTCTTTGGGTTGAACCTTTCTAAACATTCAGCATAAAGGTGGATACATTTAGGCTGAAAATTAGAAGATTCTTCCTTGCTTTCAGAACACTGAGGTTCTGAAACACCCTTCCTTCAAGAGTAATAATAGGGACAAAAATCCTATTCCAGTCTTAAGATGGAGGTTGAATTTTAAGAAAGATTATATCCTGTAGTTACCAGCGATAACAGGGGACTGAACTCAATAGCCTTAGTGATCCTTCCTTTCCAAACATTTTCAAAAGATCTGATTTTAAACCATTCATCCTGATTTTCATTTGATATACACATTTCCTACTGGATAAAACAGTTAAAAAAAAGAATTAATCAGTTGCCACAAACAACTCTTTAAAAGATGCAAGAGGCAAGGTTTTCTATGGATAGTAACTTTATTGAATCAACTGCATGGTTGGGATAGGCTTAAAGAAACTTTCAAATGCAATACATTCATTTTCAGGTCTGATTTTTCTGGGTATCACCAACAATCACCACCATTTCTTTACTAAAGTTACCCTAACCCCTTCCTGAAGAAGGGAAGCAGAGTTATTTGTATTTTACAAATTGTAACCAAGGTAAGTTCCACAAAGATATTTAAGGACTTCTGGGACTTATCCAATGCCATACAAGAAACACAGCAAGAAACCTAAGTTGCATAAGGTTGATGATAGTGCCATGACCACTGTGTGTATCAGGATGAAAACATGCTATTCTATGCTGCTCTGAACTAATGTTCTCAAATTATATTTTCACTTATGGGAATATATCAGCCATCTGCTTTGGAATATTGTGTGCCTGACATAATAATCAGTTCTTTCTCTTTCTGTCAAACTTTCATGTCGATTGAGTAGTGTATCAGTGCAATCTAAAATGCCCTGTCCTATTAATATGCAGTTAGCAATTCTTGACTATATTGTTGCTTAAAAATATTGCCTGCGCTTGTGAACTATGTTTAATTTAACGTGGAAAACAAAGCCGTTTTCCTTCCTTCATTACTTTTTAAAACAATATAATCAAAGGGTTCTTTTGAACAAAAGACAATGTTGCAAACTACTTATACTCATTAAATATAATAAATCTGCTTCTTTTGTTCTTCACACATGCAGTGACAGAAACCCTAAATAGCAATTACAGAAAAAACATTTTCATAAGAAAAAATAGTCAGTTTCCCTCTCCTTCAGCTGTTGCAAAGCTGAGAATGCCCATTTCAAAGCTTTCTTACACTGGCTATTTCAAGCAGAAAGCATTTTAAAGTGCAAATGAAAAGGTGAAGATAGAAGAAAAATCCAGGGTGCTTATTATATTATTTGCTATAATCTACCCTACTCGTTGTCATACTTAGAGTTATTTCTAATGATTAACACAAGGATAAGAGTCAGGAGACCTGAGTTCTAATCGTGAGTGAGTGAATGTCCTTGGGCACTCTGGCCACATCCAGATGAGTGCACATGTTTGGTTCCCTGGGGACAAGTAGCAGTGGGACACCTTGTGCTGTTGCTAGTTGTCCCTGGGGAACACCCATGCCATGCGCTGTCTGGCATGATGCACAGTTGCTGGCCCCAGCAGCCTTACCTGGGGTCCTGAGGGCCAGGGAAGCTGCAGCCACATCACCCCTCCAGCTTGGAGCCTGGTCAGCAGCCAGAGTGTGGCCCTGGCTGGCCGGGCTCCTTTTTTTTGCATGGGTTTTTTTGGCCCCTAGATTTTCAGGGGTCAAAAAACCCCCCAAAAAACCAAAACCATGCTGCAAGGTAGCAGCACAGGAAATGCCTAAATGTGTGGTGTGTGGCACCACAGACAGGTCTGCAGCACCACATACTGCACGGCCACAATCGTCTAGACGTGGCCTCTTTGTCTACTTGCCAAAGAAACAGAGATAACAACACTTTTTCAGCTTTGTGTGGTGCCATTATCTCTTTGATTGAGATGCACTTCTTAAAGTAGTGTTATCTCTAGAAACAAGGTCCCAGAACAGAAAGGTACGTCCACTCTACACCACATTCCTGGTGCATCTTAGGAGGGCTGTTCTTGAGCACAAGCCTAGACTTCTGTTCCCACATACATTCAAGAAACCCAGAAATGCAGGAATAAACCTGCTGCACTGTGGCAATTCTCAAAATCTCAGTGGGAGTGACAGCAGAGGATGCCTCAGGGCTGCTTCACTGGCTCATTTCTGGATTTGGCATGTGTGAGTGAGAGTTGGTAAGAGGGAATGCTTGAGACCACCCTTCTTAGGGCATGCTAGGAATGCAGCCTAGACATACCTTAAGATGGAGGTGTCAAATCCAAAAGTTGGTGGGCTAGATCTTGACAGTGGTTTTCAACCTGTGGTCTGCAGATCCTGGGGATCCACAGACTATGCTTAAGAGGTCCACAAATGGTAACTATGATCAATCAAAAGTATGTGAATACCCACACTTACAATTCAAAGGGAACTGCACCTCCATTTGAAAATGTTTAGAGGTCCCCAAATGAAAAAAGTTGAAAAGCACAGATCTAGACCGTGGGGCTTTTTGTGAACCAGATGATCCACTAACAGATCCAGCCTGCAAGGCTTTTTGCCATGGCTGCTGATGCCACTATGTCCGCACCAGCAGCCAAGGAGTTAACTCCCATTGCTGAAGCTGCCAGAGCCAGAGAATCAGTGCAGCCAGCATGCAGAGAGAGAACACCGCAGCTCTCGGTGATTGTCAGTAGCAATCAAAAACACTACATTCCACCATAACATTCACCCTTTGGCTGCTAGCCATGTCCACACTGGCACAGGCAACCACAGTAACAGGGGTTGAATGGCAGCTGCACTTACTACTTTGCTGCTGACAGTCGTGGGGAAAAGTCCTGCAGGCTGGAAAACTCACCTCCACAGGCCATGTGGCTGACATCCTTGCCCTAAGCAATGTTTCTAAGATAGTCAATGTTTGTCATTTGCTGGTTTCATGGACCAGGAATCAGTTGAGTTCTCACCAAAACCAAAACCAAAAGGGTTTTTTTTCTAGAAACGACCAGTGATTTTTGTTTTAAACAATGACATTAGTCTGTGGAAATCACAAATGGCAACTTGATATCGCTGAGGCCATGGGAAAAGGAATAAAAATCTTGCCATGTGCATAAGCCAAACACAAACTGGTAAGGATTATGCAGAAACTGCTCCGACTGATAGGTTTTTCTGTCTCCTATAAACTTTCTTGAATCTTTTTCTGCAGCATTTGCTATCAGCAACTGTTAAAGGAAAAGCTACCTGCCAGACTGGATGAACTGCTGATTTAATTCTGCATAGCTGTTCCAAGGTATTAGCTGCAAATGAAGCTTCAAAGTTTTACCACAGCCCTTTGTTTTCTCCTTCTCTTAATAGGTTTCTCTGTCATTCCAACTACAAAAAGGCATCAGAAATACAGGTCAGGTTGAGAAATGTGGACCCTTAATACCTGCATTTAAGAAAACATACAGACAGCTCCAGAAAATGCAAAACCCAAAAAAGCTATTGCAAAACCCCCATATAAATGGCCCCTAACTACACCCTAAATATCAAAACTCAACCAAGCATATGTGCAACTGAAACTGCAGCTTGGGTCCCCTTCTAGATAAATTGGGGTCTATATTCAGAATTCACTGCACATGACAAATTTTGAATACTGTATTTTCCAGAATCGTTTCTGTCTTCCAAAGTAAACCTCAGACTCAGCTCTATTTTAAATTTAAACTAGCTTCTGTGTGTCTCTCCTTTTTTTCAGTAAACAACCTACAAAAAGTAAAAGGCCTGTAGTTCAAAATTTATATTTGAGATTTCTTACATGTTGATAGTTTGGCTGCTGTTATAGTCAATATGAGTTGATGCTCAGAAACAAAAGAAAGTCTGGAGGAAGGTTACAATATACTTTCCTCAACTGTCCCAAATCCTTTGCTACCATTGTCACTTTATACTTTTTGAAGATTTTTAAACTAAATTTTATGGAAACCCTGCCTCCTTAAAACATTGTACCCAAAGATGGTGAGTCAGTCTTGTTAACATTATCTTGGCATATGTTTAAAGACAGATGGCTTAAGTAGCACTTGTGGAATTTTAAGTCCCAAACTTTAAACTTTGAGATAACTATTTCACAGAACCTCCAGGAGAAATTGATGCCAATCCATACTTTAAGGAATGCAGCTGCATTCATGAGCCCAACATTTATGCCCTGGTGTGTCTCGTGGGATAAAATCCAAACGTAGAATTTAATATACACTATTAATATCACCTTTGCAGACCAGAGACTTTGAGGACATTTAAATTCCTATATAGACAATAAGTGAAAGGAATTAGCTGAGCTTGTCTTGTTCCTGTATTACTTTTCCAGTGCTCCTCTAAAATCCTAAAATAGAGTCATAGAGTTAAAGAGTAGTAGGGCTGGAGGGGACCTCAAGAGGTCATTTGGTCCAACCCCCTGCCTGAGGCAGGATCATCCCAATCCCAACCATATTATTGCCTAACCTCTTAAAAGCTACACATTCAACCGTGAGAAAAGACATTACATCATAACTTGCTACAGATAAAGCAGGGGGACCATGGCAGCCAATGTCCTGCTGCTGCCAAGGGTTGTTTAAAAGTTGCTCAATAGATCCCAACAGTATTCTTCATCGCAAAATCATCCTACAAGATAGATTACTTGCCTTTATATGAGAGAGATCATCTTTTTCCAAGCAGCTTGGGGCGAGGTGGTAAGGTTTGTTTCTCACATAGAAGTTTGGCTAAATAATCAACACTCCACTCTTTTACATTCATCTTCATCTGAAAGGCTTACCTTTCTGGCTAACAGGTGCCTATCAGAACTTCTAAAGTGAATAGGAATGAACATGAGCATAGGGCTGACTGAAGGAAACAAAGTTCCAAAGGAAGAAAAAAAGACTGATGGGAAAACTTTAGAAAGAAAAGCATATTATTTCAAAAAATAACTGCGGAGACGAGGGACAAAGCGAAATGAACAGGGAAAAAAATTTAGCAGGACAACACAGAGTATAGATAGCATAGAGAGACAGGACTGTAATGGAGCAGAGAACAAACTGGTGCTGTAGGCAACTCTTGAATAGGTGCATTATAGGGGTGTGCAAAAAGGGCCGTATTTGATTCGGATTCAGCCCAAATCGGGGACAGTGATTCGATTCGTTGATTCAGATCATTGTCCCCGATTTGATTTGCCTGAATCCGAATCTGATGATTTGATGCTGATTAGGAGAATCAGTGATTTGGCCGTAGACACAGCTTTAAACGTTTTTTCTACATACCTCGAGGTACCAGGCACGGCTTGTGAACTCTGCGATGCTGGGGTGGATGGAGCATCACACGGGAGCATGGAAGGGGCCCACCATGTGGTCGGCAGCGAACCTGGAAGTGGACCAGAAGTACTTCCGGTCCAGTTCTATGTCTGCTGGGGAGCACACTGGGGGGGCCCCCCAACTTGGTGATTGGCTATGGGGGGACCCTAGGTTCCCCCCCGAGGCAGGAGGCATTAGTTGCCAAGCCAAGGAGTGCAAGGGGGGCTACCAGCATGCTTCCTGGCAGACCCAGAAGTGGACCAGAAGTGCTTCTGGTCCACTTCCAGGTCTACTGCTGAGCATGCTGGGGACCCGCCTGCACTCCTATGGGACACTCCATCCACCCCAGCATTCCAGCATCCAGGAGCCACCTGGTACCTTGCAGTATGTAGAAAAAACATTTAAAGCTGTGTCTGAATCTTTCCAAAGCTCTCCAAATTGATTCAGAGGGTTCTGATTCGATTCAGAGAGATTAAAGGGTCTCCTGATTCAATTTGGATTCAGAGATTCAGCCACCGAATCAGGCTGAATCTCCACCAAATTAAATCAGGGACCGAAACTTCGCACAGTCCTATTGCATTATGATTACACACGTGTTTTATTTGGTTGAAATTACAAAAGGTGTGGCTCTGGCAAGACACATTGACAAGGGTATCATTTAATCTGGCTAGCAGACTCGGTCTTTGTCTAGGTAAGCATCATAAACAGCCCCAAGATAAAGCACCTGATCTTTGAAACATTGCAATAATTTATTGAGAAGTATTTAATAATAATCCTATTGTTCCAACAGAAACCCATGTTTTCTAAGAGCATTGCCAGGGTCTGTATTTCCTGTATGCACTCTTCAGTTATAGCTTGCTTAAAAAGATTGTTTGTATTATCTTCCTTTGAAAACAGGCTACACTTTTTAAAATAAAATATTTCTTCTAAAATGGCTCACATCTTACCTTTGTGTAAAAAGAATAGAACAAAAAAGGAAAAAGGAAAAACGCCATGTATGCACAAATGTTTGTTATTTTATTGTTTCTTAAATTCACAAGAATTGAAGTGTCTTATATTTGAAGGAATACAGTATAGTGAGAGGAAGAGAGAGAGAGAGAGAGAGAGAGAGAAAGCAAGCACAGGCAAGTGAATGCAGGACTGCAACCAAGAGATTAAACCATGGAGTCAGATAAAACAAAATAATCATGGCTTGGGCTATTGAAAGGTATCCTCCAATGTCTGGTGGCTCTCTAGGGCACACAACAATTCATTTTAAGAACTAGTCATTCTGGTTATGCTAACAACAGAACTGAAGATCTGTCGTTATCATACTCAAATCTTACCCTATGGTGAGTTATATTTTTGCTCTTAAAAAGGCAGTACGCACTGCATAAGCACCTAACCATCCTAAAAATAGGAGCTCCCCACTCCACCTTTTGTGTGAGCCTCATCTCAAAGTAGGTGGACCATGACAGCAAGAGAAAAAGGGTGTACATGCTGTAGAGGTGACATATGCCTTTGGGGTAGTTTTGCTTCGTTTCTGGGTTTGACTATGAAGAAATACATCCGAATAATTTTGTAAACAACCATATACGGTACATGTCACAACCCACTGAATCCCTATCATCATTTGAGCCATTTCAGGAAAAGTGGTAGTTAGTCAGAATGCAATGCTATCAGGGCTAAGCACAAAATTACAGTGGAACCTACCTAACAATGTTCAGGGGATGGCACAGTTAACTATGTAGGCAATTTAGCTTTAAACTTTGGTAGCATACATATATCAACAAGTTTCCATTATTGCTCTGCATTGCATATATAAGGTTACTGTTGCTGTTATAGTATATTGCATAATTATGGTTTACCATGTACATTCAACATAAATGATTTTCATGGACCCTGGTACACACAGAACAGCATAAATCATTGGACGGTGCACTAGAAATGCATGTGAGAACAAGAAAAATATTATATTACATTATGAGAAATATTATATTTATTCCACAGTTAATTAAAGAACAGGCATTTGCAGAAGAGAAAGGAATTACAGTTGTACTTTGTTAGCTCAGCTGGAAATTTCCTATTTTTTGAACACTCATTTGTGCAACGTTATCATTGCCTTTGAGTCCAAACCAACTCTCAGCAATGTCTATAGCAGTCTTTCCATTAACTTCAATGAGAGCTGATTCAGGTCCTTAATGCAGTTTTTTGGATTGTGGTTTTATAGGAGGACCCTAAACTTTATTACCAGTTAATGGAATCCAGTCTGCAACCTTTCAGTTTGGTGGATGTGCCGCACATGAAATTTGCTAAGCTTTTAAAAAGAAACAAAATGAGGAATAATAAAATAAAAAAGAGCCTTTTTCCCTGAACTTCCAAGCTCTGTGAGCTTGCAACAAACTGGCAACGGTCCATCTAAACTCTATTCTGGAAGTTTCTGGCTAGACACTAACTACTCCAGTGACCTGATCGACCTACTTCAAGAGGTAGGGTGGCCATTGATGCATTCCCAGAATAGAGAACATCTCCTTGGTGAGGGGTGGGATCACCGCCTCCCTCAGCCAACCAGCGGTGAAGAGCAGGGTTGCCTCCTTCTCAGCTAATCAGCAGTGAGGGGTGGGGTGATCAACAGGGGCCACCACAAAAAGACTGGGAAAATGGCACTGGCCTTGGCTTATTGCAAATATTAATTCTTTTATTTTGCACTTTTAATGACAATGAATGTGGACAGTAGTAACTGTGTTCATGAGTACCAGTTTAATAACAAGTAATTATTATAACTTTAATTATAATATGTATTCATTTTCATACTATACCAATAAAACAAAACCAGCAAAAACAATAACAAATAAACCAGTAAGTAAAATACAATAAGAAAGCTCCCCCCTGCATCATGGCTTCACATATTCCACAGCTCTGCCATTCTCTCCAGACAGTCCAGCCTTGAGAGAGCGTGGCACAGTAGGTGTGAGACTCGGGCACCCCCCTTCCCCCTGGGATCTGGTCTCACTCCAGCCCAACTCCACGCTCTGGAGCCAGGGGCATGCACTGCACAGGGACCTCATCCCACCCCCCATCAGCATTCAGCACAGACATTGGGCACCTGTGAATCTGCCCTGGCCACATTCTAGACCCGGGTTGAGTGGGGTCAGTGGGCATTGGATGCCTGTGGCAGTGCAGCCAGCTGCCCAGCAGGACCTTCTCTTCCTTCCCCAGGAGACAGACAGGTTCTCCTGTCCTGGAGGAGAAATAATGGCTTAATGAGCTGGCCCAGCCGCCCGGGAGTCCAGAGTCCTCTCTGCCCAAAGCTCCCCTCCCTGTGCAGCAAGTCACCTCAGGGACTCACCAGACTGCTCTGTGGGTACAGAGGTGGTGACAAGAGCCTCCTCCCAATCCCACTGGCATTCCAGCAGGTACAAATGCAGTGCTCTCAAAGCCACTGCCTTGTGCCAAGGCAGCACAGTGGGGTGTGTCTGCACAACAACTGCCCAGCCCCGGCAGCTCAGCTACCCCAGGGCCCAGGCCCACCTGCACATGCCCAGCCCAGGCAGGGAGCTCAGGCACACAGCAGGGCCTCGGCCCTTGCTGTGCCTGCACGTACACTGCAGCTATGGCTCCTTGCACAGGTGGAGAGCAACAAGGCTCTGCAATCCTCCACCTCTCTCCCTCCCTCCATCAGTGGCTCGGAACCATGCTCCTCCTAGCTGTGCACTGCCCTACCGCTAGACACATCCAATAGAATTGTGAGGACAAATGACTGACATGCATTTCCACCAACAAACTGAAAAACAAGGACTTTTTCCAGTACATTCCTCATTCAGGAATGTACAGAGGACACAGTGTTTTAAAACAGGAACAATGGCCATCCTATTAAGAGGTCAACCAGAGGGAACTCCTGTGCTGCAGAGCTTAGCAGCTGTACATTTGGGGAAAGTACTTTGTGCAAAACTCCTCAACAATTCTCACTCAAACATTGTTCTAAAAATTATTGCTGGATATAGATGGAGTCTGCAAAATTTCAGCCAAAATGTTAAAAGTTGCAGAGATTTATGCATGAATGAAAAGTCATGATTAAATCAGAAACTCCCACGCCTCCCAGCTCTAGTAACTGCTGCTTCTCTGTATGACATTTTGTGTTTCTTCAACAATCTTAACTATTATTAGAGAAACTAGAAATCAAAAGGAGCCCTGCAAGAAACTTAGTGGGCCAGAAAATGGAAACTTTCCCTTAATTATTTTAAGAAGATCTAATATACACCAAAAGTAAACTTCAGAACCAATGTGCTATAATATACTTTATTTGGTAACATCTTTCATAAACACTGTGCCACTGAATGCAATATAAAATTAAACAGAATTCATTTCTTTATAGCTCTAATATTTATTTATGGCAAAAATACAGGGTTTTATTTTTTTAAAATGGCATCCCCTCATTTTTATTATTGAAATTAAATACATCAGAAATAAAGAATAAAACAAATTAAGTTGTAGACATTATTATTTACATTAAGGAAATTAACCCAACAGTATTTTTTTTATAACAAGGAATAATTTGTGTGTGGGACCACCTTTCTGGACTTTTGCCATGTGCTATGTTCTACATTTGCCCTTTGCATGTTGAGAGGTACACTGGACAGTCTGAAGATGGCTGTTCCAGGTGCCAGCTCCTGTAGATACAGTAGCAGTTTCACCACATGAAGCAAGGTGGAGAGAACAGAATGAGCTATTTAACAGTACCTGTGACAAAGGACCAAAGCAAACAACAGGGGAACAGCCTTTGTAAAGACTTGTAAGGAAAGACTAGTGGGTTGTAAAAACATGGTGCCTAATTATCTTTGAACTGGAGCCTGGACTGAATAGAGAAACAACAGAAATGTTCAAGAAGAGCTTATTGGTGATACAACCAGAACACTGTTTCAGCGTGAGAAAGCAGGGACATCATTATGTGAAGATGGAGTGCTTAGAGCTCATGTAAGCCAGGGAAAGGAATTTCATTAATCAAGAGAAAAGGGGATGAAGGCATGGTTGAGGATTTAAGCATGGATATAGCAAGATAAACATCTTGTATGCTTATTTGCAGATAAAAGATACAGAGAAGGAGAAGTAGTGTTCACATCCAAAGAGGACACCAAGGTTGGAGACTGCAGTGGTACATCCCTCATGCTTTACCCTGCAGCATTTGATTTCTAAGTCCAAAGGAAAGAAGAGAAGCACAGAGGAGACACAGATTTCAGTTTGAAGAATCTGGCTCTGCACACATATAGGTTAAGGACAGAAGTTACACATAAACCAGTATAAGTGATCGGAAACTGGTTTAAAGCTGTAACAGAACAGAAGTTCAGTGCGCACAGACCCATTTCAAAATGGCTGAAACTGGTTTAAGTAGGCGTGGATGGATGTAGTATCACACTTAACTGATTGAGGTTAAACCGATCTATGGAACTTCTGTCCCAGATCTCCTCTGAACTCAAGTTACCCCACAGTCCCCCAGCATCCCAGGATGCTTTGCAACTCCCACCAACCTCTCTCGCAGGGTAGGAAGGCTAGCCTCTGCTCCGCTGTCTGCTCCAGCCAAGCTCAGCCAGTCCTGCCCCTGGCCTGTCACAGAGCTGAAGCAGCAAAGCCCCTGCTCCAGAGCCCAGCTGGTGGGGAGTCTTGGGGCTGGCAACAGGGCCAACGGAGGCCCCTGGCTCAGCCCCACCGCCCAGCTGGGGGCTACACAACACAGGAGGGCCTTGCAGTGGAGACTTCTCTGGGATTCCAGCATTTCTCCCGCTGCAGTCCACATGGGCAAGCACCCCAGCCAAGCCCCCATGCCAGAGGCCAGGTCTGGCACAGGGGCAGGGCTGGGGCAATCACCCAGCTGGGCTACAGAGGGAGGAATGGTGGGCTGCAGGGGAAAAGGCCCCACCACCCAGCAGGCCTCCCCACACTATGCAGACCCCAGCTGGGCAGGGGGCCATAGCCTAGGTGGCTTTGTTCCCCCACCAGCCCCTCTCCCCCTGGGGCCACCAAGACTACCAGCTCTGGAAGCCTAGGACTCGGCGCAAGAGAGGGTGACAGCAGGGGTTTGGGGGCATGTGCCTGACAGTCAATCAGGGATGGCTGGTTGGTGTGCATGAACACCCGCCCCCACCCCCTTCTAGCCAGGCCAGTGCAGGCACTTGCCTGCTTCCCCCAACACAAGGGCGGAAGTGTGTTACATGTACTCAAGATCCAATCTGCACAGCTTAGAGAAACCCGCAAAGGTTGTATCAATATTGCCTCAGGCTTTTTGATTATCTGTACTTAGCCAGAGTGTGGTATAGGCAAGTTTTGTGACAGGGGCTCTCTAATAAAATAAATCAAATTAACTCTACTAGGTGGCCTCAGAGACATCCCCCCCATAAAGAAAGAGATGTTAAGTAGCTGCTTCTGAAGCTGTATAAGAAGCTTTCATTGAGGGTAAGCAGTCTGGTAGGAGGGAAAAGGAAGATTATGAACATAGGAATCAACTCAAGAGTGGTGGCCTCAACAGCTGAATGATGCACAATAAAGAACTGCATCTTCTGTGAGGGATGGGTCTCTGAACCTGAACCTACTCACTAACAACTGAGAGAAGATCAAATGATTCCTAACCCAAGAGGTGGAATACTTTTACAGGCTAACATGGCACTGAGGTGCTTGGGACTCGACTAGCTGACTCTAGAAGTCCCTTTCAACCCGAATGATTCTGTAAAAAGAACCAAAGCCTTGCTGCCATCCTGCTCAGGCCCTGCAAAGTCCAGAGGACACATGCTACATAAAAGGGCCACAATGCGAAGACTGAGAAATTCTCTTTGAGGAAAGATCACAGAGGATCATGTTTAGATGCATCTGCTAACACTTATATACGTTAATAACAACAGAAGGAAGCTCTCATCTAAAGAGTTATTCATTAGTGTTGCAAATGCTACTTACAGTGTTTACAATGTGCATACTTAGTGCTTGTTTATTAAGAAATTGCATGGCATTTTCTCCTTGAAGCTCACTGGGAAATGCTGTTAACATCTACAGTCAGATCTTTACACACACAATAACCCTGAGGCTTAACTCTGTGTAATGCTTCTTTATATACTCTTGAAAAGGCAAAACTCTGACTTGTGCTTTATCAAAGAGTTAACACGAGCTATAGGTAGAAGGGAAATGGCTATACATATTATTGTCTCATAATCCCCTAACTCGTTAAGTGACAAATGTGAAAAGCTAGAGATTGGAGATTTGGAGATTCTCTAGTTAGTCTGTGAAAAAATATCACTCTAAAATACTTAACCGAAAGAAGAAGAGATTAAGTTTACTTCATCAAGGCAAACAGGAAACATTAAATGAGCCAAACGATACGTACAATTGAGATTCAGCAGCACAGAAGTGCTAGCTATGAAGTTAAGATTAAAACTTAAGTATGTAACAAAAAAAAGCTCAAGTGGAACTAAAATATATGCATCTTATACAGAAATTGTATATATGTTTTTGCATAGTGGACTGTCATGAGATCAGACAGCAACTGACAAAACAATGTGAAAGCAGTGCTCTTCATGCTTTTATATCCAGTAAACATATATGCAACATTTATTAATGTGCGATATAGCAATCAAGTGCATCACACACTCATTTTTACTACATCAGGGTAAAGGCAAAAAGAGCAAAGAGGACTAAGAAATAAGCTTTTGGGTCTTCAGAGAAAAACAGAATTGGGATAGAAGGGACACTAGTAGAGACAAGCCAGAACAAAGCATTTACAGAAAGCTGCGATGTCAGGCCAAGAAAATGGAAAATCCAGTGGCAAAGAGTAACAACATAAGAAAAACCATGAGAGTAAGTAAGGAGTGGACAGCTGACTACAAATAGAAGAGTCATTTTCATCCTATGACTAGGTGAAATGAAAAAGCATCCTTCTTTGACATTTTGATCGTGTTGACCAGTCTGTAATGGATGGTTGACATACAAAATTAGAGGCAGAGAATCCAAAGAATTTAGCTATTAGAACAAAGTCTTGCTAAAAAATGAGAAGACAAGGGTGAAATTCTAGCAACAAAAGACACACAAACACAAAAGCAGGTCCAAATTCTGCCCTTAGGTGCTCAAACCTGCTTCTTCTCCAAGCCAAGGAGCTCTGCAAAGACACTGAAGAGCTTAATTTGCCTGACATCCTTCATTCTCTTTTTCCTGTAGAGAACACTGCATCCATCAATTCATGGCTGAACAACTGTTCTATACTTGTTTGATCAATTTAACAACTTGTCCTCATTGTTATGAAATAGTTGGCACAGAGGTCCAGTTACAAAATTTATGATGTCTAGTTGAACAATAATGGTTTTAGCCTTGGATTCTAGCAAATAAAAATACAAACCAAAAAAGGAATTAGAAGTGGGTGCTTTCCCTTGCGAAAAAGACAAAGACAATCTCTTCCTCTTACTGCACCTTTGAAAAAAATCTTTTAAACAAGAACATGGTCACATTGTTTTCCTTACAAGTAACATAAAGATTACTGCCTGGAAAATACATTTTTTTTTTATATGGGTAAAAACAAAAAAAAGTTTATGTAAAAAATAATTCATGAACAATCATTTGAACCAAAGTGGTTATTTAATAAGCAGTCAGAAATATTGAACAGTGAACTGGAATTAGGAGATATAAAGATTAAGAGAGGAAGAATCAAATGTTGTATATTGGCAGCAGCTTAGTGAACATCTCTCTCTCCACATATACAGCAACAGTAGACAAACATAACGCACACACTTCTCAGTGTGTGATCAGTGGTTTCATACCTGTTCTTACTTGGGGGACAAAAGAAGTTACAATTATTTCAGAGAAAAAACAGCTTGAATTCTCTGCGATGGAAGTGTGAAAGAATTAAGATGGCTATGATGTATGAGAATATTGATTATACCAGAGAAAATTGTATTTAAGTGGAGCAACAACTCTCATCACTAAGAGAGACTAAATTATTGTGCCAAAATCTGTCATATATAGAGCTCATCAGACAAAAAGGCTAGCCCCTTCATTCAAAACTGTAAAAGAAAAACATGGAATTTCAAGCTGATAAATTAATAATAAACCTCCGAAATTAAGCATATGCTACGCACATAGGAAAACTAAACATTACGAGAAATAGATATGAGGTAAGAGCCCATCAATGAATGAATAAATAAGTTTAAACTATGTAATTCTGGATGTATTCTAAGGGCCCTATGCTGCAACATAAAGAGTAAGAAAATGAAATATGTAATTTTAATTAAAATATTGTTGTTCTAGGACCCATCACACACAAGCAAAATAAAATAATTGATTTTGAGCTGAAATGTTGATTAATCAAGGAATGTTGATTTTTTAAGCTAAGTTAATACACATACTTTCATTAACATATTTATGCTTTTACAGTTCTAAAGTCATGGCCAGTACTGGTTTCACATTAACAGGTCTAAAAACAAAAGCTTCTCATTTATTTCAAGACTCAATGTTAGAAGTTACTATAAAAATAACTTTCCCCTAGCACTAACCTTTTACAAAAAGACAGTACAAACATTTCTGAATAATATTAATTGGAATTTTTTCAAATGATAAATAGGACTTCTTGACAAAATATACTAATTTGGGAAAAAAGCCACGATACCTTGTCCATAAAGGTTTAAATACAGCTGCTAAAAATCACACAGAACTCAGAATAAGATCTGAATGTGTTTTAAAGTTTTGGAACAGAAAACTAAAGGCTACAAAAATTTATGACAATATAAAATGCATATTTCTAGAATGGACAAATTAAAAACAACTTCCCAAGTGTAAGAACATAATCCAAGTCATGAAAACACCCAAACTATATATATTTCATCACATATAATATACTGTTTGACTCAGATATTTTCAATATGCAGAGAAGCACCCTCTGAAAGGTTATAAATGCTAATGCACAAAAGAACTAGAAACACAAAAAGACCACTAATCTTTGATACAGGTCCTAGGTATCCTTCTCAGCTGCTTTTAATAATAGACAGTACAGAGTAACACATGCAAGACTCTTCTGAGCAGTTACCAGGAATACAAAACAATGATATCCCATAATAACTTTGGCACTTGACTTAAAAACAAATCCTCCTTTAAGCAATGAAATCATCTGAAAACATAAACCTATCTTATGTTTGAATATGCACGCAGCATGGAGCACTAAAGGATCTCAACTAAAACAGACCCTACCTTTATATATTCACAGAGTTCTTTGTTGTCTGACAATAAATTGTAAGGGCAGTCATATTTAAAAGTAAAACCATTAGGCTGTGTTTATGGATGCTACGGCAGAGCCACTGAATGAATAACAAGGAAAGCACATTACCTTTAGCAAGTCTCCTCAGAATTTGACAACGGCATTTAAAAGAGACAGCTATCATTCTTGCTTACTGCTTTCAGTGGTAAAGTATACTCAAGGCTCTGCTCTGGTGGATGCAGCAGAAGCATATGAATTCCTCGCGCACATACCAGAAGAAAGGTAGTCCCAGTGGGGAGTGACAAAGCTTAATTCCTCTTGGCTGATGCAGAGATCAGCTTCATGTCATCCAGCAAAGCTGTGTCATTCACTACTACTACTACCACCACTATCACCACCTGCAGTATGAGCTCAATGGCTTAAAAGCAGTATTTCTTTAAAAGCCACAAAGCATCCAGTAGTATAAAATACAGACAATGATACTACACGGAGCCATTCTACAGTCTCTCACGTTTCCCCACTGTGCACGGAGCAATGGTTTCTGTTCCAGGAAAAGGGCCGTGCTTTTCAGCAAACGTAGGGATATTTTCCTTCCTTGCATCTCTCATTTCCTTTACAATTCTCCCTGAATAAGCAAGCAAAAGACTGGAAAACCTAGTTCAGGGTTGGGAGGAGGGAATATTTTAAAGTGAAAACTATATTTTAATTGAAAAGGAATTAGGTTTAACCTTAGAGAAAAGTAGGGAAGAAACAAATCACATGTCTGCTTGATTTTATCATCAGAAAAGCATTTTGACAATTACAGACAAGTATATTAAGGCAGTGGAACCAGAGAACCAGAGAGAGAGAGAGAGAGAGAGAGAGAACGAATGAGAGGAAGCGCAAGTATGATACAATGTTATGTAGGCAGGACCATGAAGCATTTGATCACAAAAAAACCCAAATAAAATGATGCTGCACAGAAAATACATAGTGAGCCAGGTTCCTTCCCCTTCCAGAGCCATGGGGGAGAAAGAAGAAGGGGGAACTAGGAAGAAAGAGAACAGTTTTAGGGCATTTCAATATTTATCTTGTAACTAAATCTACCTAAACCTTACAACATTTTATATACTGTACAGTATTGCTCCATTTCATCAGGAATTTTACATACCTATCTCTAGTCACACCTCAAACTAACCTCCCTTTGACATTTCATTCACAAAATAATAAAAGTTGAACATGATGCTTAAATTACAACTCCATCCCACCCTAGAAGACCAATCAAAAATGTCCTGATGGACAACACTCCATACCGGTTCTATGAACTTATAGCACAAATTTAAAAGTAAAACTGTGCCCATTTGACAAATGGTTCACTTGACAATAATCATCAAATAATTATCCCTCTATCACCTTCTCCTCCACTTTGGGAACACATTTAGCATTGCCTTCATATACTTCCCGACCCATTTATTTACTTCTGTTTCAAAATTAGCGAGGGTATTTCCTGGCAGGTTAATAAAGGCTACACTGAATTTGATCAGCTAGTGCTAGGATGCATGTTTGCTACAATGAGAGTTAAGGGATGGAAGAAGAACCAAATTGGCGGGGGGGGGGGGGGGGG
>NW_005842037.1:982152-1041563 GCF_000455745.1 Alligator sinensis | reverse complement strand
AAAAGGGGGGGGGGGGGGGGGGGGGGAGGTAAAAGGAAGAATGGGTGAATAAACATGTTCTAATTCATATGTTTCATTTGTATTTTATTAAATGTTAATAAAATTCAGCCAATAGACATGAAAAAGACCAACCAAACAGTTAGGTTTCATTTTCATTAGATCTAGATAGGTTTTGACCTCCTATCCTAAGTAGTGGGCAATCTGGTGAACATGCGTTTGGGGATTTGAACAGGCTTTCTCTGAAACTAAGTTCTGACATGGAGCTGTCGTGTATGGAAATTTGGGGGACAGGGAGTTGGGGTTTCCATGCATTGTTATTCACAGAAGTCCAACAAGCAACTAGGAAACATTTTGATATTATTTGTTGTTTGGACCCTTGTCTTTCTGGAATGAAGAATTCATTCAGGGAGGTTTGGGATCTATCATGGGTGGCGATTATCAATATAGTTTTTTAAGCAAGCGGTTTGCCAACATTTTTTATTGTGCCTTTGCTCAAGTAACAATCTCAATACCAATAATCTCACCTCTTGCCATTGTGTGTCCCATTTCCATTTTTTAAAGAAAAGGTTCTTGAAAAGATGGTGCCTAAACATACCTGGCAATGCCAGGTATCTTGACATTTCCTTGTCTCGTGTCCTCGCCGGTGTTACTATATAGAGAATGAATTAGTCTTGTTGGCCAATAAGCTCCATTTGAGAGTGGACCTCAGATCAAGCATCCATACTGATTTATTTAGATCTGTCAAAGGGCCTAGCAAGGACTAAGTTGTTTCAATGGCTTTAGTTATGTCTCTGACAAAAACAAGAGAATATATTACATGATTGTTCAGCTGCCCAAATAACTGTACTGTCTCACTCCTCCTGTTCAGTGTGCATACAGAAACACTGTGTAAATGTTGGGATATCTGCAGATTCCACAGGCAAATGTTTCCCAGATTTTCATTTCATTGGACCCAGTTCACCAGCTCTCTGCCTCTTCACTAGTTCACTATATCTCTGTCAGCACCAAACTGAGTTGACTGAGCTAGCAACACCTAGTTTAACATTAGAGATGGAAATAAGACATTTTCAGTGACAACCTTCTGGAATTCATGTCTACTCTTGTTTCATCATCAGCTACACTTGACAGTCTTTAGATCACATAAAGCACCCAGGTGTACCATGTTAAACACCACAAAGTGTCTGCAGCTCTCCTGTTGGAGGGAACATTTGCACCTGTGAACAGAACCCAGGCCATGCCTCTGCCTCTTTGTGCCCACCACACCCTGGAAGACAGAGCTGAAGGGATACATTGGGCACAAGGCAGAAGATGAAAAGCAGAGTTTGGACAGAGAAGCAAATCAAGCCCTTTGTGTTTTTAGTGTCTCACACATTAGTCTCCATTCTGAATGTGTAACACTGTAATAATAAGAAAAAATATATATATATATATTTCTTATTATTACAGTAAGTAATAATAAGAATTATTACAGTAAGTAATAATTTCTTATTATTACAGTAAGGGCTGCACAAGCAAAGGCATACGTTGTCCTTGATCTGAAAAGCTAATTATACTTTTTACTTTGTCTTGTAGATTATAAATGCATATGTTAAATAGTCTCAGAAGCATTGCAACAGCCACCTCTATCCAAATAGATACCGTTACTTTTGTTTATGCTTTTTTAGATAGCTCTTCAATCCTGTCATAGAGCTGGTATCCAAACCAATTTGAATTTCTCAAGTAAGATTTCATGAGGACTTTACTTTATGAAAGTGAAGATATATTGCAATTGCTGCATAGTCCATTCATCCGCTATTAGTTTTTTATTATTGTTCAAGAAAGACACTCAGGATAGTTTGGCACAATTTGTACTTTATATACTTATGGGCCTTATTGCTTGAGTTTTCACCCGTTCCTATATTTTGTAAGACATCAAAGTCACTCTTCTATGAAAGCAATTGCCAAAATTGCTTCTCTATTCTTTCTAAGGTCCTGATGCAGGAAGGAATTTAGCATGTCTTATTCATTTTAAAGAGCTTTCCTGAATACGAGTGTGTCTCTGAATTGGAGTTTTACCACTTGGTAAAAGGTACTCCACTTTTGCTGCTAAATTCACTGGTATTACTCCAGTAGTTGGACACTATTTTATTGAGATTAGGGATGGACCTGAAGGACTGCAACATCACAGGGTGACATGCCAATGAGATCTGGTGGGAGTGGCCATACACCTTTGGCTGTGTGGCACATGTACAGTGAGCTCTCTTCGCTGTGCACATGCCAATGTCAAAGGGGTGTGGCTGCATCTCCCTTGCTGCATTCATGGATCTACCCATGCTCAGGATATATATTAGGGATGTGCAAAGCTTTGGTTGCCGATTCGATTCAGCAGAGATTCAGCCCAATTTGCTGGCCGAATCTCCAAATCCAAATCCAATCAGGAGACCCATTAATCTCTCCAAATCAAATCAGAAGCCTCCGATTCGATTTGGAGAGATTTGATGAGGACATAGACACTGCTTTATATGTTTTTTCCATGTACCTTAAGGTACCAGGCAGCTTGTGAACACTGAGATGGTGGAGAGGATAGAGTGTCCCACGGGAGTGTGGGGAGGTCCCCAGCGCGCTGGGCGGCAGACATGGAAGTAGACCAGAAGCATTTCTGGTCCACTTCTGGGTCCACCATGGAGTGTGCGGGGGACCCTGCCAATTCCGGGTCCACCGCCAAGCACACAGGCCCCCTGTCCCCCCATGGGACACTCCATCCACCCCATCATCTCAGCATTCATGAGCCAGGCCTGGTACCTCGAGGTATGTAGAAAAAACATATAAAGTTATGTCTATGGCCGAGTCGCTGATCCTCCGAATCAAAATCGAATCTTCAGATTTGGATTTGGCCAAACTGAATCGGGACAGTGATCCAAATCAGTTAATCGAGTCACTGTTCCCCAAATGAGGCTGAATCCAAATCAAATATGGCCCACTTCACAACCCCCTAATAGATATCATTCAAATCTAATAACTGAGCCAAAGTTCATTTTAAAAAAGGGTGGTTACATTCAATAAAATAGGAATAAAAAGATCAGAATCCTAGTGAATGATAAAACAGCTAAGAAAATGCATAGCAAAACTGCATGGACATCCACAGTGTGTGTGTGTGTGTGTGTGTGTGTGTGCATGCGCGTGTGTGAGAAATTTCAAGTGTATGCACTCACTGTATTAACAAGCTGCTTGCCATCTCCTAGTTGACTATGGTGCTTTATTACTTCATGTTTAAAAGCATGCATCAGTAAAATACACACACATTAGAAACTTCCCTAATTTATTCTGTTTCTTTATTAAACGGTTGTCTCTAGTATTTACTCTGCTGTATGTGTAAAAACCTGGATTTTGTTTGTTTTCTTTTTTGTTAACCTTTATTTCTTTGGGACCTGTATATTCATAGTATCTATTGTGAACTCATATTGTTGCTTGTGTTCTTTTTCTTACAAGTTTTAAATGACTATAAATAGGCATATTTATATGTGTGTGTGAATACCAATGTGTGTATGTGTGTACACACACACACACGTGCACATAAATATGCCTATTTATAGTCATTTAAAACTTGTAAGAAAAAGAACACAAGCAACGAGTTCACAATAGATACTATGTATACACACACAATGTATATAACAAGTATATATTATATATGCACTATATATGTTATATATATATATTACATATTATATTACATATACATACTTGGATAACTAAAATCCCATGGTAAATAATCAACTGTGTGTCAGAAAATGAAAGAAGCTTATTTTCACATGACAAAATAGGCAGCATTTATATGCAGAATTTCCTTTAAAAGGCCATCTTCTAGCTAACCTTTACCAAACCGTCTTTGGGGAGAAACTTTTACAATGACAACATGAGTTAAATTTCTTTGAAGTAAACATGAAATATAGGAGTAATATCAAGTAATTGTTTTAAATAGAATAGAACATCTTAACTTTTATACAATATAACATTTCCAATATGAGAACAGAGTATCTAAATGGCTGACAATAAGAATTTTTTGTCAACATGTTTGTTTGTTTGAATAGAAAATGCAGTTTCAGAAAAATGGCCAATAAATTTAATCAGAATTATATCAGAAAAATGCATTTGAAATATTTAGTTTCTGCTCAGTTCAAGTGACTCTGTGTAAGAGGAAAACAGGACTAGAAGAGACCTCCTGGGTCAGCCAAGTCTAGTCCTTTGCTCTTGTTGACAGTTACATCGTGTAATTCTTTTCATACGCTTATCAAGCTCCACCTTAAAAGCAATTGATTTCCTTGCCTTTACAGATCTTAAGTCAATGTCTATCTAACATGGCATACCAATGCTACAATTTGGGTGCCACACATTCTTTATCTCCTCTGTGCACAAGGTTTCCTGGCTGGAATACAACCCCCATGATGCACTGCAAACTTCCATTATTAGTCAAGCTATCAAAGGTGCATGATAGGACATGTAAACCAAGTCAGAATATCTACCCATACAAGAGAATAAGGATACGAGACATTCAAATTACAATTCCTGGGAAGCAGTAAGGCAGCTCGGGGGCACACATTTATATCAATCAAGTCAAGCCAAAACCAAGCACTTGGACTCAGCTCAACAAACTGAAAATATTTTGATTCAAGGGTGCTTAATTGTTTTGCTTCTACTGGAAATGCTGAAGGGAAACGTGTTAAAATATTTCTTTCACTTCCATATAAAAAGAAGTATTTTGCTTTCTCCTAGTTTAGTATTTGATTTTCAACCAACTAACAAAAATTTACAAATGTAAATTTACAAACAACTGGTAAATGTCTATTATAAGGCCCCACAGGTGCAGAGACAGATTTCATGGGGGCTCTGTGTGGTTACACTGGTCTGCCCACAGGCACCATATTACAGGATTGGGAACTCTGGCCACAGCTCATTACTCAATTGTTACAAATGCTAAAAAAACACGCTAAAGCAATGGTGTATGTCCAGAACAACACTGTATTACTTTGGAACAAAATTTACTTCCTAGACCTTGATCTTTCCCCTCACATTCAGACACTCAGAAGTTCCCAGTGATTAAAAGATACTTGGTTTCAGTGTCACACATCTTCATGCATTCAGATAGATTGTACATATTTTGCAAGTCACTGCGTATCTAATTTCGCTTATCATATTTTGCATTGTCACTTACTAAAATTACACTGTAGATACCTGCAATATCATAACATTTAACATCCCTACCTATCCACTTGTAAAATATACAAATAGTAAGACAAAGAAGAGTCTGCAACCTTGCTTGCTAAAATAGTTTAGTGATCTATCAAATATTACCCAAAGGATGAATGAATTATAATGGTGAAAGATTGTCACCAGAAGTTTAAAAGTGAATTTTAAATGTAGGTTTATTATGCTTAGCTAAAGAACTCAAAGGCTCCATTAAAATCAGAGTCTAAATGTGCTAGACATGACATGAAGATGTAGTACAAAATAGCACTTGCTGTGAAGACTTTGACAAAAGCCAACATTTTAAAAAATTCCTGCAAAAATGAACAATTGAAAAATTATATTTGAAAATACTGAAAATGTGGAGTATTTTAATTGTACATAGGACACATTGCTTATATTTAACATGTTGCAGCATCCATAAACACAACCTAATGGTTTTACTTTTAAAAATGAGTGTCCTTAAAATTTATTTTCAGACAACAAAGAAATCTGTGAATATATTAAGTTGGGTCTGTTTTAGTTAAAATCCTTCAGTTTTCCATGCTGTGTACATATTAGGGCATAAGACAGGTTTATGTTTTCAGATGGTTTCATTGCATAAAAGAGGATTTGTTTTCAAGTCAAGTGTTAAAGTTACTATGGGAGATCAAGTGTCTTTTTGCTATAGCATTTTAAGATCTGAATAACACATGCAGATCCTGTCTCGCAGTTCAATTCATTAAAAACAAAAGATAACCTAGTCTTGTGAATACATTTTATAAAATTATGTGCAAAATTAGATTTTAGAAAATGTACACCTCTTTTACATAATATCAATCTTCTTGTGCGTGCCACAAACAGCAAATAACTAGTTCATATACTATGCCCTTCTAAACCATGCTGTATAACAGATTCACAGAAATGTTAAATCTTTCCAACGAGCATGAATAATTGGTGAGGATTAAAATCCCCCCTTTCAGTAAAAGCATGATTTTTATTGCAAAAAAACAAAAAACAAAAAAACCCCCAAACCCTAAGAGATATTTGTTTAAATGGAGGGAACTGTTCTCAGTCAACCTTGGATGTAGGCTAGTAAAACTCAGATCTTCACTCCTAAACTCATTTCATTTACTGTAAAATACATGGTTCATCTGTTCTGATCAAGGTTTTCACAACTACAAAACTTTTGCTTAAATATTAATTGGGGGCTTAAGGGAATTATAATCTACAGAAATACAACATTGGCTACAAAAACAATGAACTTAGCAGTTCCATTAAATTGTCTTTTTAAACCGGCAATTATAAGTGTAATCTCAACTATTTGATAACTTGGGAGAAAAATCTATGCAGATACAGTTCATAAACTATTTTAGATACAGCACCACACCTGATTTAAATCCACAATATTGCAGCATGTTCTTGGTTTCATTTCATGGGAGGAAATAAAGCAAAAAGGCATGCTTTCTTTCAGAAATATTACTGAGAATTCATCCTAGTATCTCTTCTGTCAGAATGATTCATAAAGGACCACAACTTTTTGAAATGTAATGAAATAAATCACAACCAAGGCAATTTTTCACCAATACTGGAAGCAGAAGCACTAATAAAAGATGATACAAATTAAAACAAAATGAATTCTGCACTTTCAGTACATTTGCAAATTTCAAAGAGAGAAACAATAAATAACCCCAACCCCCCACCGTGTACTTAACTCAACATGCATATAATTACAGTCTCTAGGATTTAATGTAATCTCAAAAATAAGAGATGTCTCTGTCTTGCAAGTAGTTTCCACATGCTGCAGTACATGGCTAAATACTTCTGTAATTACAATCCCTATAGGGCTTTGTACTTTTTCAATTAGTTACAAAGATGACCTTCCTGCAGATACACCAGTCTTTATCTCCTGGAACACAAGAGTTAGCTTTTCAAAAGCAAGACTAGTAAGAACATTTGTTAGCTCCTAAAGGCATTTGATTTGAAAATCTTTTGGGGCTAGTCAGGGGATTTTACCTGGTCTAATCAAATTGTTATAGTGTGGTTATATTTATCCTTTATATGAGGGAGTAAAAATGCTAAATATAACACAGCATAAAAACTAAAATGTAATTAAGCATTTCATATGCTCAATATTATAATTCAAGTGGGGTAAAAGCTTCTTATACTTAGGAGAAAACAGCTGCTTTGACTTTCCTTTAAAACCATAAGATTATGCTAATACTACTAAAACTACTAGAACGAAAGTGGAATGATTATACCTTTCCCTAGCCGTTTTATTGTGTTTCTTCATTTATTTTTATGAATTAGTAAAACATCTAACAGCCATGAAATCTGAATACAGCATGAAAAAGTAACGTGTACTGTAAGTTATGTAACCATATTGTATTAAGTATGAGGATTATTTAGTATAAGGGTCTATTATAGGAGATGTTCAAGCATTAACTGTAAATATTTTATAGACATGCCTTTTTGTTCAAGATACCTTGAAGCAGACAAGAAGAGGTTATAAGATGATGATGCAGCATAAAAATGAAGTAATATGGCTTACTCAGCTTCAACCCACACATTTCTGATACGTTGAAAATGCAGAATTGGACTGGAAAAGCTGATTCGTTGATAAAATGATATTTCTCTGCATATAAACCACAAGATGGCATGAGTGCATTGACTCCTTTGTGAAAACGAAGCATTTTTGTTTTGAAATTATGACCAGGAAGTGGTTCGTTGTTATTTGACTAGTGGCCAACCAGTTAAGAACCCCTACTTTTTTCCTAGCATTACAAACTGCTGTTAAAACCTGGCAAATTGAAATAGAATCAGTATGTCTCTAAAATCTACAAGATGCACTGTGAAGTTCAGGGAGAAGGATCAAATACGTCACACAGGACAAACCTGGGTTGCAGTGGCTGACTGCGCTATGAACGTGTTGGGTTTCTTCTACAACAGTGGTTTTCAACCTGTGGTGCACAGACCCCTAGGCATAGGCAGAGGAAGTCTGCTTATGGTTTGAGGGGGGGTTAGCCCCCCACCCCCAAACTAATTTTGTGGTGGCTGACGACAGCAGCAGCACCACCATGGCACCACTCAATGTACATCTAGGCCAGAGTCCCACGTGCGCTCAGCTCCGTGTGGCTGAGGAAGAAGAGGCTAATTGCGCATGTGTCGAATTGTGCGGAGCACAATGGGAGTTGCAGTTTTCATGCTGAAGCATGCACTTAACCCTCTCGAATAATATTTTCTTCTTCTGTCTATGCCCATAGGACTCCAAAGACTATGTCTAAGGGGCCTGAGAAAGAAGACTGTGATCAATCAAAATATGTGAATTCCCACACTTACAATTCAAAGGGGTCAGCACCTCCATTTGAAATTGTTTTAGGGGTATGCAAATGAAAAAAAGGTTGAAAATCATGGTTCTACATCATGGGGAGTGGGACAAGTAGCTAATATGCTGAATGTGTTGTTTACATATACAGCACAGTCTCTTAGCTCCTTCCAGCATATGCCATGAAATAACAACAGTAGATATAGTCAGGAGAGGAAAGCATTCTTGTAATGCAGTGGAAACAGCAAGATGTATACTGAGCACAGCAAAATTTGTTGCAAAACCTGTTTGAATGATCTCTTCCTCTGAAGCCCATCCTCAGGGCTGGCAGTTTGCTTTCACATTCTTTAATCTCTATTTCAGTAAAAGTATGTTTCAATAAAGTGTAAGGGAGACAAAGGCTCCTGAATTTTTGTGTACTGTAAACATTTGTGTCTGTTTTGTTGGATGCCTTGGGCCTTTCTCTAGTCCTCATCACCATGCTGTAAAACCAGTCACACTCACTAAACTCTTTACAGTTATAATTAAATTGCATGTCTTTTATTAATCTATACGTTGAATTTTATAAATATAACTCATTAGTAATTGAAGCACCCTTTGATCATCAATTGATCTGGAACTGAAAACCTTTCACCTAAATTTTAGAAGATAATTGAGATCCACGAGGGCTTATCTCCATGGGTGACTTCTCCACAGACAGAATGACCTCTAAGGCATGCTGTGCAGGACTAAACCTCTTCCTTTTCCTTTGCTCAGTTAGAGGAAGTCATATGGTGCAATCTGGAACCAGTGATGCTCAACTTCTCTGGCCCCACAAGCTGGATGATTGGTGCATGGTGCTTGGATCCAGAAGGGGGCATCAGGACACTAGGTCTATCTGCACGTGTGGTTCAACATGCCAACACAGTCCTATGTTCCAGATCTGGCCACAGAGCAAGCTCACACCAGAGTGATCTGGCACGTGGAGCCATGTCACGCAGACTGCAGGGCTTGCCATGAATCTGCAAATTTGGTGGTGGGGAGCAATGGCAGTATTAATTGTTCTTGGAACAATTAAAGCTGTTACCACTTCTCCTGTTGCCATATTTCCAGACCTGTGGGAAGCCCCATGTGCTGGATGACACAGCTGTGCAGATACCTCTGGTTTAGTAAATTGTGCCCATTTGAACAAAACACAAGATCTAGGAACTAGGGCATTTATACACATATTTTTTTGTCCTCCAATGTGCTGGAGATCCGCCACTCTGGAGCAGACTCGATTAATTAAGTCTGCTCCGCATGTAAGCTGAGGCGAACTGCACTGTGCCGTGTGCAGTTGCATAAGCAGCAAAATGCAAGTCAGCATGCAGAAAATCACGGCAGTGCACTTTTGACCTAAAGCATCTCTGATGTATTTTTGTTCAAAAGCGCACCGCCGCCATTTTTTCAGTACTGATGTGCATTTTGCCGCATATACAACTGCAGTGCTTGCATGTGTAAAAATGCCCAAAGGACCCAGGCCACCTCTATAGAGCAGCAAACAGCAGCTTGGCAAGCAATTACTCTAAAAGGACTTAGGGGGCATACTGGATAAATAACTCAACATGAGTTCCCAGTGTAACACTGTGCTAAGAAGGGAAAATGCAATTCTTGGATGTATAAATAGGGGAGCAGTGAGTAGTTCAGAAATGATTTTACCTTTGGGCACTGGGAGACTGATAATAGGATCCTGTGTCCAGTTGTGACATCTACATTTTAAGAAAAAGGCTGTGAAAAAATTGAAGAAAGTGCAGAGAAGAGTAGCAAAAGTGATTCGTAGACAACAAAAAATTACTTAATGAGAGACTTCAGCCATTTTGAAACTAGTTTATGTGCAGTGAATTTCTGTTCTATTACAAATTTAAACCAGTTTCTGATCACTTAAACCGGTTTACGTGTAATTTCTGTCCCTAGCCAAATGGATTTAAGATAAACCTGGTTGAATGTAGAATGTCAGACTTAACTGGGGTGGGCAAACAGGAACAGGATGTGTTTCAATACGGACAAGTGCAGGGTGCTGCACTTGGGTAGTAGGAACCAGCAGCACACTTATACGATGGGGAACTCCCTACTTGAGAGCACGGAGGCGGAAAGGGATCTTGGTGTCATTATTGACTCCAAGATGAACATGGGCCGACAATGCGAGGTCATGGTTGGCAGGGCTAACCGGACCTTGTCGTGCATCCACAGGTGCATCTCGAGTAGAGCCAGGGAGGTGATCCTCCCCCTCTATGCGACGCTGGTCAGGCCGCAGCTGGAGTATTGTGTCCAGTTCTGTGCGCCCCATTTCAGGAGGGATGTGGACAACATGGAGAGGGTCCAGAGGAGGGCCACCCGCATGATCCGGGGACAACAGGGCAGACCCTACAGTGAGAGACTGCGGGACCTGAACCTATTCAGCCTCCACAAGAGAAGGCTGAGGGGGGACCTGGTGACCGTCTATAAACTCACTAGGGGGAACCAGAAGGGTTTGGGGGAGACGCTGTTTCCCCTAGCCCCCGCTGGCATAACAAGGAGTAATGGGCACAAGTTGATGGAGAGGAGGTACAGATTGGACATCCGAAAAAACTACTTCACAGTTAGGGCGGCTAGGAGCTGGAACCAACTTCCAAGGGAGGTGGTGCTGGCCCCTACCCTGGGGATCTTTAAGAAGAGGCTGGATACTTACCTGGCTGGACTCATCTGAGTCCCGTTTTTGTTTTTAGGGTGGTTTTTTTTTTGGGTTGTTCTCCCGCCCTGGCGGGGGGGCGGGCTAGAAGATCTATTAGGTCCCTTCCGACCCTGTAACTATGAAACTATGAAACTGATTTGGGTCAAAATGGTTTATGAAATTTCTGTCTCAGACCTCTTTCTGGTTCAAGTTAAATCACAGTCCCCCAGCATTTCCAGCCCTGGGCTAGACTGAGCTATTTGTTCCAGCAGAGAAGAGTTTTTTTTTGGGGGGGGGGGGGGGAAGGTCAGGGACTGCCCCTCCTCCAGGAAAACCCCAGCTGAGGTCTGGGGCCAGGGAAGGGGGGTTAAACTTCCCTTGCCCCAAGTACAGAGCTGTCCTGCCCTGGTAAAAACTTACTGCTAGCTGCAACTGTTGACTACAAATCCCAAAGGCACCTGGAAGCAGGAAGAGGAAGTGATGAGCAAACCTGCAGAGTCCTGCTGCTGTGATTCTGACCTGCAAATTCCAGAGACCTCAGGGGCAGGAAGAAGAAAAAGCAAACACACAGCCCATTCTGGCTACATGCCACAGAGCCATGCTCTAGCTCCCCCTGGATTCTGGCCTGAGCCACTGTGGGTATGTGCCTGCATTTCCTGAATCAAAAATGAATGTCTGTCCAGTTGTTTCTCAGTTTAATCTCTGTAGTTTAAACTAACCTTCAAAGTCTGAATCAATCAGCCTCAGGCTTTTTGACTGTCTGTACTTAGCCTTCAAGGCTGAATGTTTTTGTTGAAGATATGCTTTAGCATAGGGGTGGCAACCTATAAGCTCCTGTGTGCCAGATCTGGCCTGAAAAGCAATTTTATCTGGCCCCTGAAGCCAGGACACTGCAACAATTTGGTGCCAGTTATAGAGAAGGGAGAAAAGGAAGCCAGGTCAAAAGCGGTGGCCTTCTTAAGATCAAGCTCTGTTAATCTCTGTTGGTGATTTAGTCTACCAGTCCTAAGAGGTTCCCATCCGCTGCATTCAGTCAAACACACGTTAACTGGGGGAATTTCTATTGCCTGTAATATACAGGAAGTCAGAACAAGCGGCCATTTTGGCTTTAAAAATCTATGATGCACTGATAATAATGTGACTACATCTTGCTGTCGGGTATCTGCTTTATTTCTTTAAACTGTACTTAAACGTAGACAGGCAAACTTATAAAATGTTGGAACTATACCTAAAGAAAATATTTGCAGGATGCGAAAAGTTAAACCCCCCCCCCCCATTATTACATTATTGAACAACTTAAACCTATATAAATGAAATTTAGCTACTTTTAGAATCGTGCAAAACCTGTTAACCAAAAATGTACTTTTAATAGCCCTCATTTTTAAAAATTATTTTAGCAATCACAAACCACAATATAAATATAAATATTGCCTTGTTAAACTGCCCTTGTATTATTGTTTAATGTTTTCATGTCCTAAACTACTGTATAGGCTTAATATATTAAATTACTGCTCCATTCATTCATTCCCAAAAGTGACAGAGTTTCAATAGTGGGAAACATCTCTCTCTCTGTAAGACCATTCCTCCTCCCTTTTGCAGTAACATAAGTGCAAAGATTCACAGTGCCATGCTATAAAAATGGGATGCACAAGTACAGGTGAGATTAGAAGTTACAATTAAGCCTTATTAAAGACTCTTAAAACATGAAGGATCACAAATTCACACTCAGCATCAAGTGCTAAGTGCACCTCTAGATGTCTTAAAGTTATGCCATTTGAAATGAAGATTTTCTTTGAGCTGTCCTAATAAGCTAGACTTTGCCTACCTTCTAATCATTGGCGATGCGCAGGGGGTGCATGCGGGTGCACGTGCACCCCTGAGATTGGCAGTGCAGCCCCTGAGAGAAGCCCTGTGGGCGATCACCGCTTGCTCCCCTTCGCTGCTGACACTGCCGGTGGCATCTGCAGGTGGTTGCTGATCACTGCTGCCAACGGCATCTGTGGCGAGGGGGATGTTCACTACCACTCCCTGCTGCCGTTGACACCGCTACGGCCACCTGCGGGACCACTCCCTGCTCACCGCCAACATTCCCCTGTCGCCTGTGGGCAGTTGCCATGCCCCCACCCCAGCCTCTGGAACCACGCATCATTCATACGTCTAATTGTTCAGGGGAGACCAAATGACCAATTCACAGTGCTCCAGGATCCCAGGAAACACTGCTCCCAGGTGGACTAGCTGTCCCCATGGACTCTGATGTGCCCCCCTTCCCCCAGTGTCAGCCTGAACAACAGAGCAGCAGCTGGTGACTTGGGGGGAGGCGGGGAGCTGCTGAGATTTGGGGGGATACATCCACAGTACCACACACAGATGGTGGTGGGGGAAGGGGGTGTGCATTTGTGTTCCCAGTGTGTGCCTCTGGCTGCTGCTCAGTGGCAATGGTGGGGGGGAGAAGGGGTGGTACCACACACGCTTCTCAGTTCTGCACAGGCCCATGAAGTCAGAAATGGCCCCTTCCCCACTGCTACCCCCATACCATGGCTATACTGCTCAGCAGCAGCAGAAGGCATCCAGGAGACATGATTCCCAGTCATTCTCATGAGGTGGTCACTCTTTCTTCCTCCAGAGTGACATCAGGGGCAGCCTGAGGAGCTCTAAAGGTAAGAATCCTCCCCCCTCCCCTCTGCTCCCATTCCTAGCTAATCCCACCCCAGGGCTCTCCTCTGTCCCCACCCCCCCAATCCCTAGGGGCTCCCCCTCCTGCCACCTTGTCCCTTGAGGCTCACCCCTGCCCCTGTGGCTGCCACTAGTGTCCCTGGGGAGCAGGCAGGTAATGGGGCCACCCTGCACAGCCCAGAGAGCAACAGCAGTAGGTGGGATCCGCTTCCCAGCTTGATCCACTGGGACACTGCTGGCAGCAACAGATAAGCAGAGAGCTTCTGGTGGGGGGAAGGAGGGAATACAGAACAGTGGCGATCTGGGGTGAGTAGGTGCAATCAGGGCTCCTGAGGCGAGTAATGATCAATTTGGGGTGGCAAATGCAATCAGGACTATTAACGGGCGTGGCGAGTGTGATATGGGCCAGCAGTGGGAAGGGTGCAGGAAGCTGGTGGGCCCAATCCAGTGGGCAGGGGGGTGACAGAGGCCTGATTCAAGCCAGTGGCAATCAAGAGTCTGGGTGGACCGTGGCTGGTGGAGTCCCAATATCAGGCACCACCCATTTTTGAGGCCTACACTGCCCCTGAAAGCAGGTGGGCTAGGCAGGCACAGAGCCAATGTAGCAGCTCCTAGCCACACCCCTGCTCTCCAGCCTGCCAATGGCAGGTACAAGCAGTGAAAGTTACAGAGGGTTTTAGCCCTTAACATGCCACTGCTCACAACACGTGCTAACTTTAAAACCAACTAACATTCCTTAAAGTTAGCATGTGCTAATTGTAGAGTGTAGCTATACCCTAATACACATGATGTTATCTAGGTAAAAAAAAAGATGACGTCTCTAGTGTGTATGGCCAGAAAACCTTATCAGAAAAGGGGGGGGGAGGGGTTAAATAAAAGAGACATCTCCAGATATTTTACTAGGATTAATACAACAAATGAGGGTTATACTTTAACTATTTGTAACCCATGTCTCAAGGAAGTGAAGGTTGATAATCCACAATCTTATTTTAATAGTCTTCTACCATGGGTCATTTATGTCTTAATGGCCCCTCACTGCTATTTATTTCATTTTTAATACCGCCTTTTAAAGCTCCCTTAAAAATATAGAAGTCAAGCTAGATAAAGGTAACACATTAAACTTTGTACATATACTCGTCAAATTTTCACTGTCTCTATTTCTTGAAGTACAACTATAAATCTCCCAAGGCAAATATGACATTACATATGAATGTTCAATGACAAAATGAGAACAACTAAACATGAAATTTTTGCTATGCATTTATCAATTGCCCAATAAAAAACTAAAACCTGTTTGTCAACAGAATAAATGATTCCCCCCAGAAAATACATATGTTCATAAAAAGCTAAAGCAAAGGCAAAATATTCGTCTGACTTCATAGATATTCATTATTCACTCATATATAGAGTGTATAATCACAATGATTAATACATTCAAAGAATTATGTATGGACATCATTCAGTTAGTAATAACAATTCAATGTTTTGTATTTTTTTCTAATGCTTGTTGAAATTTAGTAAATGAATTATTATATTCTGATTTCTCAAGCACCAATATTTCTAGTATTTTAAAATAATATTGCAAATATATCAATATTTTTTTAAATGTTGTATTGCCACCTATCATTTTCTCAAATTATTGTACAGGAAGAGTAACAAATTCATAGCTAAAACTGAGGCTAACATCCTATTAATAATGTCCAGTTTTCAGTTTCCCATCCAAGGATCCTGACCTCTTGAAATACTGAATGCCATATTTCATCCCACAGTAGACAGAAGTGTCTGGGAAATGGGATAAAATATTGAAAAGGATTTTTTAAAAACTGAGATTTCAAAATTAGCCATGTACCAAGAACAACTTTGCATGGAAACTCCAAGCTTGTTTTATTTTGAAGTCACTGCTAACTAGAAGTTGCCGTTTAGCATTTTCTCTAACATTCGATGGGGTTTCACAAATAGATTTATTTAAAACAGCTTGTGGTGTCTGCTACTATAGTGAGCAAAATGGGATGACATAAGGACCGAATAAAGTAGAGAGAAAAAGGGCCAAATGAATGATGAAGGAGGGGCACTGAGTTAAGGAAAATCTTGAACAGCCTGCTTTTCTTGAATATAGGATCTTTTATCTGACTTGCACTACTCAGACTCTGGTGTTTGCCCTATAGGACTGAAGAGAAGACTGCACAGAGCTGTGCACCGCTTTGGTGACGTGGATGTGTACAAACTAGAAAATACATAAAACCTTTCAAAATACACAAATGAGTAAGACCTATCAGATCACCAAGTCCATCTCCTGGCCAATACAGGATTCTACCAGCCACTAGTACTTTCCCCAGTTTAATTTTATACATTCACAACTGCTCCTTTGAGAATTTACACAGCTTAATCAAACTCACCAAAAGGAAGATTTTATTAATACAAATTTTGCCTTAATCTCATGATGTTTGTCAGTTTTAAACTTCAAAGTCTCCCTAAAGAAGGCACTTCCTTCTTTCAAATGTTACGTTCTCCTCTTAACTGGTGCTCAGGTACAAATAAGCTACTTACATGTAACTACTTATTTTTACGTCATAAACCAAGCTCTCCAAGCCTTGATCTTTCTAGCTGGCCTTTACTAACCTCCCTCCACTTTGTCACTCTCTTATGAGAACTGAATTCAGCGGTCTAGATGAAATCTAGCCTGGACAATTGCTTCCCATATCTGTGACATGAGGCCCCCAGACAGAGCATCTGTAAGTGTTCTGCAAGTTGGGCTGCCATTTTCCATAGCAAACTCATGTGTAATTTGCTTTCCAGTATCTCTCCAGGGCTAAAGTACAGATAGTCAAATAGCCCAAGGCTGTATTGATTTAGTTTCTGCATGTTAATCTAAGCTGCAAAGATTAAAACAATAAGCAAATGAACATTCACTTTTGATTTATGAAATGAAGACATATGCCTGCAGTGGTTCAAGCCAGAAACCAGGGGCACTTGAGCACGGCTCTCTGGCATGTAGCCAGCATGGGCTGTGTGTTCACTTCCTCCTCTTCCTGCTGCCAAGGTCTCTGGAATTTTCAGTCCAGAATCACAGCGGCAGGACTCTGCAGGGTTGCTCATCATTTCTTCTTCCTGCTTCCAGGTGCCTCTGGGATTTGTAGTTCACAGTCGCAGCCAGCAGCACTAAGTAGGCAGGGCAGGACAGCTCCATACTCAGGGGAAGGTGACTTTAACTCCCCTTCCTGGCTTCAGACCCCAGCAGAGGTTTGTCGGGGGGCAGGATTAACAGTGAGCCAGCCAGTGAGGCTGGTGAGCCAGCCATCATTGCTCCAGCTAAGGAGCAGAGAGGCGGGACAAGCCCTGCTCTCTGGAGCAGACAGCATAGCCCAACCCAGGGCTGCAAAATGCTGGGATGCTGGGGAAATGTGCTTTAACTTGAACCAGGAAGGGGTCTGGGACAGAAATTTCATATATTGGTTTTACCCAAATCAGTTAAGTTTTATATCACATTCAACTAGATTTATCTTAAACCAGTTTTAGCCATTTTGAAACTAGTTTATGTACACTCAACTTCTGTTCTGTTACAGGCTTAGACCAGTTTCTGATTACTGAAACTATATGATCGCTTCAAAGTTATGTGTAACTTCTGTCCCTAGCCCTAGTTGGTCCCTGTGAGCATTAACACTTTCTAGGTTTTCCCTTCATATCAGATCATCACATTTTAAATTATTTCCCCAAAGATATTTTAATTTTTCACCAAGTCAAGTCTTGTTTTCCTGGGTTACATTTACATTGCCAGTTCCTTTAAGGACCCTGCTACATGTTCAAATGAAAGCTGGAAAGAAACCAGCTTCTGAGTTGTTACACATTTTCAAGCACTAATTTTATAATTGCTTGGCTCTTTTTATAGCTAGAGTGACATTTTGATTGCATGGTAATTGCTTAGCATGTATGGCTGGTCTAAATTTATTAAATGATTAACCAGTTAATTATGTAATATATGTAATGTATAGGAGGGACCTGACACATTTCAGTATGGCTTCACTATTACTATTATTCAGATCACCCAATTTAATATTGTGTGGGCCGGGAGCGACCCGAGCTCTTTTTCATGCTGCACGCGGGCTGTGGCCAGCAGCCCGGGCACGCTGGATCGGAGAGGGAGGGCGACGAGCTGGAATTAGGCACAAATGCTTAGCGGTAGTTTTAAAGATTGTTTACTTACACCGAGATGGCAGTGGTGTAGGCTGAAAAACTTGCTTGAGTTGCGGTTACAGACACAGGCAACACGGACGGTCACGTGGAGTTTGCTAGGCTCCACGGAACAGAGCTCCGGATGCTCTGGGTGAACGAGCCACCAAAATCGGAATCGGAAATACGTCTTATAAAATTTGCGCTCGAAGACGGGAAGAGGTGGGCGATGGATCAGGTCGCCAAGCTCCTCTGAATCTCACACAGGGTCTCTATTACCCTGCCGTGTATCCAGAGTCCCCACGAGATGGATGTGGAGTCCTCTTCGGCTTGGGCGGAAACCGCTCAAGCCTCTTATATGGCTAACAGGCCAATCGTTAGCCGCCACGTGGGAATAATTTAAAACTAGCCAATAGCGGGGAACGAATTTGCATACTGGTGGCGGGAACTCTTTTGCACCGTGCATTTCTCTTGCAACTTGAGCAATGCACTCTGCAAAAGAAGCTGCAGAAAGGCGGGAAACTCGTCCCTGCACCGGGGTTCTCCTCTGTAACAGGAAACTCTCCCGTGCAATGAAGCTGCAACTTGGCGGGGATAATTCTGGTGCCGAAGCACACACAAAATCATGCCTTTGGGTCATGACAAATATCACTGTAAATTTTATGAACATTAGTATTGCTCCTAATTCCACGTCCACCCTTCTGCTTGCTATCCGCTACAACTTTTAGAAGAACAATATACTGCCATATATTATTAAAATATTTTTTATCCTTAAGCCAGTTTTCAATGGTTTTCATATCCACATAAATTTAAGTATTTTTCCAAGTAAAATTGTAAGACAGTACACGAAAGGCAGAAAGAAAATCCAATCTACTACTACTACTACTTCTTCCACTAACTTCATAAGCAAAAATAATTGACTGCATCAAGATTTGGTCATGACCAACCAAAATTAGGAGTAATCTTTCCTTTTTTAAAATATTTGTTTACTTATTTCATTTTCATAGGACCCACAGTCATGTTAAGAGATGCTAACTGCCAAGATCACTTTTCTTTCTTTCTTATCAGCAATTCTGTTACAATATCCCACAGTATGTACATAATTTATAATTCATATGATGACACATACCTTGGATATAAGATCATTGAGTTTTGCATATACAACCAAAGGCTGAATCTTGGCTGGGATGTATATTCTAATTTCCTTGATTTTGTTCAGGTGTCACAGTCTTTATAAATACAGTCTTGTGTGGGGATTCTTTCTCCCACTGCTTTTAGGACTTTTTTTATTTACTTTATCCAATACACATTTTAAGGATTTTTTAACCTATGCAATGTGACATGCCAGCTGCTATACTTCAGCAATGAAAATAAACTTGGTATCACAAAGAGGGACTGTGAACAAATCCTTTCTATGAACTTGTTTTGAAAGAGCTACATAAACTTAATTGATCAAAAGGGAGTCACAAAGGGATGAAATATTTTACAGAGGCATATGCTAATGGTACTGCACCAACCTCTAAGATCCAATGCTTACAGGAAAGGTCCATAAAACTGTTGATGATGGAAATGCTCCTAAGCTGCTGTTTGGAATGCAGAGCTGCACAACAGCAGCACACTCTCTTTATTTATTTATTTTAAAATAAGGCAAGGAGGAAGGGGACCATTTTAGCAGGAAATTAGAAAGCTGACTGATACAAAGTCACCACCTAGCAAGCTGAAAAATATGAATTCCCCTCCCCCATTTCCCATTACAGATCCCTCAGCTGTGTTTGAATGTCAGTGGTGCTACTAATGGATAAAAATGAAAACAAATGCATGCAACAAATCACTCTGTGCACTTGTGCCAGCTCTCCCATTCTGATCCATAATACACACAACTTTGTGTTACTCCTGCATATTAAAATCAATGGTCTGCTTCTTCATTACCACCATTATTCCTCTGTCATTTCCTTGAGGTTTGTATGCAGTGCATCTGGATGCCATCACATTAAAATATGAATTCCTATCATTTTTGTTAGGGTACAGAAACAGGTGGGGGGGGGGGGGAGAAGGAGAAAGAAACCAAACCTGTGTCAGATGACAGAAGATTATAGCCATCTATCTTCATCATTTAAAAATCTGAAGTAACTGAGGATTTTATCATTAGCTCATTTCACACCTGATAAGAAACTCTAAATAAAGATTGAATGCAGCATCTTCACTGATGCATGAAAATGAGATACAACTCAAGCAGAAGGCATTAAAGATTCACTCTGTTTGGCTGGCACTGGGGCCCAAGATGCTTATGTCAACAGCACCAACTACACCAGAGACCCAGGTTTAGGTCACTGTGGAAAAGCTGTCATGCCAGAGAGCATTTATGTGATACAGAAATCCAGAGCTGGGTCAGCAGCAAGGAGCCCTACAATGAACAAGTACAACTGAGACAGCACATGTTTATGGAGCAACAGCAAGCACTGGCTGGATTCCAGGTCAGAGTAGCCCATGCTGGCACTGCAGGCTATCATCAGGGATTCTGATATTGGCTTCAGAAGTACTGCTGAATGTGAAGCAGGAAAAGGATGGAAACTGAAGTTAGAACTTCTGGTGGTAATATTTTAAGGCTCAAGGAATATAATTTTAAAAATATCAGATCTTGACCCTTTTTCTGCTTTAAATGTAAGTGAATAAAAAATCCTGAAAGGAAGGAATTCACAAATACCTTAAGCAGGTGACAGTAAAGAAAGTCAGTGTGCTCACTTCCCACCACAGCTGTGCCAGTGAGCCTCACGCTGATCTTCCACCAGTTTTGAACTCTTGGGCTAGGGACAGACATTATACATAAATGGGTTTAAGTGATCAGAAACTGGTTTAAACCTGTAACAGAACAGATGTTCAGTGCACATAAACCAGTTTGAAAATGCCTGAAACTGGTCTGAGATAAACTTGGTTGAATGCAGTATCAGACTTAACTGATTTGGGTCAAACCGGTTTATGCAATGTTTGTCCCAGACCCCTTCCTGGTTTAATTTAAACCAGAGTCCCTCAGCATCCCAGATGCTTTGCAGTCCTGGGTGGGGCCAGGCTGTCTGCTCCAGATTAAAGCTGGACCCACTCCTCTGCTCCCTAGCTGGAGTTCAGGCTGTGGTTTGCAGGCACAGCAGTGCTTGCCTGGCTTCCCCCTGCTACACCCCTCCTCTCCCCCTTCACCCCTCCCTGCTCAAGCAGGGATTCCCCCCCTCCTCTCTCCCACATCCCAGACCATAGCCAGCATATGATATGCTAGCTAATACTGAGAGGTGTCTGTGTCTGTGTCTCCAATTTCACTAAGACAAGCAGACAGAAGAGTGTCCACTTAGGGCTTTTTGGAACTAATCAACAGGTCAGCTGGTAAGGTCCCTCCATTCCTTCCTTGGAAAAAGCTGTTTAAGAAGAGCTTGAACTAATGAGAGAGGCTTTTGTTTTCTTGATGAGGTCCTAATGCTGTGTTATCAATTCCCTGCTGGCTCCTTCCCTGGTCAGAGAAAAACCCCTCCCTAATCAGAGAATCCTGCCGGGGCCTGGCCACACCCTACCTCACCTCTGCACTGTGGAAAGGAAGGCAGGGCTGCTCTAACATCCCCCGGCTTCTAGCCTAAGCTGCTGCAGGCATGTGCCTGCATGTTCTCAGTCCAGAGGGAATTTCTATGCATATGCAAACCGGTTCAACCTAGCCAGGTTAGATTAACCTGCAAAGACCGAATCAATTCAGGGTCAGGCTTTCTGAATTTCTGTCCCTAACCCTAGGGTTCCCCTTACAAAGAAAGCCAACTTCCCCTTGTCTCTCCCAACAACACACAGCACATGCAGGCACAGTCCATGTCCATTTCATGTACGGAGGAAAAAAAAATCTCAGCCCGAATTCAATAACTGGTATGGCCCTGAGTAGATGTGCATCAGTCCCACATCAGATTGATACCAATATATGGAAAATTAGCGGTATTGGCAATTGGTATTTTTTGACTTGTGACAAATAAATGCCCAATGCATGTGCACAGCTGCAGCGCAGCACACAAGCAGCCAGGAGCACAGCCCTGCAGCATTGAGAGCAGCCGGGTCCAGCTGATAAGTCTGTTGTGAGGGAAGGGGTATGGGCAGATTGAGGATCCCACAGTGAGGGAAGGAGTCGGGCTGGGGCTGTGGCTGTGGCAGGTGCTGCACAGCTGGGGCACAGTGCAGGAAGGATCCACAAGTGGCTTGTCTGGGGGGTGGGCTGCTACTGTGGGCTGGGAGTGGTGCCAGGCTCTTCCCGGTGGGGAGTTGAGCTAGGCTGCACTTGGGATAGGTGGAGGCAGTGCTGGGAGGGGGCTATGGCGAATTTTGGGGTGGCTGCAGCCCCCTCTCATGGGACCCGCTCCCAGCGCCACCACCGCCTGACCTGAGTGCATCCCTGGCCCAGCCCCCCCCAGGGAGAGCCTTGCACTGCCCCGGCTCCAGCCTGCAGCAGCAGCCCACCCCTACCCCACGTGCAGATCTGGGGGCACATGCCCCCCATCCCCTCCTGGGGTGCATGCAGCAGCAGAAGCTGCACCCCCCCGGATGAGCAACTCATAGCTCTGTCTTGTGCTCCGCCCTGGTTGTGCAGAGCCTGCCCCTGCCCTAGCCCCACTCCCTCCCTCATCACTGGGGCCTTGATCCACACCCCCCCCCATGCCCCTTTCCTCTCCTCTCACCCCTTCCCCTGCAACAGACTTACCGGCCAGATGCTGTTCTCCAAGCTGCTCAGTTTCATATCAGTAATCAGATCGGTATCAGCCAATATGGCTCATTTTAAAACTGGCTATTGGTATTCGCCAAAAAAATCTCTATCGGTGTACCCCTAGCCCTGAGTAGAGGAGAAAGACTCTCTCAGCCTGGAACTTATGGGTTTCTAGTACTAGCAGGGGTGTCATTGCACCTCAGATCAAAAACCCCATCTTAGCTATAGCCAATGTTCCATTTACCAAAACTGCTTTCTAAAATGAGTCCATTTAAAAAAATCTAATATTGACAACATCCCTTTAATGCTTTGGAAGAAGGTGGGCTGAAATCTCTTTTCCCACAGTCCCTCACAAAAGTCTTGTCAGAATAAGAAATATGACTAAATTACAACAAAATAAGCTAAATTTTGGTACATGTGGTACATATCAAGCACTGTCTAAATTTTCTACAATGCTGTATATTGTTTCCCAGCCCTGAGGTCCCACTCCAGTCCTGAAACCATACCCCTATGTACTGTATTGGGTGAATTCCTCCTCCATCTGGATCCAAGGCCTATAGAAACCTCATGTGCTGCTCTAGCTCTTTTACCTGTTGGAGGGGGTTGGAGGGGTTGGAGTTATAAACATACCCTTTGTATTTTTAACATGAAATTTTTAAGCTTGTGCAACCACACACATAGCTCCAAAAAAACATAATTATTCAATCATCTGTCCAGCTAAAAAACTGCATTATACATGAGGTTTTCTATGTGTAGTTTGGACTTAGCCCCAGTAGGGAGTGACTGATGGTTTCTAGTACCTAATCATTGCCTGGTGGCTTATGATAAATGATAAGTCAGATGTGCCAGCCAGTGAGTTGACAAATCCTATTTAACCCTTTCTTTGAAGGCTCAATGTTTGCTTATAGGCAACATGACCCACCTGTTATAAGGCGATTTAGAAAGAACAATTTAAAGCCAAATAAGCACCCTTGGAACAAGAGCTTCAAAGCAGTAGTATATGACCTGTATATACTCCATCACTTATATATTAGTCGGCACTTGCATGCCTTTTCATTGAAAGCATATTTTAGTACAGTTATATAATGCCCAACTAATTTGAACTAAAACATATTTTTGTAGCATTAAAATGGAGTATGAAAATATAAAAGCAAACTCAAATTTAAAACAACATCTTAGAGTGCATTTTCCTGTTCATGTCAGTCTATGCAATTACGATAATCACAATCATATGCTACAATCATATGCTAGGTTTTATAACTCCTGATGGGAGGATGTGTAACATCTCAATATACTGAGCTATCATTAATACACATCCCACATTCTTCTCTCTCTAAGGACAGGAGTATTCAATCTGCAAAGGAGCTCAATCTTAGGCTGTGGAACAAACACTACTATTAGCACTGGATTTGAATGATGTTTTGTATCGTATTCATTCCTCTCCATTAAAGATTATGCTGAGACCATCAAGCTCATTTCATTTATACCTGACAAGCAGAAATGAATTTGAGATTGCCTAGAAAAGAAAAGAAAATTCCCTTCTCACTGCTGAGCTGTACTGACAGCATAATTAGTTATGAAGGGGAATCATACTCAAGCCTCCAACACCATGTACTCCCTCTCTTGATCACATGTATTTTCTCTTCTTTGCGTCTTCATCAGTTCCCATCCCCTCTGTCTCCTCAAGTTGTGGTCATGGTATGTTTGTCTTAACTGCTTAAAGTCCTGTAAAATCTTGCCTTTGGGGCAACAATCTCTGATCCTTATTTTAATGATGATCCTATGAAAGAGCTCATGTCTATAGCCTGCCCTATGCATTTTACAAGCACAAAGAAAATTGCATTTCAGAGATGGTACATATCCAATTACAAGGAAATGAGTTACAACAGAATGGCAATAAGAGGCTATGTAATAAAGACAACCTCGATTAAAAGTTACAATAACAAAAGAAAGAAAGATACAATATAATGCACATTAATAGCCCGTTCAAAGTCTAAACAAAGCAGTGTTGGATATAGGCAGTTATTTTTATGTAAAAGCTAATGAATCATTTTTGTTAACACGAAAAAGCCTTGTCTTTGATCAGTGGGATCTGGGAATTAGCATTAAGCAGAGAAAACATCTCACGTAAGCTTCACAAAAGGCCATTCTGTTTTAGAAATCTACTCAATCCATTTTTTGGGGTTTAGGTTTTGAAGCAATACTGTCAAAAAGATGATGTCATTTCTTTTCATAGAAGTGGGTTTTTGGTTGTAGCCATGTTGGTCTAAGGACATAGGCAGGCAAGGTTCTTTGAGTAGATGTGATATCTTTTATTACACCAACTGAGTAGTTGAGAAAAAGTTCTCTGCAAGCTTTTGGGCACAGTCACCCTTCTTCAGGCATAGGGAGTCTCTGCTGTTCTAAGACTCCAAGAAATGAGAGAAGATAAAAAAGTGTGGCAGGATGTCAGTGAGAATGTAAATGGGTAGAAATTAGAAAGACAAAAGGTAAAGCAGAGAGAGGAGGGGGAAGAAAGCCAGGGAAAAAATGCTAAAGGGAGATATTACAGTGATAGAATACAAGGTAGAAAAGAGACTGTCAGTGAAAAAGGAAATAGTTGGAGATCAGGAAACAGGAATGAGAGAAGCTCAAAAGTGTGAGATATGTAGTAAAAATATAAATAGGTAAAAAAGAAAAAAACAAAAAAGGTAAAGCAGGACAGGGAGGGGAAAGAAAGCAGGGGGGACAAAGGCCAAAGGGAAACACTACAGTGATAATAATACAAGGTAAGAAAGAGGCTTTAAATGAAGAAGGAAATAACAGGAAATCAGGGAGACAAAGGAAAGAAAAGTAGGGGAGGGGAGGGAAGAAATAGTGGGGACAAAGAAGAATGTAAGAGGTCAGGTCAGGCAAGTATCTGGTGAATCAGATGTCAGCCAGGTTGTAAAGCGTCATAAAACCAATATCTATATTTAGTCCATGATTTTTTGTAAGCAGTAGATTTATGAAGTGAAGTTCGTAGGCTCGTCTATGAAAGGTGTTTTGTAAATTCCCTTTTGAGGATTAGAACTGAGAGATCAGAGAGGGAGTGATTGACTTGTGAGAAGTGTGGGCCCACAGGTAGTTGGGTATTCTTGTCTTTAATAGATTTTCAGTGTGCATTCATTCTGGTGCGCAGTTGTTGTTTGGTTTCTCCTACATATTTTCTATCAGGGCATTTGGTGCACTGGATGAAATATATAACATTTCTGGAGGTGCAGCTGTAAGATCCAGGAATGGTGATGGTTCTGTTGTGGAATGTAGGTATTGCAGGGGTGGTAGAGATGTTTTGGCAGGTTTTGCATTTCTTGTCCTGGCATGGTCTGGATGGTGGTTTGGGTCATAAGGAGTTTGCTTCTGGTGATGAGGTTAGTGAGGTTCGGTGCTTGTTTAATGGGGGTGGTTCTGGAAAGAACTATTTAAGAGAGGGGTCTTCTTCTAGTACGGGTTGCAATTATTTGAGGATTTTCCATGTAGGTTCCAGGGAAGAGTGGTATGTCATAACTAATGGTGTGCAATTTGTGGGGATTTTCTTTTTGCACTGCAGCAAATATTCACATGGTGGCTCTTTCAAAAGTGTGATCTCTCTCTCTGGAGGAATGTCCTTGTTGGCTGAAAACCCTTTTGAGATTTGCCAAATGGCGTTCACAGGTATTCTCCTCACTGCAAATTCAATGGTATTGGAGAGCTTGGCTGTAAATTACAACTTTCTTGACATGTTTAGGGTGATTGCTGGTTCTGTGTAGATAGTTATGTTGGTCCGTGGGTTTCTTTTCTTTGTAAAAAACTTCTAAAGGTACAATTTAGATTAAGGTTTTAGGCGAAGTCAGGACATTTCGCACGTAGCTCCAAAACAATGAGCTAGATAAGGAGATAGATCCTATCTTCTTCCTGAAACTGGCTAATGGGCAACCTTTACAAACATTCAAACTATTTCATTCAATATGACAAGTAAGATCCGAGCCCAAATTTGGGAGTAGTGACAAGTTGAGTAGGAGGAGCCCACTGACGTCAGCTCGCTCAATAAAATGTGTAACTTCCTGTCCCAATTTGGAGGTGACTTCACTTGCAGAACAACGAAGGAAGAATCGCAAGTATAAGGTCTGATTAGATTGATCGCCTAATCAAGCCTCTCCGTGAACATGAATCTCTTAGTTCACGCTGAAGCCGCGGAGCGCCCGAAAGGGACTGAAGGAAGGGGACGTAGTCCTATCACTGGTGAGCCCAGCTCATTGAATCGTATTGCTGAGGCCAGCCTATTGAACCGTACTACTGAGGCCAACCCATTAAATCGTACTACTGAGAAATGAAACTATATTTTGGTATTTGGCTTCTCGGAATTCTAGGATTGTAAGTATATTATGAAAAATAACAGTATTGATTCAAATTTAACTTTTAGTTGTAATTGTAGTTGTTTTTGTAATACTAATTCTTATAGCATTGTTTGGGAAGGAAGTGCATTCGGAGCATTGTTTTTGATATATGTAATTATTGTGTTTTTAATGTTTGTGGTGTTTCTTAAAGCTAAGCAGTGTTATATACGTAGCAAAGAGTTTTAAAATAAAATTGTGTTGTATAAATTAAGTGTGTAATCATTGTGAAATCGTGCAATCAGCTAACTACTCCCCCAGCCAGTGCATCAAAACGAATCAGTAAATTGTGTGGGATTTTCTCTATTCCATAACCCACTAGAGACATATATGGTAGTTTGAATTTTACCATCTTGGATATTGATCACGGTGTCCCAAAAGGAAATGCTGGTGTTAGAGATGCCTTTTTATAGAAGTCACACTCTCATTGAATTCTCTGAGCTGTGTTTAAAACAACTTGTTGGTATAGGTGACAAGAATAATATATATGATCAAAAATCTCCAAAGTAGACTTCAAATCACTCAGGGAACTCATGGACAGGATCCCCTGAGAAGCCAAACTGAGTGGAGAGAGGAGTCCAGGAGAGTTGGCTGTACTCCAAAGAAGCCTTACTGAGAGTGCAGGAGCAAACCATCCCAACGAGCAAGAAGACTAGCAAGTATAGCAGAAAACCAGCTTGGCTTAGCAGAGAATTCTATAGTAAGCTACATGGGTAACTGGTACCACCTTAGTCGGGAAGGCACATGCCCCCCAGCGACCGGCAAATCTCACTGACTGGGAAGTGGCTGTGATGCTTCATCCGGCTCTCCCACTCCCCAGCTGGCGCTCGCAGGGTGGGTACCGGTGCTCCCACCTCTGCCCTGCTCGTTGCCTAAGTAGGGAGCGTGGCCTGTCAAAAGGTGCACCAGTGCTCTCAGGGGGTGCAGCACCCCCTATGCATGGCCACTGGTAAGCTAAATCACAAAAAAGAAGCTTATAAGAAGTGGAAACTTGGACAAATAACTAGAGAATATAAGAACACTGCTCGGGCATGCAACAATGAAGTCAGGAAGGCCAAAACACAATTAGAGTTGCAGCTAGCAAGGGATGTGAAGGGTAACAAGAAGGGTTTGTACAAGCATGTCTATAGCAAGACAAGGATCAGGGAAAGTGTGGGTCCCTGACTGAATGGGGGAGGAAACCTTGTGACAGAGGATGCAGAAAAGACTACAGTTCTCAATGCCTTTTTCGCCTCAGTGTTCACAGGTAAAGGCAGCTCCCAGACTATTGCACCAGGCAGCACAGTTTGGGGAGGACATAAGCAGCCCTCAGTGGTGAAAGAAAAGGTTAGGGACTACTTAGAAAAGCTGGACACGTGCAAGTCCATGGGGCCAGATGGGACGCACCCAAGAGTGCTGAGGGAGTTGGCTGATGTGAGTACAGAGCCACTGGCCATCATCTTTGAAAACTCATAGCGATCAGGTCCTGGATGATTGGAAAAGGGCAAACAGTGCCCATATTTAAGAAAGAGAAAAAAGGAGGATCCAGGGAACTACAAACCAGTCAGCCTAACTTCAGTTCCTGGAAAAATCATGGAGCAGGTCTTCAAGGAATTCATTTGTAAGCACTTGGAGGAGAAGAAGGTGATTAGGAACAGTCAGCATGGATTCACCAGGGGCAAGTTATGCCTGACTAACCTGATTGTCTTCTATGATGAGGTGACTGGCTCTGTGGATGCAGGAAGACCAGTGGATGTGGTGTACCTTGATTTTAGCAAGGCTTTTGACATGTTCTCCCACAATGTTCTCGCAGGCAGGCTAAGGAAGTATGGGCTGGATGAATGGACTGTAAGGTGGATACAAAACTGGCTGGAGCATCAGGCTCAGAGGGTAGTAATAAATAGCTTGATGTCTAGTTGGCAGATGGTATCAAGGGAGTGCCCCAGGGGTCGGTCTTGGGTCTGGTTTTGTTTAATGTCTTTATCAACGACCTGGAAGATGGCATAGAGTGCATCCTCAGCAAGTTTGCAGATGACACCAAGCTGGGGGGAGTAGTAGATATGCTGGAGGGCAGGGCTAGGATTCAGTGACCTAGACAAATTGGAGGATTGGACTGAAAGGAACCTCATGAAGACAAGTGCAAAGTCCTGCACTTAGGACCAAACGATCCCATGTGCCAGTACAGGCTGGGGGCTGACTGGCTGGGCAGCAGCTCTGCAGAAATGAACCTGGGGCTTATAGTGGACAATAAGCTGAATATGAGCCAACAGTGTGCCCTTGTTGCCAAGAAGGCTAATGGCATACTGGGCTGCATTGGTAGGAGTGTTGCCAGTAGGTCAAGGGAAGTGATTATTCCCTGTTATTCAGCACTGGTAAGGCCACATCTGGAGCACTGTGTCAGTTTTGGGCCCCCCACTACAGAAAGGATGTGGACAAATTGAGTCCAGCAGAGGGCAACAAAAATGGTAATGGACATGATTTATGAGGAGAGACTGAGGGAACTGGGCTTATTTAGTCTAGAGAAGAGGAGACTGAAAGGGGACTTAATAGCAATCTTCAGCTACCTGAAGGGAGGTTCAAAAAAGTATGGAGCTTCTCAGTGGCAACAGATGACAGAACTAAGTTGCAGCAAAGGATGTTTAGGTTAGATATTAGGAAGAATTTTCTCACTAGAAAGGTAGTAAAACACTGGAGCAGGTTACCCAAAGAGGTGTTGGAAGCTCCATCCTTGGAGGTTTTCAAAACCTGGCTAGACAAAGCTTTGGCTGGGATGATCTAGTTGGGGATGTTCCTGCTTTGATCAGGGGGTTGGACTAGATGACTTCCTGAGATCCCTTCCAACCCCAACTTTCTACAACACATAACCAAAAACAAAACAACATTGTTTGTAGATCAAATATGGCCCACCGCCAATTTAAGCAGGCCACTTCAAAGCTATTGGCCTCATGTGCTACTATTTTTACTAGCTAGAATGGGTCTATTTGTTTGTAAACTAAAAAAGAGAAAAAGAGAACTTCATTAAAAATCTTCCATGAATATGTTGCCCTTCGGGCATTTTAAACCAGATCTATCTATTGGAAATCTGCTGTGTTTCATGCCAGAGGACACAAATGTCTGCCATAAGAAGGGAATTTAGTGGTTTATATTGTTGGATGACAGACCAACACACGGGTTCAGCAATAAAGATCTTTACTGAGTGACACACATAGATCAAGTGGGGAAAAGCAATGCTTTATCTAAAACTATTCATACTCATACACACATACACATAGCCCAATCCACTGGTGCTTAGGTTCAGTCACGATGGCCAGTTGCGGTGCCTCTGGACACGATGATCTTATGGGAGGGACGCCGGTAGTCAGAGATGATCCGAGCAGGGTGTGGGAACCACGGCAAATCAGCCTGTGTGGGGCCCCGTCCTCAGATGCGAGGAAGCCAGCAGCAGATCTGACGGCAGGAGGAATGGCGAGCAGCTGAATGCACCAGATTCAGTGGCAGATTCAGTGGCAGGGGGTGGGGAAGGGTGCCGAGCAACCGGATGTGAAGCTGGCGGCAGCACAGAGTTGCCACACTGTTCCAGGGGGCCCCCCAAACTACGGGGTCTGGGGTGGTTGCCCCGATTCACCCCCTCCCAGGGACAGCCCTGCTGGTAGTCTTATGGGAGGGACACCCGAGTTGATGTGGATGGCATACGGTGTCGTTGGGGCCTGGTCTTCACTGTCCTTTTATACTTAGTTTAGGCAGACTTTGCTGCAGTGCCCCTGACAACCCACTTAGCCAATCACCTTGTTGCTGTTGAGCTGGCTCTAGTCACATACCTCATGGCTTAGATATGCACATGGATAGTGAGGCTTAGCAGATGGTAAGATGGATGGTAAGGCGTTACTTTGATTTACAAGATTCTGAGATAGGGGAGACAAGGTGTCTGTTTGCTCCTTATTTTCTTGTAGATGGTTTGTTTGTTCTTCTCAAAGCTGCTTTCTCAGTAGACCGGGTATGCCTGATACCATGTTCATTCACTCACTCATGCATTCATCTAAAATTAATTTTTGATAATATTCTCAACAGTATTACTGGAAGAAAACTGAAAAATGAGATTTCCTGACACATGATGTGCCCTCATTGCATTCTGCTTGTGTTGAATCTCAGGACTAAGGACTGCTCCCCACATTCCTCTTTTTGTGTCTCTACCCTCTAGTGTTTCCAAGTGTAATCATGCTAACATTCTTCATACCTCACAGAGGTTATCAAACAACTAACCTAAGGAAATATCTGAAAAATTATAACAATTCTTCCTTTGTATCTACTGATTTGAGTATTACTGCATTGCTTTGCACAGGCATCTTCCCCGCATAATTGGGGTGCGTGTATTCTTCCCAAATTGGTCTGCATATTTAAGTGAGGAAGCTGATTTCCACATTGGAATGGGGGTATGGGGTCAGCTGTAATGGCTGCCTGTCAATGGAATAATAACAACAGAATAATAAGCACTTCTAGACTAATGCTAGAAGTCTACGACCAAAGGTGGGGTAACTTGAAAGCTTAGCAGTAAATAATGATATTGACATAACAGATATCTCTGAAACATGGTGGAACGAGGTGGGAAAAAAATCAATGGGATACTGTAATACCAGGATACATCCATGCAGAAGAAAAGACAAGAAAATCTAACACTGTAGCCTTTAACTTTAAAAAGGAACATCACACCAAAATGAGGAAGCAAGTTAGACAAAAGTTAAAATTGGCTCTTAAGGATGTGAGGAACTTGCAAGCAACATGGGAACTACTTATGAACACCATATCGGAGGCATAGAGCAAATGCATACTGCAAATTACAAAAAAATGGAAAGAGGACCAAAAGAAGTCTAGCATGGTTTAATGGCAGAGTTGCAGAGGCAATAAGCAGAAAAATGGCTTCATACAAAAAGTAGAAGTCAAATCCTAATAAGGACAATAAAAAGCATAAACTCTGGCAGATCAAATTTAAAACTGTAATAAGACAACTTATGTGAGAATCTAAGGAGAAACTTGCTAGAGGCACAAAAAGTAACAATAAAATGTCTTTAAGTACATTAGAAGTCAAAGACCTGCCAGGGAGTTAGCTGGGCCTTTGGATGATCATCCTTTGGATGTAAAAGGATGTCACTAAAGGATGACAGGGCCATTGCTGAGAAACTAAATACATTCTTTGCATCTGTCTTCACTGTGGAAGATGTTATGGAAATTCTGTCACTCCTCTCTCGGGACAAGTCCAACCCAGTAAATGGCAATTCTTACGTTCCTATGTCCTTAAGCAAAAGGAGTCTATCCTTGAAGTACGATAAGTTATTCAGGTCAGGGCTTTTTGGGGTTTTTTTTTTCTTCCTCTCTCTGCCTCTTAAAATTTCCTCAAGCCACAAGTACAACTTTCATATTAAGACAACCATTTGGGGCTCTTGTCTAGCACCATTATCTCCATCTAATATATCTCTCCTTATGTCAGTGGAAACATCCTGGATCAGTTTTCCTCCAAATAACAGATGTTTTACACCATGCATCACTCAGCGCTGAGCAACAAAATCAAATTCTATGGTAACTAGAAGAAGACCCTTTTCCCCACATGTACTTTAATCAGTTGGTCTACTCATGGCAGCTTGACATTACCCTTTAAATCAAAGTGACAGAGATATAAACACTTTAGATTTTTTTTTAATATTTATTTTCTGCTGAACCAAAAGTTCATAACTAAAACTGGAAAATAGAATTACTATTTCTGCCAGAGTACACAACATCAAAGGTAAAGAGTTTTGGACATGAGTTAATTGTCCCGGTACCCCTTTAAAAATCAAAACCTGGATGGCTACTTTCTATAGGTCAAGAAAAGAGATTTTAAAAAGAGTTTTGCTATTAGGCATGCTAACACTAAAAATCAACTAGACGTACCAAATCCTTAGGCATTACTGTAATTACAAGAGAGAAAAACTGGAAACAGATTCTCTTTGAGTGTCTGTGTGTACCACCAACAAAGTGAAAAAATGCCAGAACAGTATTCAACTCCCTTCTAATATATGTAAATAGTAAGCAACAAAATCAACATATATTCTTCCGCATTTTTGATCCAGGAGAGAAGTATATTTAAGGATTTTGAAGGGGGTAGGACATATGTAAAAGTTATGTGTCTATAAATAGTCCTTTAAAATAATCTACATAGACTCACATACTTGAGGAAAGCTAAAACATACACTGCATGCTTCAATTTTTTTAAACAACTGCTCGCAGATTCCACATTAGTGTTAATTGACTCCCTCTACTGGCTAAATGTGGAAATTTCTTATAGAAATGTGTGGCTATTTTGATCTTGCTGTTTATAAGATTTTGATATGCCTACACTTGATGGCTGCACGCTGCTTGATCTTTATGCAGGTATATGGAAACAAGAAAATTAAAACAGAGTCTAGAACATACATGCATCCTAAAAGACCATATAACATTTGGAGAATGCTTACCAAAACTATACCCGATGTTACCAAGGGATTATGAATTACTGTTTTAGAAGGTATGCTGGCCATTAAAGTAAACGGAGCTTTAACCAGGTCCTGATGAATTCCACAGATAAGACAATGCTTTAACATACACCCAGAATTAATTTTTGCTGTTAGTTTGTACATTCATGTTCCCAGCATGTATTCTGTTTTCCCTTTATATAAACTTTAAGATTTTATTATTTAAAAGAATTCTAAATTAAATAATGCATGATCCATAAAACTCTACATTGAATTTCATTTTAAATATTTATGCAATTGTCTAAAAGGAAAAGATGTGCATTTTACTTTGAAATCTTTAAAAGAGGACAAGAGAGTTATGCATGAATGAATCTGATTCATTCCAAAGCAATTTTAACAGTGCCTTCTGTTTGGCTTTTCTATCTCCATCTGAACTGAGGGCAAAGATGGACCAGCAAGATTAGCAGGGAGACTTGAGCAAATCTGTTATATTTCTGGGTGGTTACTTACACTGTTTAAACAAAACAGCTCCTTTCCACAGTCTCATTTCTTACTCAAGCCTGTGAGTAAAGGGGTTTTTGGATTGGTGTTTTTTTTTAGGTGATGGGAGAAGTAGCTCACTCATCACAAAAATGGAAACAAAGTCAAACTATTTAAAAAAATAAAATAAAATTATGAATGTGTATCTTAAGCACAGGTTAGTCTAGTACCATCCCAGAGGATGCGAGTATCCAACAAAGCACAGACAAATTTAAAAATGTCTTGACAGATATGCCAAATGAGCATACTGAATGCCTAAAACCTGTTTCTAATGTTTTCCTACACCTTCTGACTCTTTCTACTACTTCAGCCACTAGCACCAATAGGCACAGCATGAAAGGGAGTCAAGTCTTCCAATCTCTGAAGTGCTCAGTGGGGTGCTACAGAGAGACAGAATTGTATTCATTTGCACTAATAGCACTAGAGTGCAAGAGGCTCAATGCAGCAGTCAGACAATAAAAGAAATGGGGAACAAGAATGAGCAGGAAGCCAGGAGGAATAACCACACACGCCGGTATTGCTATTCAGGTAGGATTCTCAGAACCTCAAGCCCTGGAGTCATTCCAGAAGAGTAAATGCTTTTTCTCTCAAGCTAAGCAGGCATTAAAACAAATTAAAAACAAAAATATATTTGTTATACTAAAATTTAAAACCATACAGTTAAAACAGAGTAACCTCTCTCTCTGTGGAAAAGTGTGCATGTGATTTTTTTTTTTTACATGAAAGTATTCACAAGCAGAATTTTTATCTGTTTTCATGAACACTAAGGCAATGAGCCAAGAAAATTAATTAAACTACTCCATGAAAATTTATGAAACCAAGAAACTGTTCATTAAGATTTCAAAAAATGCTCAGCCCCTAGACGTCCCTGTCAAATGGAGCTGTTCACTGCTCAGTCCCTTCTGAATTCTTGTTCATGTACTTAAGTATAGTGAAAGTCAAGAACTTCTGAAAACCCAGATACACGGGGTGCCTATATATGTGCTCTGACATGTCCTAATGAATCTAATCAAGGCTGCTGGAACCTTCTAATTAGAACGCTCTAACATGCCTCATCATCACATGTATTCAGCACCCTGTGTTTCAAAATGGCAGAGGAGATGCTTTAACTAAAACTTGCTGAATGAGCTTTAGTTAAAGCATTCCTGAAGACATTGTGAAACACGAGGTGCTGAACACGTGATGCTGCAACGTCTGAATTAGAGTGGCTGTCTGGGACTGCCTAATCGAAATGCCCTTACATTTATTTCTGTTTCAGAGTGCATGCTATCAATTAAAAAGAAGTACACAGACATATTTTAAATACAAATATTTCTCTTTGTATTAGATTTCTCAGGGCTGTGCCCAAAAATCTTGTATGAGTTGCCTGTAAGCTCAATAAGGCATAGACAAATGTAAAAACATCTTAATAATGCAGCAAACCAAAACTTATGCAGACTTTTAAAACACATATCATACATATATTCTCCCTCATTACTACAGATGACTTAATACATATGCACAAATAATAAAAAAGGCAGCTGGGTTGTTAAAACTTTCTATCATGGCAGCTGTTGATCCTGCAGATCATGATGTATGCGTAAGAGTCAGGAGCCTGATGAATCTGTTTATGGCTGGCAAGCCCAATCGGAGAATGACACAGCTTGTTACAAGTTTCACAGATTCCTGTGTTGTCTGAGTTGGAGTCCAAGTTTACACCATGCTGCTTCCTTCTTTCTTGCTCCGCTTCCATCCTCTGGATGTTGAGTTGCCCCCAGGACCAGATGTTCCCTCTATATTGGACAGGATTCTGTGCACTCCTCCCAGGTTTCTATGTTGATGTTGAATGACTTAATATCATCTTTGCACGCATAGTGGTACCACCATAGAGGGCAACACTGCTTCCTGGAGCCATCTCAAACCTTGCTATACACAATATTCTTGGGGATATGTTCTCCTGCTGTTTTTCTGACATGGCCAAGCTATTGCAACCTCCTCTTCTTGATAGTGGTTTCTAAGTGCAACAGTCTTGCGTGCTCCAGCACCTTTGTGTTTGACATTTTGTCTTCCCACTTGATTTTATGGATCTTGCACGGGCATCTCATGTGGAAGCTGTTTAATATCCTGATGTGCCTAGCATATGTAGTCCCTGTTTCTGAACCATAAAGCAGGGATGACAGTACGCAAATCTCATATAGATTTGCATTTTCACATTTAGTTGACAGTTTATTATTATTCCATGCATGTTTCTGTAATAGCCTGAAATTCTTAGCTCTTTTTCTGATTCTGTAAAGTCAGTTCAGTCTGAAGGTCAAGTTCCTACTGAACGTAAAACCCAAGTAGCAAAAGTTGTCAATGATGCCAAGAGACTTACCCTCCAGTGATATCAGGTACTGGTTTCTTCCACCCCTTGGTACATGATCATAGTCTTCCTGAGATTAATTGTCAACCTGAAGCTCTTGCATGACGCAGAAAATGTACCCAGGAGATTTTGCAGGGAAGGTTCACTATGGGCAACTAAAGCAAACCTAAACATTCTCAGCTATTTCAAATTATATGAACCTGAGATTATAACCACCATTTTAATATAAACTGGCTAAAACATTTACCCAATTGAAGTTTATTTTTGTTTTTCACAATTACTGTAAAGTATTCAAAGTTTATTTAAATAGATAATTATATGAAATATGGTAAAGAAAAATACTGCAAACGGAAGAGCTCATGGTCATTCTTCTCCAACAACTAGGAAAAATACTGTGTGTGTCTCTATAGTCATTTTCTTGATTATTTTCTACTGGAATGGTCTGAACACTGTTCTGTATACTGTGTCCCCATAAAAGCTTTTATTAGAAGAAATGGAAAAAAAATTGGATGTTTATATATAGTGCCTTTCATCCCAAAGGGCTTTATATAAAAGTAAGGATTTACAAGCTGCTAGTGCAGCGATTGTATAGGCAAACATGGCAGCCATTATGTGACTAACAATAGCTTACTTACCCAGAGCCTTAGGCATCAGAACCTGTGTTATGGAGAAAAAGGGAATATTGGATTGGATACTGAGGTTATGCTCAAGCTCCTTTCAAAAAGTACAAAGGGATCTTTAATATCCACATGCATACTTGGTAGAGATGTGTAAAAAGCAATCTGATCTGTCCCAACCACATGATGGCACCCCCAAACAGAGAACCTTTCCATCATACTGCACCGCAGGGTTAACAATTGGTGGGAGTCCAAATCCTCTTGAAAAAGTAGTTAGCAAACAGACTTTTATGATAGGAAGGAAATCCACACCTGCAGCAAGTCAACCACATGCCAATCTTATTTTAATTTGTCTTCAATACTGGAAAGCCAAAGGTAACAAAATATATTTCTTGAATTCTGTAGATAGAGGGCAGCATGCTCCAACCAACAGCACTGACATACAGCTGTGTGCCAATTTAATTAAAATCTCACTCTCGCTCTCACTAAGAGAAAAACATCTTTGTGTGATGGTGATTCTTAATCCCAAGGATGCTTAGTCATTTAAAAAGAAGCTGACTGCATATATGTACGTCACTGAGAAAATTTGCTTTTATTATAGCTGGCATTTCTGCTCAGCATAAAATAAATTACTATGTGGTCCTAGTAAAGATGTTAATTCTCTCAAGTCAATAAAAAATCTGCACCAAAATGTTACCGCAGCTTTTCAGAAGGAACACGCAGAAAGGTTGAAAACTATAATGGGGGGAATATGGAATATGCATTATAAATGACAACCTGTCTTGTCAAGCTCAGTCATCTTGCAAATCCAAGGAATAAATCACCAAAATGATTCATACTGAACTGAAAGGATCTGAAAAATTTAATCTTAAGTGAATCATTTTTTTAATTGACTCTATAAGACTGTCATCAAGAGTTCAACATTTACTTATTAAGATAGTTCCTATTAGGCAGAAATTACCATGGACTTTAATTATAAGTGATAATGCATAAAACTCCTACATACCTAATTGATTTTATATGATAAAATTGGAATAGTGCAGGGGGAGGGTGAATAGTGATTTTAAAATCTACGAGAATGGCATATAAAACTTTCCTTCCTATTTCAGTTCGTCAAAATACTTAAAAAAATTCATCTTCTTTCATAGAAGAAAACTGATTGACTATGTTTTGCCCCTTGGCTGACAATCCCAGGCATATTTCTGTTATAGCTCTTTCCCAGGCTTGAACAGTCCACTCGCTTATGGAGAGTAGGAATCTTTTTTGTTCTAGCACCTCAGCACCAAACATTGTAAAGACTTCTAAGTCACCAACTACCCACACCCAGCAGAAGGCAAAAATAAGTTACTGAAAACAGTAGCTTTTTCCAGTGAGGCTGAGATTTCATATCATAACAAACTTCCCTAGTTTGGGAAACTTAGGTCAAGCAGGTAACTTGTCTCAATAAGCAGAACCCATCTTAATAAAGAGCAGCAAACATGCCCTTAAGACTTTAATATTTCAGTACCACACAAAATGTGTATGCTGCTACCCAGCTTTCACAGGGACACAAAGCTTTGTCATAAGGTCACTCAGTTAAGATACAATGAATGTTATAAAGTTCATGGGTAAAGTAAAGATAAAAGGAAGTGTCCAATTCTTTAAAAATCTTTAGTGGCATGCAGGGAGTTTAATAACAAGGACCTGAAAGAAGTTCACTTACGTTTGAAAATAGCCAACTATATCTAGACAGGAACTCTGACATAAATGAAAAGTGCTGTAAAGGCAAATGGAGTGAACTTTGAGCATTTCGAGACACTCTATTCCCAGTGGAAATTACTGAAGCTGACAGTTCACAAACTTGACATTCAAGGAGCGAGCATCATGTACAAATATGACTTTGAAAGCTCAAATTCAGTATTTAGGATTTTCTGGTAGTGAAAGAGGTAAAATTCACGAGCCCCACAGAGCATTTGCTCAACTGGACCAATAGCCCCTTACATCTATCCCAGCATGTTAAAAAAGATGCAATATTATTGAAAGATACAAGATACACAGTCCACAGATACTCTTCCTAGAGGACCAGACAAAAGCCAAAAGTACTTTTTGGTAGAAGTGGAAAGAACAAGAGAGATTGATTTAAAACAGGAATTTTCATGAAGGCTTTAACCCCAGTAGTACATGTTTGCCACCCAAAATCAGTGAGAGCTAGTATGACTTTGATTCCTTAACACCATAAATAAATAATGCAACTTTGATGAGAAAGGTTAATTTATTTAGCAACTTGCGTTGCCTGACTTGCTGTAATTTCTCACGCTGTAATATGATGGTAGCCCCCAACCTGAACTGGATAGTTCATGGGGAGCAGAACTGCAGTTTTGCATTTAATAATTTGAATATTGTGAATTAGAAGCCCCAAAAAATCTGGACAATGCTAGTTTTATTTTAAAAAACCCCAAAAATGCCTGCACTGAGATTAGCTATAATTAACTACATTAATAAACAGTGAACACCACATCTTAAACAGTAGAACACATAATATTTAATGAGAGGTTGCCTTCTGAAAACTGACAGCACACTGGCGAATTCCATATTTGTGGTACCTCAGTAATTTCTACACCAAATATGCTTGTTTCACCTAGCTCCCAACCCTGGAAACTGGAAACCTGGATACCAATGTCAGTTACTTACAAACCATGTATTATTCTAAGTAATACAAGTCTACAAGCCAAATAAACCACTACTTTCAGTGGATTGCACAGGTTTAAACTGACCAGACCTTAGGTTATGTTGATGCAGAGGTTCATTAGCTAGTTCGGAATGAGCTGGTACAGGTACCAAAAGCAGTACTGCTGCATTAGCTTAGCATCCTATGTGGGTTAATTGGATAGTTATGTCTTGAGTACTGGAGTTAGCTCGGGGACCTCTTATCACTGAGAAGATAGGTACTGCATTGTGATAGGTAGATATACCCTAAGCAAATAATATGGATGGTGTATTATATGGAGTAAAACTGAGTTCATTCTGTGTTGGCCTTCTAAGGCTTGCAGGAAGTTTCGTTCAAAAGCAAGCAGCCTCTTCTCCAGGCAAGAGAATTTAGAACAATATAGCCACAGATGGATATACCATACAAGGAAATACACCAGCCACTTTCATTTGTCCATAGCCACATGCAGCTTGAACCAAAAGGTCAAGAGAGTCCGGACCTGGGGGCAAAAAGAGACTTAACAGATTCTGTCTCCGCTTCTTTGCTAATTCCATCTAGCCCCTGAAATGAACTGACATTCGCTACCAGAAAAGCAACACTAAACAAGTTTCCCCTACAGACTACAAGTGCTCCTGTGGGACTTGGCTCACATCATTAACTGATACAACAGCATACCGTACAGCAGCAGCTTGCTCACGTGTCTTACAGAAAAAAGATCAACCGAATTGTGTGCTGTTAAAGAAAAAGGGCTTGTTATATTGAACAAAAAGTACTCTCTCCCATTCTTTGCCTTAACTTCTCTCTTCCCTGTTGCATTCAATAATAAACAATTCTCTAATTTCATAACACAAAGATCCAGACATTTCATATATTTGCATGTGTTCTTCTGGGCCCTGCTCAAATATTCCCTGAAGTCAGTGACTGTTTGCAGTGGGTGTTGGATCAGGTCTCCCTCCTCCTCCCAATGCATATACCATTTCAGCATTTGCTGGTGGCTAACCCTGATATCAGTTTGAACAAAACAGGACAGCTGTGACTTAGACAGCATCTGGTAAGTATTTGTGACAGGACAGAGCACTACCTACGTCCCAGGGAACAAGGGGTTAAAATCAGCTTCCTCTGTCCCTTCCTTATTGAGATGTTCAGGGACATGAGCAAAAGGAGGGGACACCTGGGTCTTTACCAGAGCCTTTGAGGACTGAGTGATCCACAGATCAAGGAAATTTTTTGTTACTCTTTTGGCTTCTTTTGATTTTATTTACCAAAAGTCTCTCCTGTGGACCAGACTTTGCTACCTGTTACTGTGGCGTGTTTTTCTCAAGTCATTCCACCAGCTTACAATGCTCTGAAGTTATTACACATGCCGCGTGGGGAAATTTTGGAATATGACCAAAACAGCGTGAACAAATTTTAAATTGTTGGAACAGGCTCTGTCTTAAAGACCTGCTGGTTTTTCATGGAACACTGAAAAAAGCAGTCTGTTCAGACATTATCTTTTGCTTACATTTACTATTTTTGTCCTCTTGGCTCTTTATTACTAGCCATATTTGATTTTGGCTGCTTATTCTTTACCTTACTTGTTAATGCAACTGACTGACATTTACTTATTACTGTTAATCATTTATATTAATGGAACATCTAGAGGCTTCAATGAGGTACATTTCCCACAAAGCCAGGCAGTGCACAAACATATGGTAAACTATGGCTCCAGAACTAGGAGCTTACAGCAGAAAATACACTACATGGGGCAAGATGATGGGGTAAGAAAAACAACAAGTTACAACAAAAATAGAAAGTTTAGCACAAAAGACTTCAACAAGCCACAATCAATTAGTAGCAATGTTCACAATTCACCAGCTGACTGACCAATATGGTTTTCTGTATTTGTTACTGAAGAGTTCAGTTCTAAAGAGGAACTTGAAATAGATGAAGCTGCAATTTTATGGAACCTGAGTTGAAGTTTTCCCTACTTGTAGGAAAAAGTAGTGTAGGAAAAATCCTGAAGGTGCTTTGGTGAGGAGTGAGTTAAGATGTAGACACATAGCACTTTTATAATGGTTTAACTTACATTACTATGTAAGTTATATTGGTGCATGGTGTGGACAGATGACCAGCTCTTTGGAGGCAGCTGCCCACAGTTAGTACTATTAAAGTATCTCACCTGTAAGTGACAGAAGAACTAATAATAACCTGTTTACATTGAACAGATTTTTGTTATTTTGGGATGAAGCTGACTACAGCGCAGATGCATGACTTGTACATCAGTGTACCTTATCAAGATAATTTTTAATTCTGATCTTAGCCTCTTAATTGCTGGCAAATCACTCCTGGCTAAAGAGCTACCACAAACTTTGTAAGTGAATTCTGTACTCCAGCATCTGAGGCATTATTCAAAATACTGAACAGACTGAATGCCAGAGCAAATCCATTCAAGACCCCACTTGAAATATCCTCCCATTCTGACAGGACATCAAGTGCTGTTTTTTTCAACCAGCTATGAACCTGTCTTCTGGAGATATAATTTCCATAGTTTGCTTTTTAGAGTGTCATGTGAGATAGCGTCAAAAGACTTACAAAAGTCAGGATGTATCACATCTATTGCTTCTCCCTTATCCACGTGGCCACTTATCCTGTCAGGGCTGAAAATCAGATTTATTTGACATGATTCATTCTTGACAAATCCATTTAGGTGTTTATTGTAAGCTTTAGTTGCTTACCAATCATTTAATAATTTGTCCTGGTATCATTTTGCATATCAAAGTTAGACAGACTGGTTCATAACTCCCAGGTCCTCTCACAGGTACAAAATGTTTGCCCTTCTCCAGTCCTTTGGGACATCCCATGCCCTCTATGGGTGTGTCCACCTATGCAGGCAAGTGCACTTGCAGCAGCTCAAATAACAGTGGCACAAATTTGTGCCTTAGCACATGTGTCTGAGCATGTACCTTGGTGTGGGGCAAATTGTGCCACTTGGGGCAAACTGACCCTGCCCAGCTCCTCCCTGATCTTCAGTTATGGGGAGCTAGAAGCTAGAGGCCCCAGAAGAATAAAAAGCTACCCTGGTGAGCAGCTCAAGGCTACTTGCCCTCAGAAGCTTCTGAGGCCCAGCCAGTTGGTATCTGGGAACACTAGCCCCTTGTGCCAGCTGGACTGCTGAAGTAGCCCTAACTAAGAGTTGCCCCTGCACCCTCTACCCATTACAGCAGTCTGGCAGTGGGGGGCTGCTGTCTGGCTGTGACCTGCTACCACCTGCAACAGCATCTACCCATTTGGACCTGTGGCCCCATAGCTGCGCACCTGCCAGACCCAGATGGGGACTGCCCGGCTGCCTGGGCTCTAGTACAGGCACTGCAGCAGAGCTGCCTGCACCTCTGGGCCAGCTGCCAATGGGCAGTGGCTTCACAGTTGGTCTTCACGTAGCACAGCTGTCATGTTTTCTGGTGCCCCCCATTCTGCCATTTGGGAAGCTATCATTCAGAACATGTGCTCCTTGCGGTGGCCCACTTCAAACTATTTGAAGTGTGCCCTCCTGGCCCCCAAATGCCCAGCCACCTCATTTGCCCTCTGGCTGGGTCCCCGGTGTTGGCCCTGGGCAGGCTCCTCTACCCAGGTCCCGCCACTTGCCTCACTAGCAGAGAACCTGGTGTTCTCTGTTTAAAAATTGCAAATTCTCTAATAAACCCCCCCAAATTCTCTCATTAAAATATCCAAAATCCAAGTTCTTCCACAATTAAGATGAAATGCCACTATATATAGAGATAAGTTGGGCAGTGTTTTATTGATACATTTACAATTTTAAAGCAATTTGGAAGCCTACCAGTACCTGTCATCATAATAAAATGAATTCTAAATATCTATACACTTTAGTGTTTGCTTTTTGGTTTTTTATAATAGAAAAAATCAGAGCTGTCCCTGCCCCCTTCACTCACCAGGATGTGGGGAGCTGGGCTGTACTGATATAGCAGTTCCCTGCCCCTGCCCTTGCCCCTCACTTCCAACTCACAGCCGCCATAGTGCCCTTCACTCCTGACCCGCAGCCCCTGCCTGATGCCACTTGCTCCCTCCTTGCCGCAGTTCCATTCCAGCAGCAAGACATGAGTCCAGCTGCAGCTGTTCTGCCCACTGCTTTGTGGCTCTGAGAAGTGCCAGCCCTTGCTGTTCTGCTCCCTGCGCCTGTGCCCAGGCTCCAGCAATCCCCGTGTTGTTCCCGGGAAGCCCTCGACTGGGGCTCAGGGACTGGTCTGGTCAAGCGCCTTCTCTTCCAGGCCAGCCTCTAGGGGGCACTCTAAGCCCAGCTCTGGCGGCCTCTCCTACCCGGAGCTCTCCCCCATCCCCGACCCCTATCTTTCTCTCTCACACAGCCCCCCCAACCCCTGCTGTCACCTCCACCTATCCCCCTAGTCCATCACCCCCCCCAAATATAGGGTGTAGGGTTTGTGTGGGTGAAGTTGGGGGAGGGGTTAGGTAGTGTGGGGTTTGCAGGTGGACTGTGGGAGACTGTGTGGAGGTGGAGGGGACTTGGGGAGGGCTGCTCAGGAGGGGTGGGTTCCCTGCCCTCCTACATGACACACAACCCCTTTCCCCTGCCCCCCACAGCAGCAGCAGCAGCTATCAGGACACTCATGGCCCACTGCTGGCAGAGATCCCTGGTGGCACACAGCACCGTCTCCAACATGGGGGCTGCACATGGCACGTGGTGCTGGCCTAGCCCCATGGTGCATGCCCTCGGACAGAACCGGGCTGGCTCTTGCTGTCACCCAGGGCTCCCAGCACCACAGGCAGAAACCATGTACTATCAGGCTGGGCCAGGACCTGCCTCCATGTGCCACGTGAGTCAGTGGGCTGGGCTGGCTCCATGGAGGCAGGACCTGACCTGGTCCGGCCCAAGGATCTGCGGCTTCTGCTTGTGGTGCTAGGAGCCCCAGATGACAGCAAGAGCTGGCCTGGTTATGTCTAAGGGTGTGTGCCAGCGAGCTGGGCTGATGCTGTGTGCCATGTGCAGCCCCTGGGTCTGAGGCGACACTGTGTACCACTGGGGGTCTTTGCCAACAGTGAGCCATGAGTGCCCTGACAGCTGCTGCAGAGAGAGGGGGCTGTTTGCCATGTGGGGAGAAGGGCAGGGGACCCACCCCTTCAAAGCAGTCCTCCTCACCCCCCACAGTCTCCCCACCGTCCCATCCCCTTCACTTCCCTACTTACTGGGGACATAGCCTTGCCCCACTCCTATTTGCCCCAGCATGTTGAGGCAGCATGCTGGAGCCACAGGAGCACATGGCAGCCGCAGAGACGCTCTGGCTGGGTGCTAGAGCGTCTCTCTAGTGGACCCAGCCTCTGGTTTCTTCAGGGCAACATCCAGGAATGTGCCATGCGTTGCTTTTTCCCAGGATGTTATTTTTTGATACTGGGATTTCCTAGTATTAAATTTAGTCCTCACTGCAAATACACAGTGCGGGGAACATTTTTTTGTTCTTAGCATGCCTCTTGCAGCATCTCAAACTGCTTTGAGGTGCTGCAACAGGCATATGTTCACTCATCTGGATGCGGCCTATGAGTTCTTCAAGAGAATCACAAATAGTTCAGAGACTGCTTCATTTACTTCCTTAAGTACATTAGGGTTAAATTCACCAAGCTTCGTTAACTTAAATACATCTAATTTATGTAAATACTTTTTAATTTGTTATTTCTCCATTTTGGTCTGAGCTCCTAATCCCTTTGTTAAAATTAAATTAAAATAAGTACCTAATATCTGGATGCAGGTTGATGGAGCACCAATCCACCAGCAAATCTAGCCTGCCTTCTACCAATTCACAAGCCAAACTGTGCCAGGAAGGGAGCATACAGCAGAAGCTAGTGTAGTTTTAAGAGTGCAGTTCTAATATGCCTTGAACACAGGATTGCTTTCCCTCTGCTGACCTAAGCAGAAGGTCCCTGTGCCAAACCCTTTAAAACTCAAGCCTGGAATTGAGACCTGGACTTGCATAATAGCAGGAGGCAGTTTCTTTCCATGACATAGCAACACATTAATTATAGCTGGCACCTATGAACCGAGTACTGACAGAATCTGCTTAAAAAAATTTGATGACATTTTGTCATAATTATCCAGACACAGTGGTAGACACAAGGCTAACATTTGTTCATGTGCCCTGAATCTTTGAAAGTGGCTATCCTGGAGAAGGATGACTTTGTCCCTAGAGAAAGGGGGTAAAAATCTTGCTGCAAGCCCTCCCATGGGTATTGTGGGAAGGGCGAGGAGGGACAAGGGCAGCAGCCAGAAAACTCTGAATCATCATAACGCCCACTTATCTGACCCTTGCACATTTGCAGATGCACTGGCTGCCCTGAAAGATCCCAGGGGTGAAGCTAGTCCAATGGACCTATGGGTTAGGACAATGGAACAGGCTGCAACATACTTTCCAAGCATCCACACTGTAATACAAGTAACATTAACATATTGTAAAACAAAATGTTACATGTTGATCACAGTATTACTCTGTCATTAAATTAGTATCAAAATAGTTTGAAGATAAATTTACAGTCTGAACTCCCTCTTATTTATGCCAGCATAAATAGGAATAATTCAAAGTCAACAGTCAGTTGTGTGAAATGAGGTAATGAGTGGATAATCAGGCCTATAATGCACTGTCAGAATCACAGGACGATAACAATGACAAAATGATGAAGACTTCATTTTGCGCATACCTTTTATCTACCCGCAAAACAGCGCTAACGTCTGATATTAGTGGCAGCCACTTTGCTTTAAATAAAGTGTCAATTAAAATTAGAAACATTATTTCAATATGTTGCAGCTTACTCATACAAGCATTTTTACTGTTTGAACTTTAAGACTGCTGGGCTAGGCAAAATGGATTCAGTTTTCCTTTTAAGTAACAGACACTGAGGCTAAAGTATCCAGAAAGAAAGAAAGAAAATGTATATGCACTTATGCATGCCCTGATTCAGCTGAGTTCTCATTCCCAAGATATCTACGAGTATTTTTTGTGGGGTTTTTTCGCATTTGAGCTAAGCACAGATCCTTTAGCTTTCTACAGCCGTAGGAAAGTTATTTCTTGAACATATATTTCTGGAGCTAATTCCCAGAAGAAAGTTTAGAAGAACTGAACATTGTCTGAACAAGGGTTTATGAGACAGGCACATGGTTAAGAATGTAAAAGCTCAACCAATATAAAAGTTTTCTGTGAAGGGAATTCACCTACTATTTATGTCTAGCAAAGAATAATAAGTGTTGTTGCAGGTGCAAAGCAGAGACACCCATTTGTTATAAATCTTCCATAGACATTTTCAATACACAGCACTACAATCTATGCTTTTCAGGTCTTCTCATGAAAGGAAAGGACAATGATTAGGTGTTGATCTATGTATCATTTCTAAAACAATTAGCCTGGAAACTATAGCACTTTCACCACAATTATGAAATGCATTGTATGATACTGACATGAAATATAAGGCAATGGTGCTGTTTAATTTCTCTCAGACTTGAAAGAGGAGGCAGTTAGTATGAATGAAAAGGAAATGAATAACTGAACACAATATACCACAGACTAAAAAAAAAAAATCAACCCACAGGAAGCCAAGATCCTGTCCTGTAAGTGCAGGGGAGTGTAGGCTGCATAAGCTAGACTACCTTACACCTAGTGTAATAAAACCTCTCTTTTTATTTTTTTATTGTAGTGGCACACCCTCATTACTATAGTTAAAGTTATGTCAGCATTTTCATCCGTATTTTCAAGAGATTATAAATCAACTGTAAAAATGTGTTTGGGTTGAAAATTGACACACAAGATTCAGCAGCTGTTCATTTTGGCAAATATTTTTTATTTACAAATATAATGACAGACAGACAAAATGGGGGCGCTTTTTAAATGACAGAAGTTAAATCTCCTAAGTATCCCACCTTTTATTCTTATACTTTTCTATTTAAATAGATACACAAATTCGAATTCAAAGTGTCCAGGAAATTAATTTGTGTTTAAATTTATCTTGTCACCTCTCTTTTGTTTTTGTTGCCTGCTCTTTTCCTTCCTCCTTACTTTGTTCCACTTCCTTTCCTTCAGGTCAGTGGTTTCCAATCTTTTCAGACTCAAGACACCCCTAAGCAAATGCCACCTCTTACCTTTCATTCTTTCTTATAATACAGAACAATAGTAGAGCAATTCTCGTGTTGCAAAGAACTCAGAAAGACCACAACAGGTCAGAATGTTTTGAACACTACAGATTCCTACTTGAAATCTCTGCGTTTATCTAGTGAATCATGCTTGTTCACCTAACAATGCTAACATTGTGTGGCACCCTGCAGCACCTCTGAAAAGATTTCAGCATCACCCTGATTGAGAATCACTGCTCTAGGAGATCCTAAAAGATCTTTTCCTAGGCCAATTCTAGTTTCTCCTTTTGCTTCTCTTGCTCCCTCTCCCCCTTGTATCTATCCAAGCGGGCAATGATTTGGGCTGGAGGACCACTTAAGGAATTTTGGTGAGCTGTTGTGGCCTGGTAGGCGAAGGTGGGGGTCCTCTCTCTATGGAGACCACACCTACCTGCCCACTCTGCCTGGTTCCCCCACCAGTGGTTGTGGGGCAGATGGGTTGGTATGGCCAAGCAGCAGAGCCAGGTCAGCTGGCAGCAGTGGAGATGCTGGCAGTAGCACCCAGCCAAAGTGACCAGCATCACAGGGGCTGCCAGGAAGCCAAGTCCCGCCACCATGCTGCCCCAGCCCGGCCACACACCAAGGGGTTGTAGACCCAGGCACATGCACCACAGCTCAGGCTGCCTGCCGGGCCTGGGCTGGGCAGGAGACCCACCATGGGTTGAACAGAATCCCTTGGCAGGCCAGATCCAGCCTATGGGCCATATTTTGATCTTGATCCCTTATCTATCCCTTTTTCAACAATGTTTTCTGATTCCTTTGACTTCATACCCCCCCACCCCCGCCTCAAATAGTCTAGCCCTTTATTCCATACTCCTACTTTCTAACTGAATCCTATCAAACACATGCCATACCCTTCATTTATTCACACATTACACTTGGAAATGTTACCCAACCTCTATGGCTAAACCAATATCTTATGTCACTGTACAGGAAGAAGGGCACTGCTCAAGGTTGATGCCTATGAGAGAAGTCAATCTTTTCTCATCCCCAAGTGATCAAAGGAATTTCTACTCTGGACCCTTCTGGACTACAAGCAAGGTGAGGTGAGGCGTGGCATCTTGTGTATCAGTCTCTCCCAAACATATGTCTTGTAAATGTGAAGCATCACTACTGTACCTATGCCTGATGCAAAGCAAAGCAAAACTCCTCACTGGGGAGACTTCTGGTTTGCTCTGAAGGTCACATATCTTACCTGCCCCCAAGGGAAACTGCATGAATTCCAACATAGTTTTCCAACATAGCATCATAGAAGCCTGCCTAAAAGACTCCCTTGGAGACTATGGCCTATAGCATCTGTGGTCATGCAGACTGCTCTGGAACCTGGGCTTCCAGACTTCCAGGCCAACTGGATATCCAGGCTGCTTGAATCCTAAAGCCAGATCTTTCTGGGGACTCCAAAGGACTGCACTATGTAGTGGTTCCTTCTGGCCTTAAAAATGTATGGATTTGTAATTGGAAGCTCAAGGTTCCCTGACTGTAGCATTCAGCATGAATCCAGAGGAACTGAGAATCTTGATAACCTTCACAACTACTGACTAAAACAGCTGCCAACCACTAAATACCATGTGAAATTGAGTATCCTGGGGTACTTCCCAGTGAAAATTACAAGACTCATGTCATTTTTGGCCAGCATCTGGTAGGAACCCTACAAAAAGTATTTCCTTTTCTAAACACTGTATATGAGTGTTTCCAAAGGGAAATACTGTGGAAAATCAGTTCTGCAAAATTTTTCATCCTCAATTGAATCAAAGAATCATAGAAAGTTAGGGGTGGAAGGGACCTCAGGAGGTAATCTAGTCCAAACCCCTGCTCAAAGAAGGACCAGCCCCAACTAGAACATCCCAGCCAAAGCTTTGTCTAGCCACATTTTGAAAACCTCCAAGGATGGAGCTTCCACCACCTCTCCGAGTAACCTGCTGCAGTGTTTTACTATCCTCCCAGTGAGAAAATCCTTCCTAATATCTAACCTAAACTTCCCTTAACTTGAGACCATTGCTTCTTGTTCTGTCATCTGTCACCACTGACAACAGTCTAGCTCAGGGACAGGCAATTATTTTGGCCACAGGGCCACGTAACAAGTTTTGGCGAGCTGGCGAGGGTGTGGTTATGGGGTTGAGGGGGAGGGTATGTGGGGTGTGAATGGGAGCCCCCGCATGTGCCCGCCTGAGCCAGTCAGCCCCCACCCTGCAACAACCCAGAGCCTGCATGTCCTGCAGCACTTCCCTGCTACAACCAACAGCAGTGCAACCCCAGCGTGGCCCGTGCACACTCGGTGCCGCCCAGCCTGGTGCATCCTGCTGCCTCTGGGCATGCAGCGGTGCTGGGGCAGCTCATTCTGGCTGCCAATGCCATCGGCCCCAGCTCCACAGCAGCAGCAGGGACCAGTACGTGTAGCCCCGGCCCCACATCAGATCTGAGCTGGACTGTCTGGGCTGAACAGCAGTAGCAGCAGCCATCCAGAAACTGTTGTTCCGTGCAGGGGGATAGTGGCTACTCCCCCTTGCCAGCGCCAGGCAATTTTTGGTGCAGCCACCCGGAGCCTATGCCACACCAGGCTGCCCCGCAGCTCTGTTACCACTGCCTCTGGGCTGCCCTGCAGCTGCTCCACACTGTCACCGCTGCTGTGCTGGGCAGCCCAGAGACGGCAATGAAAGAGCTGCAGGGCAGCCTGGCACAGTGCACGTACCAGGAGGCTGCAACAAAAACTGCCCAGCAGCAGGAGGGGGAGGGGCCGCATTCCCCCATGCTGAGCAAACGTTTCTGCCCAACTGCTGCTGCTCAGCCTGGAGATGTGAGCCTGGAGCCCAGGCTGGGTACCAGGCAGAGCAACTGCGGTGTGGTAAAGAAACTGCTGCTCAGTGCAGGGTAAAAACATGCTTTCCCACTCCCACTGCTGGCGCTTCCTGGTGCAGCCACCTGGAGCCCAAGCGGGACTGCCCTGCATCTGCTCTGTGCTGCCACCGCTGCCCCATGGGGCAGCCTAGAGGCATCAGTGATGTGGTGGAGATGCAGGGAAGCCCCACGCAGGCTCCAGGTGGCTTCACCATGAAGTGAGGGTGCAGGGGAGGGGCTGTTTTTGCCCTGCGTTAAGAAGCAGTTCCTCTTCCATGCTGCTGCTGCTCAACCCAAATGAGTGAGCCTGGAGCAGACATGGGGCACATGGGGTCAGGGGTACATGCACTAGTTGCTGCTGCTCCCGCTACTGCTGGGGACAGCAGCAGCCAGAAGGAGCCACTGCCACCTGGGCTGCCTAGAAAGGCAGCCCAGCTGTGGAGGCACCCCAGTCCTCCTGCATGCCCAGAGGGGCAGCAGGATGTGACACAGCTGGGCGGTGCCTTGGCCAGGTGGGACCAAGGGACCGGCTGTATTTTGCCCACCCCTGTTCTAGCTCCATCTGCTTTCAAACCCCACTTCAAGTAGCTGAAGGCTGCTAGTAAGTCCCCTCTCAGTCTCCTTTTCTCTAGAGTAAATAAGCCCAGTTTCCTCAGTCATGTCCCCCAACCCCCTCACCATTTTTGTTGCCCTCCACTGGACTCTCTCTAGTTTGTCCACATCCTTTCTGTAGTGTGGGAGCCCAAAACTGAAAACAGCACTCCTCCCTCCCGTCCCTGCTAAGCAGGAATTCCCACCTCCCTTCTGCCTTGCTGAGGAGGTGTCTGTGTATTAGCTAACAGACCACATGCTGACTATGGTCCATGCTGAATCAACAGGCAGAATCAACAAGTAGCTGATAATGCCCCTGTGTTGTTTTCTTAATTGAGTGATAAACACTGTTATCAATTGCCTGCTAGGCTAATCAGAGCTCCTGCCAGAGCCTGGCCACGCCCCCCTCAGCTCCATGCTGTGGAAGGAAGGGAGGGCTGCTCTTGCCTGAGCCACTGCAGGAAGGAAGGGAGGCACCCCCTGCCTTCTTGCCTCAGCCACTGCAGGCATGTGCCTGCATTTCTGGAATGTCTGTCCGGTTACAAAACTGATTTAACCTATCCAGGTTAGACTAACCTGCAAAGATTGAATCAATCCAGGCTCAGGCTTTTTGAATGTCTGTCCCTAGCCTAGGTGATTTGAACCATTATCAGAAAAAGGAATCACATATACTGTGCACACAAAGGGCATAATTATCCTTCTCCTGTGAGGATTTTATTAAGTCACTGCCATTCACTGGGGGAAAAAAGCTGCCTGGGCTGCAATACAGACATGATTGATTGCTTTTCTTGATCTTGATCTATTCTTTGCTCGAATTCTTGCCTCTTTTCTTTTGGCTTTTATGATGTTATATTCTTTTCCTTTGTCATTTTGTAAAGCAAGCAAATATGGTTTGGTAGTTTAAGGAAATGCTGGTTTTGGGAATTTTGTGATCTATTCCTTGAACTATTACTGCTGTTGGACCCTGAGCAAGTCACTTACTTTAGCTACATCTCTATGTACTCTCTCATCAGAAAGATAAAGCATCATCAGAAAGATAAAGCATTTAGAAGCTAACAAGTACTTTTAGTAATGCATGCTGAGATCCTTGGATGGAAAACACAATGGAAACATTTTTTTTTAATTAACTTATTCTTCATTTGTAGAGTTGACCAAAACGTTGGGTTTTGCATAAAAGATATTCTTCTTTTTCTGTTGAAATTTTGACATTGCCTTAAATGAAATAAAAAAAATTCTGACCAGCTCACCACACTTACTTTAATAAACGCCCACTAGAGTGTCAGTGCTCAATTATCTACACATGCACAACTTCCAACGTGAGCCAAACCTAGAAATAACAATCCAGTATTGGCTGAGTTATGTTGCTTTCAGCTAACCATTTTGTGCTAAAAAAATGAGTGTTAAATGCCTCTGTCTCATGCATTTAGTTTGACAATTACAGTGTAATTCGTGTATAATTAATTGTTACTGATGGATCCATAATAATGTAAGGTTATACTTTTATGAAAAGAGCATAAAGGTAGGTAACATATAAAAATAGATATTTTAGAATAAGGGGAAAACATCTAATAGAAAGCTAATATCTCATTTATGTAACCACTAAGGAAGATCATCCCATTGAAACCAAGGAAAAAATATGAAGTGAATTACACCAGTTCTTTCTGCATATACTGTGGAATTTGCCTAAGATTTTTCTCCAAGACAGAATTTTGAAGAAAAACATTTTGGAGGAGGTCCTGGAGCTAACATAATTACCATTGACAAGTGTAGAATAGGTCACTAAGAGAAAAGAACCAATCCCCTAACATTAGCAGCATGAAGAAAGAGAGTATGTCAATAACATTTTTTTAAATTGAAGATTATAATGTAGTGATTGGTTAAAGAAAGGGAAGAATGAACAGAAATATAAGGAAGACATAAGAACAACATTTCTGGATATAACTGAATGATGTTATTCAGCTAGACTATAGATTCTGCTATAGAAGTTGAGGTCAACAGTACAGATTGATTGATTGTACCTTATTGATTAACAACTTGGCTTTTCAGTTAAGGTTTTTATGAAACAGGACCTTATTGTGCAAGATGCTGTACAAACCAGAACAAAATATCTGGCCCATGGGGCTCCCCAAGGGTCAGGAAATTTGGCAGCAGGGGAGCAGAAACTGATGCCACTGCTTCCATGCTGCCAAATTTTTAGACCCCTGGGGAGCTCTGCAGGCCAGACAACACTGCTCTGCAGGCAGTGGGTCGAGCACCTCTAAGCTAGGACTTTAGGACACGGGAAACATTCTACTTTGCACTCTTTCTAGTTCCACTGCAAAGAAGGATCTATCATTTTTTCCCCTATTGCCATCTTTACTCCCCAGAGTATAATAATATGGTGAAATGAGTGCTGAATAACAATTCAGCATAAAATGAGTTTTTGGAAGATAATATCAATAAAATCCATCCAGGAAGATAATATCAATAAAATCTATCTAAGCAAATTTAAGCTTTTGTGTAAGCGTGTACTAAACATAAACGCTTTTTGAAGACCCATTTAATTGACATGTGTATTCAGTTTTTCCTCATTACTGGTTACCCAAAATTAAAATATAAAGTTAGCTAAGTTGATCCATGAGGAGATCACTGTAAAACCAGGAAAAGGAAGATTTAATAACCAAAAAAAACAGCCCATAATGGACGATGAAGAATCACAAACAAAAGAACATTCAAAGCCATATAAAACATAGTATGGCAGAATTTAATGTAATCAAAAAGATTACTGAGATTAAGGATGCCACATAAACATGTTGCAAAAAGTAGCATGTTATTAGCCTGATTTATAAAATAATTTTGACCATTACACAAAAAAAAGAAATTGTAAATGTTTTTGTATGTATTTACTGAAAGAGAAGTTAAATTACAAGACATGAGAAAATAACTAATTCAATTATTAAGGAAAAACAGACGGCTAAACAAAATCTTTGGCAATGACTGCTATAGAAAATAGATTTTTTTGCAGTGTACAGAAAAATGCTGTAACATGCCTAGCGAGCATTCCAGATCTGATAGTGAAAAGAAAGACCAGAAATGTGCCAGTACATTTCAAGGTGACTGACAGTATGTTTTAAAAACTCAATTTAATCATTTTACCAAGGTGACCCAGAAGTATGGAAAACAGAACAGGTTTTGAAAAGAGCAAATACATCACAGGAAGTGGCTAGGGAAAACAAAATTAAGCTATTGTATGTGAAATGAAAAGTGAACAAGAAGAATTTAACAACAATAAGGAATATCAACATACAAGATTGAGATATTGTATTTTGTCATAATTTGAATAAAATCAAGATGCATAAGACATTAATAGGGGTATGATGGAATATTTTCAAAGGTGTGAGAACATTACAGTAAACAGGGGTCACTAAACAATAAATCACAAATTGATTGAAAGAAGAAAAAAATTCTGATAAAAAAATTAAAAATCTGATTACATTCATGAATGGAATTGACAAGCTTCATAAATCTGTAAGAGTATATCAACACAGCTATAACCAACAACCCTATACAGACAAGTATAAATTTAAAGGTTGAAAAAAAATTAATACAAATACTGAAAAATCATAAGTGTAATATCACAGGAAGAAAAACCTTTTCAAACAAAGGTTATATAAATGGATAATCATAAGCAATAATTCAAGTTGACCAGCTTAAACATGCTGAACCATGAGCTGTTCAAATGAAATAAAGAAGGGCAGAAAAGACAATTTATATACACACTTAAATGTAATGATCACCACAGTGCAAACATAACCCAAAGGGCAAGTCTTCTGAAGAAAAGAATACCCTGAAGGAGCGCCTACAAAGACAAACATCATCACAAAATGTATGCCAAGTTTTTCCACACACCCCCCACCCAAAAAAAAAGGAATATTGATTGAATTATCGCAAGTGACAACAAAAGTACAAGAAGCCTTTTACCAGTAAGCAATTGCCTATAAGAGCACTCATAAAATATAAGATTTAGGAATATGCCTACAGGGCTAGGGGAAGGTATGGAGAGAAAGGCTAAGGACAGAAGTTACACATAAACTGGTTTAAGTGATCAGAAACTGATTTAAGCCTGTAACAGAACAGAAGTTCAGGGCACATAGACCAGTTTCAAAATGGCCAAAACTGGTTTGAGATGCACCTGGTTGAACGTAGTATCAGACTTAACTGATTGAGGTCAAACCGGTTTATGAAACTTCTGTCCCAGACCCCTTCCTGGTTCAAGTTAAATCACAGTCCCCCAGCATCCCAGCATGCTTTGCAGTCCTGAGCTGATCTGTGCCATCTGCTCCAGAGAACAGGGCTGGCCCTACCCCTCTGCTCCCTAGCTGGAGCAGTGATGGCTGGCTCACTGGCCCTCCTAGGCAAACCCTTGCTGGGTTCTGGGGCCAAGGAGAGGGAGGTAAATGCTCCTTCCCTCAAGTATGGAGTTGCCCTTCCCTGCTTACTTACTGCTGTGGACTACAAATCCCAGAGGCACCTGGAAGCAGGAAAAGGAAGTGATGAGCAACTCTACAAAGTCCTGGTGCTGTGATTGCGGACTGCAAATCCCAGAGACCTCGGGCGTAGCAGGAAGAAGCAGCGAACAGAGCCCCATGCAGGCATTTCCTGAATCCAGGCTGCATTTCCTGAATGAAAAGTGATTTTTGTTCATCTGCTTATTGGTTCAATCTTTGCAGCTTAGACTAACCTGCAAAGACTGAATCAATTCAGCCTCTGGCATTTTGACTGTCTGTATTTAGCCAAAAACTCTAGAAGATGTGGTAAAAACTGTATGGAAATGGAGCAAAATACATCAGTGTTGACCTCACATATATCACAAGCATTTTACCTAACAGTCAACATGGGTGTGTATAGACCTGCTCTGAGAGCCGCTCTAATTAAAGCACCTGGAGCGTTATGCAATAATTACCACACTCCAGCAGACTCAGTGAATACAGTTTGTTCTGATGCACTATAATTACAGTACATTGGAGCAGCCTTCTTGCACATGTATAGGAGCCCCATTTGTTTTTGTTTTTCCAGCCCTACAGCACCTTACTAGGCTGCCTTTGGGAACAAGAAAGGCTTTCTAACAGAGGCCATTTGTGGGCAAGTCAGAAATGAACATCTCTCTGGCACCATCAAAAATCCTGTAAATATGCCAGCGTTAAGTGCAGTTAAGAACTACAATTTAAAATTACCAAGTATATATGAACAGGTACTTAATACTACCTTAAAAATTATTACAAATTGCATATAAGCATGAAAATGTGAACAAGTCTCAAACCAGATGTAAAAACATAGTGCCAACTTTAAGCCTAACTAAGTGGGCACGAGTCACATTAAAATCTTTGGGAACTGGCCCTAATTTATGAAAATCAAAATGAGTCAGTAAGAAGCAATTTCTTTTTTTTAAAAAATAGAGAGAGCACTGTAGTAAAAGTCATGGAATAATCTAAATACAAATCAGATTAACTAAGAAATGCATGAAGAATTGAGTTTCAATAATTAAGAACCAGGAGAGCAATCCACTCAGCAGCTAAATACACACACACACACACACACACACACACACACAAAACAACAAAGACACTACAAGCGTCCAGCCCTGGTCCCTTTAAACCTAACTGTATTTCATTGAGACATTTTAATTAATTTTCTCATGCACCAAGCACATGTTACCAAAATCCCAAGTCATACATTTTGTCAGGTAAATTTCCATTCCACCGCCTTGAAAGTTATATATATATATTTAATTTCTTCAACTGTTACATGATTTTCATCCAGAGGTAGATAAGGTATTTAAAGGCCTAGTATTTGTCTTGGCATATTACTTCATCTTAAATCATCTTCACTATGCCTTAGATTAAATTATTTACTGCTCAAAAACCCAGTTATATTATCACCACTCCTTCAATTAACTCAAGAAAACAAACTTACTCTTGATACAGCAAAGATAGGGAAGGAGTTTTACAGTCAAGAGTAATGACTCTCAATCAGGTTGTTGCAGCACACTGGGATATCTTGAGATACTTTCAAGGGTGCCACAGGGTGTCACACTATGATTAGCACTGTTAAGTGTGCAAGATGATTCACAAGATAAACCCAGAGTTTCCACATAGGAAGCCATGTGTTAAAAACATTCTGACCTGTTGTGGTCTTTGAGTTCTTTGCAACAAAAGAATTGCTCTATTAATTTACTGTATTCAAAAAGAAATGAAACCTAAGATATTTAAGGCATTTTCCAAGCGGTGTTTTGAACCTAAGGAAGGGTATCTTGAGTTTAAAAAGGTTGAGAACACAAGCCTAGAGTAATGGCAGAACAGGTTAGGGATTACTTAAAAAGTTAGATGCTTTCAGTTTGACAGGGCTGCATGAAATGCATCCTAAGGTACTAAGGAATTGGCTATGGTAATTTCAGTGTCATTAGTTCTCTTTGAGAACTTATGGAGGTCATGTAAGACCCTGAATGATTGGAAAAAGATCAAATATAGTCCCCATCTTTAAGAAAGGGAAGAAGGCAGCACTGGGGAGCTACCCGACCATAATACCTGGAAAGATCATAAAGCAGGTCCTCAAGGAATCTTATCGTGAAGCACCTAGAGAAGAACAAGGTTATCCGGGACAAATGGCATGGATTCACAAAGAGCAAGTCACGTCTAACTGACCTGATTTTTCTTCTATGATAAGGTGACAGGGGAGAGCAACAGGTCTAATATACCTTAACTTTATCAAAGCTTTTGACAAGGTGTCTCAAAACATTCTTATTAATAAGCCAAGCAAACACAGACTAAATGAATATTTTGCAAGGTGAATAAAAAATTGGTTGAATCTTCATGCTGAACAAATAGTCTTCAATGGCTCAATGTTTATTTGGGAGGGGTATCAAGTGGGATGCCCCAGGGCTCTGTCCTGGGTCTGATACTGTTTAATATATTCATTAACTATTTGGATAATGGGATTGAGTGCACACTTAGCAAATTTATGGATGACACCAAGTTAGGTAGAGTTGTAGACACTCTGGAGCATAGGGCTAGGTTCCAGAATGATCTGGATAAACTGGAAAAATGGTCTGCAACCAACACATCAACATTCAACAAGGACAAGTGCAAAGTCCTGCACCTGGGATGGAATAATTTCATGCATAAATATCAACTTGGGAATGACTGACTAGGCTTCAGTACTGCAGCGAAAGACCACAGGGTCACAGTAGAACATAAGCTGAATATCAACCAACAGTATGCTCTTGTAAAAAACAAAAAGGCAAAAAGGCAAACACTATACTGGGCTGTATTAACAAGATGGTCATTTGCAAATCAAGAAAGGTTATTCTTCTTCTGTATTCACCACTGGTGAAGCCTCAGCTGGAGTGTTGTGTTCAGTTTTGGGCCTCACGTTTCAAGCATGTGGACAAATTGAAAAGAATTGAGTGCAGGGCAACAAAAATGATTAGTGGCCTAGGAAGCATGACTTATGAGGAAAGCCTGAAAGAGCTAGGGTTATTTAGTCTGGAGAAGAGAAAGCTAAGGGGTAATTTGATAACAGTTTTCAAATACCTGAAGGGCAAGTATAGAAAGGATGGAGACTGGCCGATCTCCATGGCCACACGGATCAGGACTAGGAGCAATGGCTTTAAGCTGTAGCAGGGGAAATTCAGGTTGCAAATTAGAAGGAACGTTCTGACTACGAGCATTCCTTTCCTTTTTCATGTCCTTGTGACAAGGTATTTAGCAGAATTCACAGATTTGCTGGAATCTGACAGGGCTGCGCCATGAGTGCTTCTGCTATGGCCTCAAACTTATGATATCTGGGCTGTCAATTGTGTGCCTTAGTATCCATGCCATTGGAACAGGCTACCTAGAGAAGATATGAAATCTCTATCCCTGGAAATTTTCAAAAGCAGGTTGGGTACAATTGACTAGGATGGTTCAGTCAAGGATGAGCCTGGTGTGCGCTACACATAGATTCATAGATGTTAGGGTCGGAAGGGACCTCAATAGATCATCGAGTCCAACCCCCTGCAT